>NC_133508.1:117730000-118038977 GCF_049354715.1 Callithrix jacchus
AACTAGAGCCCTATCTCACCACGTATAAAAATAAAATCAAAATTTATAAAAGAATAAAACCTAAGACTTCAAACTATGAAATTGCTACAAGCAAACATTGGTGAAACTCTCCAAGACATGAGTCTGAGCAAAAATTTCTTGAGTAATATCCCACAAGCACAGGCAAACACAGAAAAAATGGACAAATCGTGTTACATCAAGTTAAAAAGCTTCTTCACAGCAAAGGAAACAAAGTAAAGAGACAACTCACAGAATGGGAGATATTTGCAAATTAACCACCTGACAAGAGATTAATAACCAGAATATATAAGGAGCTCAAACAACTCTATAGGAAAAAAATCAATAACCCAATTAAAAAGAAGTAAAAGATTTGAATTGATATTTCTCAAAAGAAGACATACAAATGGCAAACAGACATATGAAAAGATGTTCAACATCATTGATTACCAGAGAAATGCAGATCAAAATTAGGAGAGATATCATCTCACTGCAGTTAAAATTGTTTGTATTCGACACACAGGCAATAACAAATGCTGGTGAGGACGTGGAGGAAAGGGAATGCTCCTACACTATTTGTGGGAAATTTAAATTAGTACAACCACTATGAAGAACAGTTTGGAGGATCCTATAGAAACTGAAAATAGAGTTGCCTTATGATGCAGCAATCTCACTGCTGGGTGTATACCCAGAAGAAACGAAATCAGTGTATTGAAGAGATAGCTGCATTCCTATGTTTATTGCAGCTCTGTTCACAATAGCCAAGATTTGGAAGCAATCTAAGTGTCCATTAGTAGATTAACAGATATAGATTTTAAAAAGGTGGTAAATATACACAATGAAAAACTATTCAGCCATAAAAAAGAATAAGATTTAGTCATTGGCAACAACATGGATGGAATTGAAGGTCATTATGTTAAGTGAAATAAGCCAGGCACAGAAAGATAAACATTGTATGTTATTTGTGGGATCTATAAATCAAAACAATTTAACCCATGAAGATAGAGAGTAGAAGGATGGTTACCAGAGGCTGGGCAGGGTAGTGGGAGGGTGAGGGGTAGGTGGGGATGGTTAATGGCTAAAATATTCTTTAGAAGAATGAAAAAGGTCTAGTATTTAGTAGCACAACTAGGTAATTATTGTTGGTAATAATTTAACTGTAGATTTTTAAAATAACTAAAATACTATAATTGCATTATTTGTAATACAAAAGATATCCCTGAGGAGATGGATATCCCATTTTTCATGATGTGATTATTAAGCATTGCCTGCCTGTATCAAACCATCTCATGTTCCCCATAAATATATAAACCTATTACATACCCGTGAAAATAAATTATATATTTAAAAAATTGGCCAGGTGCGATGAATCATGGCTGTTATCCTAGCACTTTGGGAGGCCAAGGTCAGGAGTCTGAGACCAGCCTGACCAACATATTGAAACCCTGTCTCTACTAAAAATAATACAAAAATCAACTGGGCATGGTGATGAATGCCTGTAATCCCAGCTATTTGGGAGGCTGAGGCAGGAGAATTATTTGAATCCAGTAGGTGGAAGTTGCAGTGAGCTAAGATCACGCCACTGTACTCCAGCCTAGGCAACAGAAGGAGAAACCATGTCTGGGGGGAAAAGATTGAGGTTATGTGATATAGTATAAAATACCCCAAAATTAAGTTAGAAATATTGTGTTTAAGACATACAGCTCTATGCATAACATCAGGAAAGTTAATGTATGTCTGAAACTAATTTCCCTTATATTTGAAGTGACAATAAAGTAACATTGTTATCGTCAGTATCATAAGCAGCAATGTCGGTTCATATGTCTGCTAACTTTAAAACGCTGTTTAAATATGTGTTATTATTAAAGGAATTTGGAAAATACGTTTACCTTGACATGCATATAATTTCAGTATTTATGGCAACAATTGCACATCAACATAGTAGGGTCCAATTCCTTTAGTCAGTTGTCTAACGAGACTAAGGTTTTCTTTCCTTAATTTCTCTCTAAAATAAAACTGTCTTACTTCAAATGGACAGAATATATCCAAAGAAAAAGGAAGAAAAAACTGGCACATTAAAATGGGGTGGGGGGGGGACTTATACCAATGTTTGACATCAAAGGAATATATTTCAGTTGCGATATAGAGAAAACTGAAAATTGCCTCTAGTTTTTATGCCACATGAAACAAAAAGGCCAAAATGTTAGTGCCATTTTTCTCTAGCTCCCAAGAGCAGATCTTGCACTGTGCACAGTTTTTTGTGTATCTGAAGTCACCAGGAGTTCTGCATAAGGAGTCCTTAGAGGGGAAGGCAGAGACAAGTATCTGACTTTTTGCCACTTCCTGTTCCGAATTTTGTGTATAGGATAATGAAAGTCTATTATAAAGTGGGGAATAAGAGACATGATTTACATCTAAATTATACTTGGCTGCACTGCCATAAAAAGATGTAGCAATTCAGCTATATTCTGTTGCAATGACTGACAATATTTTTCCTTTATCACAATCCCTTTGATGCTCATTAAAAATAATAATAGATGGTCACAATAATTTTCCTTTTCATTATTTCATTACTTTGGTAAGAATGTCTCAGTGCTTGCATATTTTGTGATAACACACTTTTCCTTCTTCTGATCCATCTTTGTCCCTTCTTTAAGAATACATGGGTATAATTTCTTCATCATTCATTTTGTTAAATATGATTTCAATTATCATGTCAATAGTAAAATATAAATTCCTTCATCCTTAAAAGAAATGCTTGTTTCAGCAACACATTTTCCCCAAGAAGTTTAATATTAATGAGAGAACCTGAATTTTTCCACACCAAGCTGACAGATTGTGTCATAGATTTCTATGTCAAATTTTCAAGAAATATAGCACTGGAAGACAGCAGTACATAGCTCAAGGCAATAATAAGTCATAAATGGGCAGCAACAACGTTTGTCTAAGGAGTAGATCAGTGTTGTGCTTTAGAAAAACATGACCTTCATTTTTTTGTATCTTGTTGTCAGTCTGAAACGAAGAAAGTAAATGTTGACCAGTGATAAAGCAAAAAATAGATAATGCTCTCCATTTTCATACATGCCTTTGGAAATGCACATATGAAATGATGATAGAAAATAATCAATAATTCAACTAGTCAATATCTCTATAATTGAAAGTCTTCTTTATTATATTTTGCATGTATAAGAACCAGTTGGGTTCTTATATATATATTTACATTTTTATACATATATATTTATATTTATATATATTTATGGAGAGATCCAACAACAAATTAATACTATTACCAATTCAGCAGCAAAAACTTAAATAATACTTTTATTATCAATTTAATTTTCCATATTTTAATTTTTTATATTAATAATTAATGAAGACTATCATTGTCACTTTTTCACACATTCCTGAATACCTGACCAATAGTATAAAAAGTTTTGAAATTTGACAGTTTATTGAATTCAGAGCTTTAATTTCATTATCAAAGTTGAGTCTGTTACCAAATCTGCTTTTTTACTAAATTCTATGAATCATACATTCATTATGCCTCTAAGTTTATGTACAAACACTTTGTACAAGGCTGCTCTATTTTCCTTCATCAATTACTCTTTTACCATTTACCTGAATCAACAATTATCTAAATTTCATAATCTACTCTCCAAATATCATTCTCTGATGTTGATTCATTACCATTCTCTTTGTGAATATGATTTTCCATTTCTACAATTGCACTAATCATTATAATCCTTGAAAGGATCTCTTTTTGACGGGAATGTGAAATTTCATTTGTCAAAATCATACTACACAGAAGCAAGACAACTACCAGGCATATGACTTGGCATCCAGGGATATCATTAAGCTTCCCAGGGTTCCCAGGGCTCCCAGGCTTCTAAACTGCAGATTTACTACACTGAGGCCAATACTCATGCTTTGCTTTAATGCAGAATGAGTTTTCCATTACCTTTCTGAAGATGTCACAATGGCATTTAACTACTTAATACGTTGCTTCTCTGTGAACTTTGGTGAATTGACTACACCTGAGAAGCTGTCAGCCAGTGTAACTACAAGAAACTTGAGTCATGCAAACTGCACCAAAATAAGAGTGAGCTTCATTTAGTACTCATTATTACCCCTGAATCAGAGGACTGTTGGTTTTGCAATAAATGCAACAATTTAGTAAAGATGGAATTATCTTTAAAATCAGGAAACTTTTCTGCCACAGCTGTAGAATGCAGTATATTCTGACCTTTGTAGATAGAACAGATTTTAATATTAAATATAACTGGAATAGAGATATTGATATATATAAATAGATAGATCATTAGACTTATAGATCTACTTATTTGTATATCTTCAATTTTCATGCACTTACTCAAAAAGAATATTCACACTAGTTCATGAAAGTAAGGCCCATTATGATAAAGTTTAGTTCTAATTGTCCAAGATACAAGATTCACTCATGTAAATAATGATTTTAAGAAAATATAAACTGTATCAATATAGGGCTTATTAAATTTGCTACAGCATGTAAAAATGAGTAACTAATGGATTTAGCAAAAAAACATCTTTACATTCAAAATCAATCCTTAGGCTATTGAGTTGGAGGGAAAGGAGATAAAATTATTTACTAAATAGGTTACACTTCATATTATTGTTTTCACACATATTGCTACTAAAGCAAACTCTGATTTCACAACCCTGTGCATATTAATTGATCATTTTGCTTTGGGTAATTATAAAATACATTACATTCAAGTAGTTCAGATGTCCAAAACAAAAGCAAATACATCTTGAAAAAAGCTTCACCTCAATTAGGAAGCAGAAGTCATACCAGATGATTTGTTTTTCTTTAGAAACAGATAGCTATATATATATATGAAAGAAATAGCAAAATAGATAATCCATTCTTGATCTTACTACCCTGACCATTAGATAGTAGACTTTTTGTATCTGTTCATGAGCTAAGAGCTAACTCTGATAACCTTGTTGTGATTAGTAACAAAGATCAAAATTCAATCACTATAAATATCTGTCCATGGAGGAGAGAGAGGTACTGGCTAAAACACACTTTCCTTCACATAAATATAGTTGGCAATGAAATCTACGTCAAATCAGCATGTTTTCTTGTTTATAAAGCTTTGCTGCTAAAAAGTACAAAATATGCCGGGTAACTAAAATATGATAGAAATTATAATGAAATATAGATTTGGGTCCTTAGGAGGACCAGAAAGATGATTTTTTTTTTTAAGGAGCAGATTGCTATACTCCTTAGTGATAAGCACTATAGGACAGATAATGAAAATAAAAAACAGTAATTTTTTACCTTCTTTTTAAATACTCGGGAAGTTACCTTTTTGTTTATATATATTTTGATAGTATTTTATTTTGCAGTTTCATATGTTTTATTATGAAATATACCATTACACTTCAAAAAGAACATTGTTTGGAGTTCATAGTGAGCCCAGCATTTTCTAGATTAAATCAATACTGAAACCAAATATAACAAAAATCAACTAAACCTGGGCATTGATTTGACATCAACCTTAGCTTTTGATATTGCTTTCTGTGATCTGTCTGCTTCTAAAAATTCTGTGCTTTAATCACCATAAGAAAACATGGGTTGGAAAGACTCATTTAGATTTAAGGAACTTTGGCTTCTAGCAGTCATATTGGTAAAATAAGTACCAAGATTGCCTGTTAATGATTATGTCTATATATGTGAATATATCATCATTTTTTCTCACTTGAGAAATAATTTAAGTTTAACCGAAGAACTGAAGGATTTTTAAATAGATTCCTTTATTTCAAAGCTTAAATGAGACAAGGATAAATAAAAGAGACCATTATTTAAACAATGCTTTGATGGAAATAATACAGAAACATTCTTTCATGTTGGAAAAATAGTTTAGCATTGAGTCTATAGTGACTCAACATTTATCATTTTCATTTATTTAGAGAATGCTATTTAAGCAGTAAGTACTAATACTTAAAGGTTCATAAAAATTCAAAACTTTTTAAAACAATAAATAATTAATTTACTTTTTATCACTATGTGTGTGGTATTTTTTTTAAATTCCCATTAGAAACCAAAGAAACTAAAATATTGAGTAGCAGAATGATGATTAGAACTCTTTAAAAGAATCAGTGAAAGAAAATAATGTCTTCATTCTCAATTGATAATGCCTGAGTTGTATTTACCTGGACCCAGTAGAAACTTGTTTGATATGCCTCTGACCACAGTTTATGACCATTTTCTTAAAAAAGATAAACACAATATTAATATCATTGTATTAAACAAATATATTCATAAGAATGAAAGGAAATGCATTACTCATGAATTTACATAATACATTGCTTAATACATTGATATTTGAACACTGTTGTGCCTTACAAAAGTTTCATTTATCCACTGAAATGAAAACATTCATAATAAGCAGAAACTGATACAAATATTTTACAAAAAGCTGAACAGTTCATAACATCTACATTTTTGAAATTTAAAGAGGCTATAATATAAGAACTTTTGGACAAACCTAATCTAATTACTTTATTATCTAAATCTTGGTCTTTGATAAAGCTCAGTTCAAATGTATGACTCTTTAACACATTCAAGAAGTATTCAGTAAATTGAAATGAGGCAACTGACTCATATGAATCCTGGTGAACTCATTTTGATGACAAAAAAGGGAAACTAGTGGTGAAATTATGTGAGGGATCGAGCAACAAGATAGCTGTATTGTCAACAGGGCAATGGTCTTGACCATGAAGACAAATTAGAAGACATTTTGTTCTTTATGTTCTTATTCCTTAGGTTTCTTGCCAGCTGGTTTGCATTGGAGACATGCTACTAATCACACATATATAATGTAGATGAATGAATGAGAAAGCCCAGGCCTTACTGGAGTGGTAACCATCAAGCTGTTTCAGGTCAATTCTAGAGCTATGCAATGCATAGAGCCCTAAGGGTATTTTAACTTTATAAAGTTTTATTTTATTGTTTTATAACTTCGTACTACTAAGTAAGAGCAGTACTGTGGCCTCCCTGTTCTGCTCAGGTATTACCATGGTCATATTACAAGAATGATTTTCAAAATATTTAAAAACTGACAGCACTGACACCAACCAATTGGAACAGATATCAGGCTTTTCACCACATGATACAGATGCTTTACCTGGAGAATATTAGGATATCATAGTGACTCAGGTTGCTCCCTAGGCAAGAAACTGGGAACTTTAGGTGAGAAAATGTGTAAAGGAAACATTAATCTCTCAATTATCTGTCAAAATCAAAAGTCCAAAATAAAGTTTTAATATAAAAAATCATAGAAAGCAACAACAGAAAGTTATATATTTTCCCGAAGGAAATAATCCCAAATAGTTGCCTTATCTCCTGACTGACTTTACAGACATGCAATCCATAAAGATAGCACAATGTGTAGATTTTCATAGCCATCACCAGTATCACCTGAAATACCATCTTTTTTTTCTTTGCAAAGTAATGGATTTGCCACTTGGGCCAGGTTCTTTGACTTGATTATTACAACCATATGTGGAGTCTCTACCTCTTAGGGTACATTTTTAAAGTAGCAAGATTCTCATTCTCCATTCCTTTGAAGTCATCATTTGTTTAGAACATAAGCTAAAACTACTTAAATGAGCAATTTAAAGTAGTTTCAAGTAAAAATGATAAAATTTGATATGGGGTGTCAATTAATGATTCACATATCTCAAGTACTCTCCAAATCCCTCAGCAGTACTCTGTGAATGTTGTGAACTCAAAACAAAGAATTAAATAGCAATTCTGAAAGCGAATAAGATATCAGGTAAAACACAAACTAATTATAGAATGTGGGACTGACAACACAGTATAAGGTATGGTGTGCTTTTGTAATGTTTAAGTGGCTTTGCTGAAGCATTATTCAAAGTTCTAACAATAATATTAAAAAATAGTAACTATGCCCTAAATTGTTTGTTTTTTATTTAAAGATTAATATTTTAATTATACAGGAAATTAAACCTTAGTAGAGGAATCACATTTCTTGATGCATAAGGATGTTTTAAAATATTAATTCCAAGCATTTCTTGAAGTTTTAGAGTTATACTAGTCAAAATATGCAACACTAGGTGGCTTAAGGTGTTGGTTACTTTCATCTCCTTACATTACTGGATAAATGTAATCAAGATTCCCACTCATCTATTTTCTGTCTAAGAGAGACTGAAGATGCTGAAGCTTCCTTTATATCATTCAAAAGTCTACACTTGAAATGGCTCATATTTATAATCCTCTGGACAGAAAAAGGACTCATTCAGAACGCAGGTGTTAATATGTTTGGACCATGCCTATGTCTGTATTTCTGTGATACTTACCACATTTATTATTAGTCATTTTATGACTGCTCCTATTAATATGCAACAACACTATCCTAAGATGGGCACCTTTCTCATCACTTCACCCTTGGAAGGACTGAAACAGCAAAGAGAGGAAACTACCTATCTGCTATTAATGTTTTCTGTTCTTTTAAAAGAATACTCCAGATGCTTGGACTGTCAATCTTACACTTATCACAATCACTGCATTAACTTCATAAAAAAGAATAATTTTATTACTATTATTTTTTCACTATTTCCATATATCATTTTGAATATTGATAGTACAGCAGTCAAAATAACTGTGAAGTGTTTCCCCTGATATCTTGAATCTCATTAGAAAGTGATTTAACCCTCCCTTTACAGACTGACCTGAGTGATAGAGCCTGAATATATCTGGTCAGGCCTTAAACAGCTACATTTACATAACCTAGAAAAATAATTGTTGGAAGCAGAGCGTTGTTAATGTGCTATAATTGACATAGAAGGTTAAGTGACCTCTTAGAAGAATGTGAACTTGTGAATTAAGGAGTTCCTTTACTCTCATGGGGCAGTTTATTCACAACAAGAAGTAACTGTTAATGAGCTCCCTAGCTAGCAAAAGCTAGATGTAACGTACATGAAACTTCAGAATGCCAAGTACTTCATATAGCAACAACGGAAGTTATGTGTTGAGTTTATTCAGGAGATCTTAATGGATCAAAAAAAATAAGGAAAGCTTGTTTCAAAAGCTGAATAACTATTTTGGAGTTTTAAATTCATGATAATTATTATAAATAGCTAAATTTTTAATGCCATTAAAGTTTTTACACAAAACATGGAAAATTTTGAACTTTTTAAGTGGAAATTCATTATTTCTTCTCTACCAAAATTCACTTGGAATTTGAAGGTACTCAAACCCCATGTTAAAATATTATTAGAATACAAACAGTCATTAAAGGAAGGAGTTGGCTTTAATTTAGTAAACAGAAATTTAGCACCCACAATGAATTAAATTCTGTGTTATCCGCTATGGAGACAATGATGAAGAAACTGTGGTTTTGTTTTGTGGGTTTTTTTCCCTCCCATCAAAGAGCTTTCTGACAAGTGAAAGACTCAGTAACTCAGTAGAGTCAATGCCAAGAAGTAAATGCTGTGTTGTGGTTGTACTAAGGAAAGTATGGAAGTCAGGCCCACTTCTTTTCCTCCAAACCAACTGGATCAGCATGAGTGATAACACTCTCACGTGCTTTGTTTCAATGTGGACCTTTGGGCTGGGAGTTACGGTCTAGTGAGGACTAACTTTTCACTACTCAAATACAGAGCATATACTTAGCTATGAGTTGAACTGTCATTTCTGTCTAGAGTTTCTAATATAATTTACAAAGACATATTTTTTTTAAAAAAAGCCTAATAAAGAAAGGAACATGGTTGGCTGAGTCAAAAGCTTGGCAACAACAACCACTATGAATAGGAAACTGAATAAAAACATGAAATAACATCTGCTAAAATAATAATAAAAATATATTTGTTTCATGCTTAATATGTTTAATAACAAGTCCATGAATTAGATATTATGTTCAAATCCAGATTTGGTGGAAAGAATACAAAGTTGGATGCAGAGCTGCTAGTTGCTCTTTTCTTTTTTTAACTTTTCTATATTTCCTGTAGGAGGTACATTGAAGAGCATCACACTGCTTGACTGGCATCCTCTAAGACTAGATGATTATTGGTCTACTGAGGCTGAGGTATCAGGTGGCATTACTGTCATTCTTCTCCTAATATCTGATTTCTGAGCCTGACACTGCTCTAATATACTTTATATACTTCCAATGTAGTTCTATATAGCTCAGTGCTACTTAAAGTATAATCTTGCAACCTCATGAGAGATCTTGTTAGAAATACAAATAATCAAGTCTCACCCCAGACTTAATCGGAATCTTTACTATATGGGCCCTGGAACTTGTGTTTTAACAAGCCCTCAAGGTGATTTTGATGCTTAAATTTGAGAAACATGACTATCAAAGGGTATATGTTCCTAAAAATGTAGTTTGCCATTTGTAAAAGTTCTTGCTTTCCACAATTTATCATCCAGTTCTCTATTTCCTAAATTTCTTTTTATATTTTACCTTTTTTAGACAAATTATTCCAATTCTATCACTCATCTGGCTATCCCACCATTTCAAAAGACTCTTTATCTATGTATATATAGATAGAGATAGAGAGAGATAGAGATAGAGAGAGAGAATTTCCTACATTTAAAATAAAGTATCACTATTTTAATAGGCTTTATATAGTAATATCCTCAGCTGAGTTGGGTCATATTTGGGTAAGAGTAACACTAAAGTGCTCCAAAACCATTTCTTGTAGCTCCTATTCCTTCAAATAAATACATGTGTTGTGCATACACTCGCCTGAGAGAAAAAGGTCACCATAAGAAGTGGTTTGGGAGCATGTTAGATATAGTGAACTCCAAGTTTCTCTTCAAAGAATTAGTATGTTCTCTTCAAAGAATCAGTATGTCAGTATGTTCAGTTCTCTTATTCTTTAATTCTCCATTTTAAAGTTTAACTTCCTTGTAGTTTCAGTAAATAACCTTTTCCACCAGTTCTAATCAGTAGTTCACATCTGTTCCCCTAGTTCCCTGCTCCATTCTGACTCATCCTGGTCACCTGCTCCAGTCACCTGCTTTGACCTGAGTCACCCCAGTCACCTGCTCTGACCTGTGCTGTAACCATCCTTCCTGCCAAACTACTCACCCCACCAATTTGGCTCATACCACTGCTCTCTTTAAAGTAGCCAGTTGGAATTAGCTTAGTGCAGTCTAACCCTAGCCAATAGGGGAATGACACAACAGTACGGGCTACCTCCATCAGGAATAAGAACCTCTTCCCTTCTCTTATCCAGGTGTGCACTTGCCATTGTTCCGTCTGTGAGCTGCATCCTTCTACAGAAGTAAATTGCCTTGCTGAGGAAATTTATATTTGAGTGCTACTTCTTTTGTGGCACCACAAATTTACATGTAACAGAGCACTTTAGTGTTTTTTATACCCAAATCTGACCCATTTCAGTGGAGGATATTACTATATAAAGCCCATTAAAAATAGGGATATTTTATTTCAAATATAGGAAACTATATATGGTGGGGAAGGGAGTGTTTTGATATGGTGGGATAGCCAGATGAGTAATCGAATTGGAATAATTTGTCCCCAAAAAAGTAAAAAGTAAAAAGAAATTTAGGAAATAGATAAATGGATGATTAATTGTGGAAAGCAAGAACTTTAAAAAATGGCAGAATAAATTCTTAGGACCATATGCCTAAATACTTTTTTGAAACCAATAGAAGAAATAACATTATTCATGTATATCAACACATACCCTTAGAGGCAAATGAACATTACCAAGAAGATAAAGCACCAATAAATGCTCAAATTTCTGTCTGCTTCCTTCAGGAACACAGAAGACTTAAATCACACCAAGTAAGAAAATAAAAAAAGCCCAATGATAATCTAGTTTGACAAGGCAAATCTAGACATACTCTTCATTCATTTAGGAAAGACCTAGGAATCTCTTACTATGCACCCAGCACCATGTTAATTTAGAGAGAGAAAGCAGTGAAGCAAATAGGAACAATTCTCTCTTCAATTTTAGAGCCTTGTCACTGAGGCAGACATTGTAACAAAACAAAATAAAAGCAACATCTCTCCTCCCTGCACCAGGAAGATACACACTAGATTATAGACTCTGATGGCAGGGGGATCAGCGTTTGTATTTTGGCTCTATCATTGACTAGCTCTTTAACCTCAGACAAATCACATCTCTAAGCTTCAGTGTCTGTAATAAAAAAGATAATAATAGATCCCACTATTGGATTCATAGATCATGAGTCACTATACGGTTAATGGTAAATTGCTGACTCATTGCCTCGCACATAGTAAGTACTCAATGTTAATATTTTATTACATAAATAGATGTACTGTGTTAATTGAAAGAAAAATGCAATACGTTATGAGAACACATAACCAAGGAATCTAATTAAGATTCCATACAAATAGTGCAATCTGATACGAAACTAAAACTACCCGGTTTTCTGAATCCTTGTGCTTTCTGTAAACCACATGTAGCTGAGGCTTCCAGGGACTCTCTGTGTGAGACTGCCAGCTTTGGTTTTTCTAATCTGACAATAGCAAGGTAACACTGATCAGTTCACCCTAGTTCTGAAGCAGAATCGCAACATAAAGGACTACCCAACTTACATTGCCAGTATGTTCCCTGGTCTTGTTGGCTGGAACTGTTATTTTCATACAACCACTTTCATTTTTAGTTGAGCAGCGTTGAAACTATCCAGATTCCTTGCTGTTTGGCAAATGTTTTAATTGGTTATGTTTTGCTACCCTGGGCACACTATTAGACAAAATTGCAACAAAAGACATCAATAAAAAGCAGAACACTTTAGATTGTTAGAATCGTGTATGTTATTAATACTATTAAAATGCTAATTGCTGTTTAGAGGAGATTCAGTTGCAATTCTAAAGGAGGAAATGCTTAGGCTGCAGGATCTGAGGCATGGATTGTTTGCTCCCTAAAGGGGAGAAAATTCACTTTTGTTTAATTTATATGAACAAGAAGGCATTCCAAGGAGGTATGCTGAAGTGACTGTAGACCTCCTAGAGTCAGAGCCACCTTCAGCTTCACCCCCACCCTAGGTGGTCCTTAATTGCCACTACAGACTGCCTGGCTATAACTTATTGTTTGCACTGAACATGACCTTGGATGAAAACTAGAGCGCTATGAATTAATCCCTGTAATATTTTGTGTTTAACATCTGTGTTGTCACCAGCCATTATTCAGAGGACAAATAAAATAAAATAAAATAAAATAAAATGAAATGCCAGATCTATCTCCTACTACATTTTGTTTCGGTCTGTGCTATTGTTTCCCAAGGACTCCCTAAATGGATCACCTATAAATGAGTGAATCCATTTATTTTCTTTATTTTCTGAAACAAAAGTTTGCAGAATTTAGGGGATAACACCACAACGAAATAAGGCTATTTTTTAAATAACAGGAATCCCCTAGATATCTCAATTTCCTCTATCTATATTGCTATCATCTTTCTTTTCTTTTCCAGTATCTATTTTAAGATAGGGGAGGATTCCAAAGTACATACGTCAAAATAAAATGATTTCATGTATCAGTTACAGCTTTATTCATTAACAAAATGTAGTCACCACCGGCAGAAATGTAGCACCAACTTAGCATCCAGAAATAATACAGAACACTGTGCTGCATTAAATGAAAAATACCTGCAAGAGGAAGTGAGTTAATAAAAATTCAATTACTCAAATGGGAACTTTTCCAAGACCCCAGGGTTAACACCTAGATTAAACTCTCTCTTTCTCTCTTTCTCTCTCTCTCTCTCTCTCTCTCTCTCGATACACACACGTACACACACACATACCCCTGGTTTTATTAATAGTCACAAATATTTAAAATATTCATTTTCTTTTTATATAAATGCAAGACATAAAAGTTACAGCTAAAATAGCTTTTATATCATCAAGCTGAGAACTAGTTTTACACAGGAAGCTAACAATAACAGCAACAATAATCACAAAAATCAGAAAGAAAATGACAAAGTGTGTTGGACACGATACAGAACACTTGAAGGCAGACCCCAACACTAGGCTGTAAAATTAAGTAATAAACAGTCACTGTAGAGGGCAGAGTAACTCACAGAAGAGTTAGATCATTAGTCTTGGATTTCATAGTTCTTCCTTAGATCTTCTCTTAGAGGTTATGGAAAGGAATGATCATCTGTGAGGCTATTAAGGGAATCTGAACATAAAAGAAAATAGAATTGCAGATGAGTATTAAGAGACTATTTTACGCTACTTCAATCATGTGAAAAACAGAGTAATTAGCATAGAGAAAAAATAAGTAAATATGAGCCTAGAATACATCTTATACAAAACTCAAAATATTTTTATAGCTCTAATGTGTATGAACTTACGTGGAGAGAATAATTTCAGAATGATATCATATTTAGTTGGGGAGTCATACATACAGACTGGGCTCTCTTTGAAGCTAACTGATTCTGGGAAGCAAAAAGGGAGCAGCATGGAAAAGAAATGGTAGAAGAGAATTTAGTTCGAGGAGAAAGACATCTGGAGGTTTGGCCCCAGTTAAAAATTCATAGGCAAATCCTGCTGGAAAGAGAGTTAGCAGTTTAATGAATAAATTATTATCTAAACACCAGGAGGTTAAAGGTTAACAGAAAGGACTTCAAAAATGATGTATTAAGTGCTCCTAACTTGACATATAATGTTTAGTTTGCTGCCAGTTTTCGGAATGTTAGTTTTGAATAGACTATTGACAAATTACAGATTTTTTTCATATATTGAAATTATATTCCAGATGATTTTGAGATTTACTGGTATAACGTTCTCCTCATGAGGTAGGATGGAGGGAAAGGAATAGAGAAAAAATATTCTGCTCTGAAATAAATGTGGTGTTTACTATTTGTCAAGGAAATGTGTTGTCTTTAAAATGGGGCATCTAGTTTCAATTTACATTATGCTTATTTCTAAGACTTCTATTTTTTGAGTTTTATGATTTGACTCTCCTCCCTCTATCATATATTCAGATTATGACCACATGTGGCACTTTCTTGTATGGGGTAGAGAAAGTGGGGAAGGAGAAGACAGATTTACGGTAATATCGTATACTGATTAGACTGGAGTTTATGAAAAAAATAGAAATAAAGCATTATTGTGATATTTCTTATACCAAATTACAATTTTCATTCCCCCAATTATTTTTATATTTTAAAATTGTTTTTCCTTCTTTTTGTCCAAGGCATCCTCAATAAAAGTTACCATATTTCAGTGTTTACATTCTTAAGGTCTTCAATATTATTAATCAATCTTTCCATTTCTTTAGTAGATCACAAGTTTTAAAGGGTGCATTTTAATATAATATTCCCATTATAGGTCTACAATTTAGAGAATATAATTTTCTTATTACTTTTCTGTGATTATCCATACCCCGCTCCCTCTTCCCAGAATACTCACAGGCTCCATTAGATTCTTACAAAGGACCCTTTCTGTTTTCCCTATCATAATTCCCATCATAATGTGTTACTGTGCAGTCACTTTTTTAAAGTATATTTCCTTAGACGTACTTAGATTAAAAAAAGAGCAGTAACTAGGACTTCTACTTCTTAATGAAAGCTTCCTTAGCTTTATGAATACCAGGCCAGATCTCTGAAGTTATTGCTTGAAAAGACCTGATTCTTAAAGCACTTTTATTCACATTTAACTCTCTTGAGGCATTTGATTTTTCCACTTCAACTCACTTAATTGTATATGTCTTTAGTCAGACTGCCTAAAGGGAATGACTGTGTCTATCTTGGTCGGTTTTTACCCTGGCACTTAACAGAGTCTCAAATAATGCAGGCAAACAACAAATACTTGTTATATTAATTCAGACTGTACATAATATAGAAAGCAGAATCAATCCTCCATGTAATAGATTCTGCTTAATTATAAAGTAATAATTTAAAATAACAATAATGATGATAGTTAACATTTATCAAATCTTCCCTAAGTGCCTTGGGCTTTTCTAAACATTTTGTATAGTTTAAGTACCACAAGTCCAAGAGGTAAATTCTATTTTAATCTGTACTTTTAGAGGAAAAAGCTGATCACAGCAAGTTTGAGGACGTAGTCTTCAACCAAACACCTTGTAAGGGATAGAGGTGATACTACCTAACACTGTCTTAACGCTTTTAAGCATCTGACATTTTATTTTGAAATGAACTGCTTAATACATCTAAATTACTAAACCTCCCTTGCTTTCCTTTTACTACCTCTCATGCAGTAACTATTTCAATAAGATCTTTATTATGCCTTAATATTCTATATTTCTTTCTAATTTTCTTTCAGAGAAGTGAACTGTATACAGATGAACTATCTAAATCATTTTCAAGTTATTATGTATGCCCCTACTCATTTGTTAGAAAACTCTTTTATCTTCTTTTCTTGCAATAAATTGGTTAAAGCACCATATTATTATACATATTAGTTTCTTGATTTCTTCCTGATAAGATTAACCCATGATTATTTTAGAAACCTTCAGATTTGCCCTTGCAAACTTTAACTGCCTCTTGTTAATTGGTTCCTTCTGCACTTCTTCCTTTCTACCACTGATTTGCAGTTTTCTCCAGTTAGTGAGCAGCTCTTCGCAAAGTTATGTGATCTTTGAGTCCCTCTGTTTTAGAAGACATGCAGTCTGTTATGCTTTAGTTAGCAGGATTATCCTAGGCTATACCTGCGTTCTTCACTAATAGAATTTCTACCTCACATTCCTTCTGATGATCAATAACCGGCTCTCTTAGCATCTAACATACTGGAAATTCTGTGTGCTTGATCCCATTTTTAACTGTGCCAAGTTTAAATAAAATGTGGTTTATGTGGCAAGGATATTTATCTTTTCTATTCTTAATTAGTTTTACACTTTAGTAATTAGTAGATCAAGATGCATTTCATACCCCTTAGAAACCTGTAGTTTCTGCTTGGTAGAAGATGTAAATAAGGTTGTTATTTAGGGAGCTGTATATGTGTTCTAACTGACTTTTTCTCCTCCAAATCATAAAGGCTTTGTAAATCACTCTCAACATTTTATGAAAGTGACTTGCAAAATAAGATAATTAAATGCAAAATCTTAGCTGTCAGCCATTAATAAAATAAACTCTATTGGTTGGGGTCACTCAGTTGTACAGTGTCATCTGGAAGTAAACAGTCCTTGGAAAGCTTTCTCTAGTATCACCAAAGTTTTGGAGATGGATATACACATTCCTGATATTGATGCAGATTGTCTTTTTGATAGCAAAGTCTTTCATTTGAGACATTGAAGATTTATCTTGTTCTTTAAAACGGTTTAGATTGCTTAATTCAGCCAAGATATTTCAAAAGTTGGAAATTATATTTTCTCTATACCTGACCAACAATATATCTGTAATTTTGAGTGAAATTTTGTTTTATACACATGAACTGACCATGTATCTTCTGATCAGTAAAGAATGCTAAACTGTGTTAACTAAATGCCCAACATGTTAAATCTATTTCTAATTTTCAAAACAATTTAAAATGTCTACTACTTCTAATTCAAAATATGTAAAATATCATAATAATGTACATGGAACACTCCTCACTACCTCCAAAACCTACCTCCATTTATAGCAACCTGATCCATTTCACTATCATCGCTTTCCCATATTACTAGTATAACTAGTGGCCTTATTATACCCACGATTTATTCCCTGCAGTCTGTTCTCAACATAGAAGTCAAGTGAGTTCATCCCTTCTTTGCTCAAAACCCTAAGGCCTTCCTATCTGAATTAAAGACAAATTCCTTTTGATAACAAGATCATTTTAATCTATGCTTCTGTAACTTCTTTGACTTCACCTTCTTCTAATTTCCTACTTATTGACTCTTCTCCTGTGCTGTTGGCTTACGTGTGCTATTTTTTTTACTACTTTTCTTCTTTTCTTCATCTTTTTTTTCCTACAAATATAGACACAATTATTTCCCTTGTTTTCCTTTCTGTCTAGAATGTTGCTCCCCTCAGAGAGGTCACTTCCTCTCCCACTAAAAGAGAGAAAATCTTGGAAGTAAGTTAGATTTAGAAGTTGTAAACATGTAATTTTTAATAATCTAGGCTCAAATTACGATGGATAGTTCTTAATATACATGATTTTTCAATAACAGTCAACATGAAAATTTGAAGATAAATGCTTGATGTGATGTATGATGCAAACTATCCTGTTTTATTTATTTATTTTGAGACAGAGTCTCACTCTGTTGCCCAGGCTGGAGTGCAGTGGCACAATCTCAGCTCACTGCAACCTCCGCCTTTTGGGTTCAAGCGATTCTCCTGTCTCAGCCCCCAGAGTAGTTGAAATTACAGATACATCTACCATGCCTGGCTAAGTTTTGTATTTTCCTTTTTTTAGACAGTCTTGCTCTGTTGCCCAGGTTGGAGTGCAGTAGGGCAATCTCAGCTCACTGCAACCTCAGCCTCCTGGGTTCAAGTAATTCTCCTGTCTCAGCCTCCCAAGTAGCTAGGATTATAGGCACAGCTATTTTTGTAGTTTTGGTAGAGATGGGGTTTCACCATGTTAGCCAGGCTGGTCTTGAGCCCCTGGTCTCAAGTGATCCACCCGCCTCAGCCTCCCAAATTGCTGGGAATACAGGAGTGAGCCACAGTGCCTGACCACTAAGTTTTGTATTTTGTAATAAAGATGGGATTTTACCATATTGGCCAAGTTTGTCTTGAACTCCTGACCTCAAGTGATCCGCCCTCCTTGGCCTCCCAAAGTGCTAGATTATAGGCATGAGTCACTGTGCCCATTCAAGATGATTTTTAGCACAATGTATAGTTTCCCTTATAATGATGGTTTTGGAAGCAAGACTTCAATTTGGAACTTGACAGAATAAAAGCAGGAGAGAAAGGGTTCATTCTGCTACTGGAGACTGTAATATTGGTGTGTAATTCTGGACTAACAAATACAGTTGAAATTTTCCAATTCTATAGTCTTCTGATTCCATATCTTGCCTAATGCTGGTTGGCTGAGGCAGCAGTTTCCTTGATGATGAAGATCTAGGGTGTGGCTTTGTGACTAATTGCCTGTGATAAGTCTCTTAGTCTTTAAAGTAGAACAGATTTTGTTCTCTGTGACACTGCTGTCTACAATAGTTGGTGTGTTTTTTGAAGATTTTTCTTAAAGTGCAGAAGATTGTATTGTTTATCTATTAAAATATGACTTAATCTTTGTGTTCTGAACATGATACAGAACTTTAAGAACATGCCAGCATACAAAAACATTTTTGTTTAATTATGGCATTTAAATAAACCTCTACTAAGATAAGATAAAAGGAGAACGTCATGTACTAATAGAGTACAAATGCACTAGATTGGTTCAAGTTCATATAGCATAAAGGAGTAGTACCTTTTAGAACCTCTTTGAAACTTTTGAAGAAGGAAAGGTCAAAAATGAAGCACTGACAGAAACACATGATAAATAAGGTAGGTCCCATGGCTGTATATCACGAGAAAACTAAGCACAACATTAGAAAGAGGAAAATGTGTCAAACAACTCAGTTAACTATACTACATTAAGATTAAGATGTGCTATTGTACTGGAAACACAAAACATCAAGTATTTAACAATATGATAAAATCTTTTAGTCTCTGCTATTGACTCAAAAGCATGTGTTCCTTGACAGTTACAGAAAGATAAATTAAGGAATTTCATGTTTATAGAATTCTTATAGAATAAAGGGCATGTCTTATTTCTCAATATTATGAGTATTTCAAATGTATCTTCACATATATGTAAATAAAATCTTGAGCATGTCATCATTTGGACAGCGATTCTATTTATTTTCACAATGGATATGCAAATTTAGTTAAACACACATACATATGAACAAAAAATACACATAAACCAATCATCATCATATCTTCCCTCGGTGTTTAATGGGCATCTATTTGCTTTGACGTGCATAATGTAATGGAATTTAGATAAAAAAGCAAATGGCTTCTATTGTAAGCAGCTTGAAGTATGTTTAAGAAAAGAAAATAAACAATTTTTATGGTTTACCGGCTTACAATCTACTATCTACCATCAGAAGTAACAAAACATAATTTAGCATCCTGGAAATTATATCCAAAATAGATATTGCAGGAATCTATGATGGGTATATATGATTTAGCAGAATCACCTGAGACTGAGACATGTGGATTCAATATAAGTCAGATTTATTTGATATGATCATCAAAAATGTAATGAAGTTTTGAGTCTGCAATGCTAGAATTATAATAATTAAAACAAAAGAGAATTATTTTATTATAGTTAAATAATACATTTAGTTATGAATATTCTGTAACACACACACACACACACACACACACAGTGAGAAAGAGAGAGAGAGGGAGGGAGACTCTCCTGGAAGATTTTTAGGCAAGAATAATCAGTATAACTAAAATACCTGAAAGCCTGAAAGCTTGCTTTGCCCGAAAAAGAAAGATGATAATAGAAAGGATCAGGAAATAGTTGGCAGGTATAAAAGCCATTTGACATATTTAGTCTTAATTAAAAAAAAAAAAAACTTTCTCATAGAGATGTCAAGAAGTAATATATACTTAATCAAAGGATACCAAGCTATCTGTCAGAGGAACTTTTCAAGCAAAATTTATTTGACAAGAGAGTTGAAATGACTCAAAGGAAAGCCTGACCTCTGAAATCTGGTGGACCAAGTGAACTCTAATTTCTCTTTCAACATCAAAATACTATGCTTTTGAAATGCACATTAAAATAAGCATACAAGTCAATAAATGCCAGTCACCAAATAATTTGTAAGTGCTAAGGGAGTTTAGAGGTGGAAAAAACCTCGAAAAAGTAATGGGATTTTAATGGAAACTTTAGTGGGAAAAAAGAAAAGTACATGTTGAACTTTCCAATAAAGGGAAGACATTTGATCAAAGATAGAAAAAACCCAAATATGTGTGAAATTTTCAAGGGAAAAATGATAAAATGTTCCATTTGTATAGTTTATACCAATTTTCAAATTTCAAAACAAACATTACACATTTTAATCTCATAATGCCCCTATCAGGAGAAAATGTTACCTATACTGCAAAAGGAAACAAAAACTTAGGCTGGCGAAATTGAAACTAGAACCTGCATTTTCTAACTTGCTTACACGTGTTTATTCATTCTACTGTATCTTAAATGACATTCCATGGAGCAGAGTGTAATTTTTTTTTCATAGTAGATATATATATATATATATATCAGTCATACATCTTGGAACTTGCAAAGGATTTCTAAATTTTGAGCATTGAGTAATACATATGTATTGTCCCACAACTAAATATGTGTTTGCATGGGAAATATGTTTCTTTGAAGATATTCTTTGAATCCAGTGATTTCAAAGATGAATAAACTATATGGCATTGTGGCTTTCTTCGTGTTGTATGTACAGCTATTACAAAATCTTCTTGTGTTGAAGTTAAAGCAATTCATATAGTAGTAGTTATTGTTGAACTTTTAAGATGCTATGTTTATTTTGCTATGTGGAAGGAGAAAGCCCAAGCCTTCTATTTATGTTTAATCTCCCTGAATCACCCATCCCCTTGTTCTTTTTGCCTGAATAACTATTATTCATCAAATCTTAGTTTAAATGTTACCTCTTCAGAAAAGACTTTCTCAGCTTGTCTTATAGATCTAGATCTAGTAAGTTTCCATTTTGTATGTTTCACAGAACTCTATATTTCCCATTTGTGACACAAATGATAATTGTAACTAAATGTTTTACTTAGTTATATTTGTTTTAATATCCAGAGTCCTGAAAGACTAAGTTCTAGGAGAGAAGAGACTTCTTTCCTCTATATTCCCAGCAACAAACAGAACAATTTGCAACTGTAGACACTTAACTATTTTTGAAGCAAATGAACAAATGAATGAGTGCTAAAATTGAGTGAATCATTAAAAAAAATGTGCTGATGATCTGTTGGTTAGTAATTATTGTTAAGTGTTAAGTTTCATTGCAGCACAATTTCTTGTTTTTTTCTTAGTAGCTGTTTCTGTTGAAATTTAGTAAGATCCTCTTTTCAAAACAATAACAAAAATAAATATATTTCCCTCAGCACACTTTTATAAGGTGACTCAAGAAACTGGGATATCTTGTAGAATATCAGGTACTGCAAGTTAAGGAATTATGCAGCAATCACAAGACAGAATTTTTGAAACATTTTTAGATGAGTATAAAGAAAAGAAACTGAGAGCATGCTCCTGACACAGGAATGGGTATTTATTAAAATAAACTAGTTTATACATCACATGGGGCTTTTCACACCTAAAAGTAGAGGCATTAGCTGATAAAATAATTAAAGTAATTATGTTTATTTTCATTAGTGTAGTCACTCTTATTTAAGACTTTGACATAGGCTGCCTCTCCATAGGATGAACTTCAGTGAAATCATCTTTAAATGAAATCACAGCATTTTATTAATTTACATACATAAACTATAAAGTATATACATATATGTAGTCCCATCTCTAACAACCTTTTACAAAACGCTACTTGAAAAATTTTTAATAACATTAAACTTTCCAATGACAAATGCTTTTTCTTCTTATATGTCCACAAGTCATCACACAAAT
Organism: Callithrix jacchus; assembly: GCF_049354715.1. Lineage (NCBI taxonomy): Eukaryota > Metazoa > Chordata > Mammalia > Primates > Cebidae > Callithrix > Callithrix jacchus. Next base: position 117,752,572 of record NC_133508.1, read on the forward strand.
TTAACAGGAGTATTTCACAAATAATGAGGAAGGATTCCACCTGCATTCATAAATTTAGTCAGTTTGTCTAGGTGAAAGGAACATATATCACAAATATATAATTTTATTTAAGGTATGTGATTTAGAGACTTGGAATAAACTTAATATGCATTAAAGCAGACAAGAGTAAGCAAAAAAAACAAAATGCTTTTCCTAAAGATCCAAATAGTTTTTGATAACTGGTTAGACGAATAATAATGTCACCAGAGGTGACATTTCACATATAAAGATATTGAGCCACATGTTCAAAATAACATTATGATGCATATTTCAAGCATATTCAGTAACAACAGTTTAAAAAAAATCTAATGAGATATATCTCACCAATAAGTAGTTATAAATGGAAAAGCACAATTTAAATGGCATTTGAAATTAGTTTTATGCATTCTACCTAGTATTATCATTTTATCTCAATACACAGATATCCACAGAGATATATAACTAGGTCATAATACAATCTCCACACTTATTACTAATTAATTATGTGCAAATGGAAAGAGCACCGATGGCAAAAATTTGCCATCCCAACAACACTTGAACCACAGAGGGTTATATCGCCAAGTGTTGAATTTGTCAGGTATCAAATTATAAAAGATGAAGTCACAGACAGTATTCATATTACTGCATCATATCTGTAAAAACTTACTATGATTTATTAATGTTTTAGTCATTGGTCATCATTAACCCTATAGAAAGTCAAAAGTGTCAGTCAATTAATCCCTGTTAGAGGACTAACCATGGAAAAAACCCTTGGATATCTCAATCACCTAACATAATAAATTTTTATGATCACATTTACTTACAGTAAAATATACTCTACCAATATGTAACTAGAATATTAGTGAAATATAATGTTACTATATGAGATATGGATGGCAGACTAATTCATTGAGACATCGACATTATAGTGGGAAAGCATTTTATGTGTTGTATAATTCTTGTAATGTAGCAGTTTCATTTTTCTTTTCTTTTCTTTTTTTTTTTGAGACAGAGTCTCACTCTGTCAGCCAGGAGTGCAGTGGCACAATTTTGGCTCACTGCAAATTCTACCTCCCTAGTTTGAGCAATGTTCATGCCTCAACCTCCCAAGTAGCTGGGATTACAGTGATCCACCAACATGCCTGACTAATTTTTGTATTTTTAGTAGAGATGAGGTTTCGTCATGTTGGCCAGGCTGGTCTTGAATTCCTGAACTAAGGTGATCCGCCCACCTCGGTCTCCCAAAATGCTGAGATCACAAGTGTGAGCCACTGTGCTGGGTCTGATGTAGCAGTTTGATTTGGTTATTAAATCAGCAGAAGTCTAGGAAAATGGTGATGTTTTCTTAATAAAACCTCTCTGCTACTCACACATGAGGATAAACAGTGTGCAATTGAATTTATTTTGTAATGTCATAATTTGGCTTGTGTTGAGAAGACAATATAAAACAAAAGCACTTCTGAGCTCAATACTATACTCTTTATGATGAAACCAAACATTATTTTTTCTATTTCAGGCAGTTGTTTTCTTGGTAATGCCTATCCTAAGTCATTAAAGCAGTAATTGAAAAATACTTGTTAACTACTATAATTGTAGGTTTTATTATTTATCAAAATAAAGGACTGCTCACAAAGTATACCTTGTGTCATTTATTAACAATCGTTACTACACTACAAAGCAATTGAAAATACTATTTATTTCCATGAAAAATAATTGTAAATATGTTTATTAATGGAGTCCTAATGGATTTTAAATGAAAGAGCACAATATGCAAGAAACTCATATTTGCCGAGTTCATCCCCTGAAAAAGCTAATTGGAATTCCTTGAGCAAACATTATTTTTAAAAATATCAAATCCAAAGTAAATACTACTGTGAAAATAAAAGAAAATAAAAACAAATGACTTTTCTGGAAGACAAAGAAATAAGTTCTAATATTTGAAAAATAAATATCAGACACATTACATTGCTCCTGGTTGTAATATATAAAATGTGATCTCAATGTACTGTGAAACCTGAGAAGGTGTTTGGCTATTTTAGAGTTTCTAAACTACAATAGGATCTGTGTTTTCTGTAAGTCAATATCATACATTCTAAATTTGAGAATTTTTAAAGGATGGTACAATGCAGTATAATTAAGTTCAATATGCTATTATTGAATAGCATCAATATAATAATATCAGTATTATATGATAAATCCAAGAATTACAGAGTCAAGAGATTTAATGTAAAATTTAAGGGTATATCCTAATTAATGGATACTTTAAAAGTAAAACTAATTCAACAAAATAAAATGAGAAAATAAATGCAAAAGCAGTTTTTAAATTAAAAACAATTTAAAGTTTGACGAAGTAGTATTCAACTCTTTCTAACTTTCTATTCCCATGTTTAATTATAATCTATTAGAAGCATTATTAACCACTACAAATTAGTGTAAAAACAGTGGTATAGGTTAGGAGCTACATTTTTGAATTATGTTTGAAGCAGCTGAAAAGGGTGAAGGATTGTATGGGAAGTGGTGAGGGTGTGATGGAGTCAGGCCAGGTTTTGCTGGACTCTTGCCTATAGTTATAATTAGATGAATTAAACCTTATTACTGGTATAGAATTTATCTCTTTTAGAAGGAATAAAGAATGTCCTTAAAATTTTACTCAACATTTTACCTATCAAAGCATCTAAGTTACTCCTATCAGAGTAGACACAATTTTATATCTACACTTAGAGATAGGTGTTGATATGGGGCCACTTATAGTGTAATGGGCATTTTAATGTAATTATTAATTCAAGGATTGGTTATGATATTAAGTGCAACAGAGTAGAACAAGATATGTTGAATCAAACAGATCTTAGTTCAAATTCTCACTCTATCATTAACATATGGAGTGGTCTTGAAAGTTCTACAACACGCAATGTATTATTCATTAGCATGTCTGTTTTATTCACAGATGATAATGCCTATAACATAGCTTAGTGTCTGATACATTCTAGGTCCTCATTGAAAACTTATTCCTGGCATGCAATAACATAGAGCTTTATTCTTTAAACCATGCATCAGCTCTACAATGTTTAATATGAAGCAAAAATGAGAGAAATCTTTGGGAAATAGTCTTCTGTAACTCTGTACTTAACATTTGACACCTTAAGAGGCTTCAGGGAATCTATAACAGTGTTATATAAAATTTGCATTCTATGTAAATTTGTACATTCTGTGTAAATTTTCCAGAATTTTATGACTTCATTGTTTATTGAGATACCCTGCTTCAAACCTCTTCCATTAACTTGCTGAACTTTTTTCTGTTTCAGTTACATAAACTTGAAAATTATAGAATTAATGAGAAATTAAATGATGTAATATATGTAAAGTACTTAAACAATGACTGGCATATAATAAAGGTGTCAGAGGCATGTGAACCAAAACAGCTTCATGTTGAATAGGAGCTGGGTAAAATGAGGCTGAAACCTACTGGGCTGCATTCCCAGACAGTTAAGGCATCTTACATCACAGAATGAGACAGAAGGTCAGCACAAGATACAGGACATACAGATCTTGCTGATAAAAGAGGTTGCAATAAAGAAGCCAGCTAAAACCCACCAAAACTAAGATGGCAATGAGAGTGTCCTCTGGTTGTCTGCACTGCTACACTCTCAAAGCACCATGACAATTTACAAATGCCATGGCAATGTCAGAAAGTTACCCTATATAATCTAAAAAAAGAAGGCATGAATAATCCACCCCCTTGTTTAGCATATCATCAAGAAATAATAGTAAAAGATGAGTAATCAGCAGCTCTTGGGGCTGCTCTGTCTGGGAAGTAAGCATTCTTTTATTCCTTTACTTTCTTAATAAACTTGCTTTTACTTTACTTTATGGACTCATGCTGAATTCTTTGTTGCCTAAGATTGAAGAACCTTCTCTTGGGGTCTGTATCTCAACCCCTTTCCTGTAATACAGGTACAACAAATGTCTATCATCATTACCATATCCTTATTATTTTTTCCTGATAATTAATTTACAGGTATAAAAAAATTTAATGCATAGCATGTCAAGAGTATAATACATATTAGATTGCCATAAAATGTTGGTGAATCAACTAAGGATTAAGCTCTGATTTCTTTTTATCTTGCCCAAATTTCTTCCTAAGGGGTCTGGGGAGTCATGCCCTATAGACTACAAATTCTCATCAGATGTGTTTTATTTAACTCTACGTATAATGACTTACTTTCCAATCTGACTCTGGCATAACATTATATGACAAAGAAGAAAATTCAAATATTTTATTTCAAAATATGTTTATTTGCCATATTTTTAAATGCCCTGCAAAGCTGTCTTTTGTGGGAGAAAATTTGCATCTGTAAACAATCTCTATTAACATAGCTAGATCTTTGTCTTCCAGGCCCTCTCATTCCAGAGGCGATTAACTGAGAGTCTAGCACCTTTTATAGGTCTGAATAGGAAATATTTGTCATCTGTAATCTCTAAGGGCAGCCACATTGGTCTCCACAATCTTTTGTCTTAACCTGAACATTTCCTTTCTATTAATCCCAGGTCTTCAGACAAAGTCAATGAATTGTCAGCCAGAAAATATTTAAATTTACCTACAGCCTGGAAGCCCACCCGCTCCACTTTGAATTGTTTCACCTTTCTGGACCAAACCAATGTATTTCTCAAATGTACTTGATTGATGTCTTATGCCTCCCTAAAATTGTATAAAACTAAGCTGCACCCCAACAACCTTGGGCATGTATTCTCATGACTGTGGGGCTGTGTCATGGGCCATGGTCACTCATATTTGGCTCAGAATAAATTTCTTCAAATATTTTACAGAATTTGACTCTTTGTCATCACAACAAAGGTTAAGAATCACTGTTATGAGTAATAAAAATGGAAATTGTAGGAAAAAGATCTCTAAGATCTCCCAACATTTTCTGTTTTGTTGGAAACAGGTTTACAGTGTTGGGAAAAGTCCACACCAAGACAGTGGATCACTCAGCAAGGCTAGGTTACTTCCTGCAGGAAGGGTGTAACTTGCCAGCAGTCTTACCACGAGAGCACAACTGAACAAAGGAAGTGGGGACATTTATAACTTTCAGAACTTGATGCAATCGCCCTACTGCTGTGTCCAGTTTCCATTGGCCAGAATGGGACCTCACACCAATGCTTGACCTGATTGGCTAAAATGTTGGGAATTCCCTGAATAGATAAAGGAGAAAGAAGACAAGGAAGAAGAGGAAGCTAGTCAGGAGAAGGTCAGGAGGATTTCCAAATAAGGAATGGCATGCACCAGGGTTTGCAGCTTGCCCAGTTCTGTTCAGACATGCCAGAGCGAGTCAAGGTAGCTGATTTAAGATGTAGCTGATTTAGAGAATATATATATATACATGGGTATATGCTTATGCTATTAGCAGATAATGGCCATAGAGCAAGAGATTGTAACTCCTTATAATGTAGTCTAGGATATAAACTTTGAAAGAGAACTTTCCCATCTCTCACATATTCAAACAAAACAGATAAAAACAATAACACTGGCAAAAAACATTTTATTAAAACTCTAGAAAACAACCTATGCAACATATGCAACAATTCAAGGATCATTTCATTTTTATTTTTATTTTCCAGACGGAGTCTTCCTCTGTCACCCAGGCTATAGTATAGTGGCGCAATCCTGGCTCACTGAAACCTCTGCCTCCCAGGTTCAAGCAATTCTCCTGTACCAGCCTCCAGAGTAGCTGGGATTACACTGCCCACCACCACACCTTGCTAATTTTTCTTTTCTGTATTTTTAGTAGAAACAGGATTTCACCATGTTGGCCAGGCTGGTCTCCAACTCCTGACCTGGTGATCTGCCTGTCTTGGCCTCCCAAAGTGCTAGAATTACAGGCGTGAGCCACCAAGCCTAACCCAAGGATCCTTTAATCAAGGAGTTCAATCTTACTTAAATTAGTGAGTTTTGTGGTCCTTTAACTTAACATTTTTATCCTCCTCTTTACAACTTCACGGTACTATTGAAAGCCAACAGTTCACAACTGTGATGACAATGAGCAGCCTGGCAGCCACTGGAGGTGACTAATAGATCTGTAGCTCTCTTAAATTCCCTGGAAAACCCAAATCTCAGGATTTGCCTTTATTTGGCTGGTCTTATAGATGTCCTAATACAGTCAGTTTATTCCCCAGGGAAAATTGTCAAAAAAGAAAAAAATCAGTAGAAATTGTTTAACATCACACATGCCTGGGGCAGTGATTGTAGTTGAGGCTAACAAGAAGCTGAACAAAAAGTTAAAAGGAAATGTAGAGAATGAGATTTCCATAGGGAGATATGAAAAGTTCTGACAAATTCCTGGGAATCTAGAAAGATACATCCATTCATATGGCTGTTCACATACCAAAGAAACACCTGAAAAGTTTTTGAGATTTCACCTCTCGGTGACCTGGGGGCTTTGAGAAAGCGAATGGTGCAGGTTAAAGAAGAGTTTAAACAGCCTGCCTAAGCATTGAAGGCATATCCTAATACATTGGAGCCCCTTGCCAAAGGCTAGGACACTTGTTGGCTTTCAGGCATTTAAGAAAATCTCTGTCTAATTATTAGCCAATTACTAAGCTAATTAAACAGAAACTTCAATGGCCACATATTACAAACAATATAAACCATAAAGAAACCATAGCTCAGGAAAGTCATGAAACAAATAGCTACAACAGCAAGCCTTGGATCAAAGAGAGAACTTGATTTCCAGAGAAGTCAAACAATATTATTTAAGATGTCCAGTTTTTAAAAATACAAGACCGAAATAAACAAGTATGGCCTGTTCTTGTTTAAAAAAAAGTCTCATGTTAAGAGAAGTAAAGGAAATTATAAAACAGTACCTCACCACATACCATATAGAAAAACCATTATAATGCAATGATTTATTTAACAAAAATCAAGCACAAATTCTGGTGCTGAGAAGTATGATTGAAATAAAAAATACTAGAGGGGCTCAGAAGAGCATTTGAGCTGGTAGAAGAAACAATCATAGACTTTAGGATAGGTTAATAGCAACTATCCAATTATGGGAAAATAAAGAAAAATAGTGAAGAGCAATGAGCAGAGCCTCAGAGACCTAAGACATATTAACATTAAGTATACCAACACACACACAGTAGGAGTTTCAGAAGTTGTGGAGAGAGAGCAAAAAGCAGAAAACATAACTGAAGAAATAATGACCCCAAAACTACACTTGATGAAACATATTAATCTACAAATCCAAAAAGCTCAACAGACTAGAATAAACTTAAAGAGATCCATATCAAGACATGTCATAATCAACCTGTCAAAAGCAAAACACAAAGGTTGAATTTTAAAAGCAGTAAGAGAAAAGAAACTCATCATGTATAAGAAATTATTAGTAAAATGGCAGGTGATTGCTAATTAGAAAAAGAAAGAAAAAAAGAAATCCAGGAGGCAGTGGGATGACACATTTGCAGCATCAAATGAAGACATCGACCAAGAAATCTGTATCCAGCAATGTTATTTACGAAAAATGAGGGAGAAATTAAGGCATTCTAAATAAACAAAAACTCAGAGCATTTGTCACTAGTAGACATGCCCTAGAAAAAATATTAAAGAGAATCCCTCTGGCAGAAATGAAAGACCACTAGATGATAACTCTAATTTATGTGAAGAAACAAAACAACACAAACAAAATTAACTACATGGACAAATATAAAGACAGCATTAGGCTGCACATAGTGGCTCACTCCTGTAATCCCAGCACTTTGGGAGGCTGAGGCAGGAGGATCATGAGGTCAAGATTTCGAGACCAGCCTAACCATCATGGTGAAACCCTGTCTCTACTAAAAATACAAAAATTAGCTGTGTATGGTGGCTCGTGCCTGTAATCCCAGCTACTCAGAGGCTCAGGCAGGAAAATCACTTTAACCCAGGAGGCAGAGGTTGCAATGAGCCAAGATTGCGTCACTGCATTCCAGCCTGAGCGACAGAGCAAGACTCTGTCTCGAAAAACAAAACAAAATAGCATTAATGTGTTTTTATTTGTAACTTTTATATTTGATTTAAAATATAACTTTTAGAATAACAGTTATAATTCTGGGTTGATGGACATATTATGTATAAAGTTGTAGTTGTTTATAAAACTAATTCCATAGAGTAGAGGAGAGGGAATCTGGTTACATAAAAAACTATTTAACAAACTAAAAATAGATGCAAACTTCCTTAACCTAGTAAGGTCATCTATGAAAAATTAACAACTAACATCCTACTTAATGGTGAGACACAAGCTTTTGTTCTAAGGCAAGGAACAAGCCAAGGATATACACTCTTGCCACTTCTATTCAATGTTTTCTGAGGTTCCTAATCAGGGCAATTAGGCAACAAAAATAAATGAAAAGTATCGGATTGAAAAGGAAAAAATACAGCTATCTCTGTTTGCAGAGGGCATGATCTTGTAAATTTGAAAATGCTAAGAAATCCAGGAAAATAATATTTATGACAGCTAATGAACAAGTTCAGCAATAATGTAGGGTAGAAGAGATATATACAAAAATAAATTATATTTTCAATAATTAGCAGTAAATAAACCAAAAACCAAAATAGGAAAACAACTTCAATTACAACTGCATTAAAAAATAAAATACTCAGAAATAAACTGAACACAATAAGCACAAATATTATACAGTGCAAATGACAAAACATTATTGAAAGAAATTTTATAAAACCCCTAAGTTAATGAAAAGACATTTTTTAGTTCATGAATTAGGAGTCTTCTTATTATGATGACAATATTCCCCAAAGTTATCTGCAGATTCAATGCAATCTCTATAAATATCCCAACTGCCATTTTGTAGAAACTGATAAGCTGATTCCAACATTCATATGAAAAGCCAAGAGATCCAGAATAGCCAAAATTGTCTCGGAGAAAACAAATAAAAAACAAAGTTTCAGAAATCACACTTTTTGAAATAAATTTGTAGTAACTCTTGAATTCACATTTCAAAATTTATTATAAATGTACAGTAATGAAGACATAATTGTGGTATTGGGACAGGAATAGGCACATATAACAATGGAGTAGAACTGAACATTCAGAAACTGATCTTTACACTTAAGGTGAAATAACTTTCAGTAAGAGTGCCATGACAATTCAGTAAGGATAAAAATAGTCTTTCTGATAAATTATTTGGAGACAACTGAAATTTCACATACAAAAGAATGAAATAGGAACCTTACCTCATACTACAAATAAAAATTAGCTCTAAATATACCAACTACCTAAATGTAAGAGGCAAAAACTATGAAACTATTAATAGAAAATGTAGTCATAAATCTCAATGACTTTAGATTAAGCAATGATTTCTCAGATGTGACATCAAAAGCACATACGACAAAAAAAAAAAGGATAAATTTAATGTGGTCAAAATTAAAACTGTTGTAAAGAATATTATCAGGAAAAAATATGGAAAGACAGTTCACAGAATGGAATAAAATATTTGTAAATATTCTGATAAGGTTCTAGTATTGAGACTATATATACAGAACTGTTATAAAACAAGAACAAGACAAGTAACCATATTTAAAAATGGGCAAGAAACAGATATTTTCCCAAATAAGATATAAAAAGAGCCAAAATCCTAGAAAGACGTTCACTATAAATAATCTTTATGGAAATGCCAATTAAAATCACAATATGATAACCCTTCATACCCATTAATGTTACTACAATGAAAAAGATGAGGATTTGCCAAGGATGTAGAAACTCGGAACACTCACACAATGTTTCTGGGAACATAAAATGGTGTAGCTGCTTTGGAAAATAGTTTGTCAATTTCTCCAAAAGTAAAAAAGTTGTGTTACCTAGAAACTCCACTGCTAGATACATATCCAACAGAAATAAAAACATATATACACACAAAAGTTGTATGCAATTGTTTGTAAAACATTATCCACAGTTGCCAAAATCTGAAAACACCACAAATTGTTTAATCGATGAAAGAATAAACAAAATGTGGTATGTCTATATCATAAACTATCACTTAGCTATCAAAAAGAATAAAGTACAGATACATGCTACACATGGATGAACACTGAAACATTATGTAATCTATGTGAAAGAAGCCAAACAGAAAAGTCATGTACTATATTATTTATATTATATAAAATGCACAGAATAGGTGAGTTTATACAGACAGAAAGTAGGTTATTAGTTTGAAAGGGCTAGAGGGAGGATGCAATGAGGAGTGACTGCTAGTGAGAGTTTCTTTGAGAGGTATCTAATTCCAGAAATTAGATACTGATGATGGCTGCAGAATTATTTCAAAATTAAATATTTTTAAAAAGCACACACTTCTATAAGACGTGCTAATATTTTTTGTGGCTTCATTACAATAATAAAAATATTAAATACTTAATAAGTGCCAGTAATGAGATATATGATGGATATAGATACACATTTTTTAAGCTTCAGTTTATAGTGTAACATAAAAGACATATGAGAGAGAATTATATTAAAATATATCAAGAAAAATGCTGATATTAAGCAAAGGGACAAGCGACTGTGGAAACTGATGCTAGGGATGACTACAAGGGACATAACTGTTTCAAGAAACTTAAGAAAATAAATTTGAACACAGAGAATGACATATTGAATGAAGGGAGATGAATCTGTAGAATCAGAAAGGCCTTGAAGTACCTTAAGATTTTCATATTTATCTGTTGATCAAAGGGAAAGAAAGCCATTCTAGAATTTTAAGCAGACAGAAGAGATGGAGTACTATGATCATATCCATAAGAAGAGAAGGAAGGTGTAAGAAATGCAGGCAAGAATAGTAACAGTGAAAGGAAGGAAAACACTGTAGTAATCCCGAAGATAAATGATGGAGACTTGAACTGCTACAATTACAGTGACACTAGAATAGTGGAAAGGTAAATGAATCCAAGAACAATTTAGGTGGCAAAAGGGACAAGACTTAGTGATGGATTACACATGGTATTGGGAAATGATACAAAGTTCCTGGAAATGTGTCTTGACTTCACAACTGAGTTTGTGGGAAAAGATTTGAGTTCATTTTTTGGACATGATGTTATGGAGACTTAAAAATGGCAGGTAATCGGTGTTCAAAACATTTATTAAGAGCCATTATTGAATGAACACCAAAAAGGCAATTGGTTGTAGCAGACTGGATCTAGGCTTTGATGTAATAATTTTGTCTGTGGTCAAAGATCATTTTTTAGTACTTGATAAGGAAAACAAAAATATTAAGAAAGCAGAAATCCTAATACAGAAGGAAAACCCTTTAAAACTAAATAGTTACGTAAGGAATAAATACGCAGTTTTTTTAAAAGCTGGAGTGTTGTTTTAACATTACTTTCCAAATCCTTCTCACTGATGGGTGGATTTCTTACCCAAATATAACTATGAGAAATGTCTCCATTCTATTCTTAAGATTTCTTGTCGACCTTCTTGATGCCTCATGATTGTAACATAATAAAAATGTCTGCATATATAGTTACTCAGTACTAATTGCAGAGAATATCTAATATTTCTGTCTAGACATTTTTAAAGATCACTTGTTAATAGAAGTATTAATGGAGGTGAGGGACTGTGTTAAAGGGAATTCCCAGGGTGGGCTGGGGGTGTCCTTTGGAGTGCAGGAATTCTCTGGTTTTCCCCACCTCTGGGTAGGGCCCTTTGTTTCAGTCTTCCAGCCTCTGGCAAGCTAGGGATCTTTGTTTCTCCTCCCTGCCTCTGGCAAGCCAGGTAGGGCCTCTGTCTCTGATTTCCCTGCCTCTGGCCCTTGGAGGTGGGGGCTCTGTGACTCTGGCTTATAAAACATTAGCCAATCTGGTAAGGGAGTCAAAGATCAATCAATCCAGAGGAAGTTTGAAAGAACCCTTCTCATTGGACGAGAACGTGAATTGGGCAGGAATAACTCAGGGATTAAAAACCTGAATTAAAATGACTAATATAAGTGATATAACATTGCATATTATTAATGTATCATAATTAGACATTTAATGTATTTTTCACATTTTGTTATTATAAACTAACCTGTAATAAGCCTATGTGTGCATCAATTCTAGCACATTTGTGTCAATATTTCATTATTATAAATTCGTGGGAGACCATTTGCTAACTCAAAAGATATGTGCAATTTAAGTCTTTTTATATATATTAAGAAATTTTGTTTACATATAATGCATAAATTTACTCTTTCTGATAATATGTGTCTTCAGTCCTTTTTTTGTAACTAGATTCTGTGTTGAAGATTTGTATTGATTATGAACATTTTAATTTTTGTGTATTCCCAGTAAAGTCCTGCATAAAAATATTTTATTCTTTATATTTCATTTTAGTTTTATACATGTCAAATAAATTAGTAATATTGAGTATCATTCATTTATTTTAGTTATTTATATGAGCAGTCTAGTATTTCAAAACTGAGAGCAATGATGTCCACTAATTTGTGATCTGTCCCTTGAAATGCTTGTTCACAAAATTGCCTGAAACCATCTATTTGTCAATTTTTGGACAGTTTTTCAATTATTTTATGTCTTAAACATTGACCAATAGGATAATTATTTAAAATTTTTAAATTTGTTACCATAAAATATTTTGACTATCATATCTTTAACAATGTTTGTACTACCATCTTTGGTATCTGTCATAGTCTGTATTTATTTTATCTTTTGACTTCTACTTGCATTTTGTATTTGTTTCTTCAAATAAATAAATTTTGCATTTTTATTGAATGAAATTTTTATAACTTATTATTTTATATTTTATCTTTATTATTTCCTTTTAGGACTCTTTTTTTTAGCAAAACATGCTTAATTATCCATTTTTCTTGTTTTAGCTTTCTCTAAACACTTTATGCTGTACATTTTTTCTAATGTATCTTTGATATGAATGTTTTGATAGATATACTTGTTATCTGAGTAGAGCAATACGTTTTTGTCTTTGGCTCAAGAATATCTAGAAAAGTACTTTTTATTTTCCACGTGGTTTCATCTTTACTTTGCTCATTTGATGGATGTTGTTTTCTTCTTTGTCGTTCATTTAAAATTTGGTTTCAAAAATACTTGCTACACCTATTTTTCTCTTGTAAAGATATATATTCCTTTAGCAAAGAAAGGGAAGTTCTTCTCCCAACTCTTAGTTTATTATAAAATTGAAAGTTAATGCTGAACCACTATGTCTTTTACCCCAAATTTTATTTGTGGATTTAAAAATTACAATATACAGTGGAAAGAAAAGAAAGAGATTTGACAAAATGACTTTACATGTTACTGAGATGGCATTTTTCCAATTGGTGTCTAACGCCTGAAATTGAAGCACCAATAAAAAAATTACTTAAAAATGTTTTAATCTCTCTCATTCAGTAGTAGCTTCAAATTAGTTTGTGATGTAGGAGAGGCATAAATTTTAAATTAATAAATTGTCAATTTGGTATTAACTTATGCAATTTCATGCATACTAAAAATAATCTCAATATCTATACTTCTGTGCCATGAAATCACTGTTCACCAAAAAAAAAAGACATTTGGAATTTTATATTAGGTTTATATTATCCATTTTTTTTTGTATGTGAGGAATTAAGAAGTGAAATACATATTTTGATAAAGTTATCAAAATTCATTCTATTCACACAAGAAACATATTAATTGATTAAATTGTCTCCCTTTAATCTGCCAATTTTCTAAATCATCTTAGAAGTTTCAATTAAAATGTTACTAAATATATATTTCCACTTTCTGGGCTTCATTATTAGAGAACTATATCACTTTAAATAACACTGTAATGAAATGGTAAAACTTTTACTTTATCTTAGAAATATTTTTCAGGACTTTTTATACATTTTTCTGATATGTTACCATTTTTATATTAAAATGGGTTATAATTTGAATTATAAAACTAAACTCTCTTGTTAAAGATAATTAAGTCTTTCTTTAAATTTTCTGACATTATGATCATCCACCACTTTGAAGAGACAGTGATAGAGGAAAATTATGTACAGCACGGAGCATACCAGTGATACAAAGGATGAACTTAGACACTTCCACTGCACAGTACTGTATCTGGTGCACTCATCCATTTGCAGCAGTTTTATAAGGAACAGTTCCAGTGCATCATTGCCAATGTCCTAGACCAAGCAATTAAGAATACAGCTTAGCATATCTTAGTTCAGTTTCCTCAAAGCAGTAGTAGGTAACAAAGTGTTGAGAAGTTAATATCTCTCGAGGTAATCAACCTAGGGACACAGGAATTGTAAATAAAAACCTCAGCCTTTACGTAGACGAATGGGAAAGTTCAAAGTATATTCTACACATTTCCTTAGAAGGTCCCCAGCAGGATTGAGCCCCAGTTATCCCCAGCAGTAAACAGTTCATTAAAATACTCTCCTCTTTTTTCTTCTTTCTCTCTTTCACTTTCCTCAATGCCTCCCTTCTCTTTCTTGGGACCAATCACCTTCTCAATAAAATCCAGGCCACCAGGTTTTTATTTTGGGATGGGGTCTGTTTCAGTTGAAAACCAAACTTTTATTTTAGTCAAATATTTTAATGCCATTGAACTTTAATTGGTGATTTAAGAAAAAAAAAGTACTTGACTTATATTAGAAAAACATACATTTGTCTATGCTAATAATTGAGTAAAAATATTATTAATAATTGTGAGTAAAAATATTATAAATAATTCTATTGATGGACTCATAAAGTCAACTGCCAATGAACACTTTTGGAGAAATGAGACACTTCCAGATTCTATATTCTAAATAGCAGTGTATAAATTATAGTCTAACTAAAAGGTTTATCAGTTTTGTTTATATTTTCAAAGAACCAGCTGTTTGTTTCATTAATTTCCTCCTTTTCTATTTTGTATTTCATTGATCTATGTTCTAATCTTTACTATTTTATTCCTTCTGCCAGCTTTGGGTTTCATTTGTTCTTTTTCTAGTTCCTTCAGATATAGTTACGTTGTTTGAGATTTTGCTTTTTTATACTGTAAACAGTTGCAGCTATAATTTTCCCTTTCAGCACTGCTTTTCCTACATCTAATAAGTTTTGGTATGCTGTATTTTCACTTTCATTTGTCTCAAGATATTTTCTAATTTCCTGTAATTTATTTTCTCACTTATTAGTTTCATATTGTCTTCTTTAGTCTGTGATCCTTTCAGTTTTCTACTATTGATTTCTAATTTCATTACACTATGATTAGATAAGATACTTTAATTCCAGTCTTATAAAATTCATTAATATTTGTTTTGTGGCTTACCTTATGGCTTATTCTAAAGAGTTTTCCAAGAGCACTTGAAAAGAATATATATTCCACTGATGTTGGGTGAAGTGTGCTGTATATTTTGGCTGTGTCTACTGGATCTAAAACATTGTTCAAACTCTTTATTTACCTATTGATTGTATATCTAGTTGTGCTGTTCCTTATGGAAAATGGCATATTGAAGTCTCCTAATATTTTACATATGTCTGTTTCTACTTTCAATTCTGTCAATGTTTGCATTTTATATTTTGGAACTCTGATATTTGGTACATATGTATTTATAATTGTTATATTTTCTTGGTGAATTGACTTTTATCATTATATATTGTCTTTCTTTGTCTTCTGTAATAGTTTTTGTCTGAAAGTCTATTTTATCTTATGTTGTTATAGTCACTAATGCTCTCCTTGATCACAATTTCTCATCTCTCACTTTGGTCTTATGTATGCCCTAGGATCTAAAGTACGTCACTTGTAATGTAATTGAATATAAGTATGTTCAATAAGCTTGTTTTCAATAATTCCACTAGAACAATCCGTTTTTTGCAGAAATAACTGAAAAGTAATCTTTGCTTCAACACCTATCTTTGTTCAGTGTTAAAAATTTGATGAATATCCATTAACAATGCTGTTTCTGTAATTTTAGGCATCACTACTCTACAGCTACCACAGAAATCTATGCAGGTGTATAAAATCGCTTATTATTTTTTTTCATTAGATTCCCTACATAATTTCTCCTTCAAGTGGTAATGTTTTAGAAAAATAGCTTACGGAATGAATTCTCTCTATTTATGCTATTACTCTGGGTTTTTGTATGTCTGTTTTGTTTTGTTGGTTCTATCTCAGTTATAAAATTCACACTGAATTTTTATGAAACAGGAGCATTTGTCAGAATTACTATAATCTGTAAATGTTTTCTCTCTCTCCCCTGACTTAGATATATTTTGATTTTATAACATCTCTTGTTTAACAATATAAATCATCTCAACTGATAAGATATACCCTTTTGATTTAGTCCTAATGTCCTGAGATTTGGTCATTTATTCATTTCTAGCTACTACTGGCTGCACAACCACGTGCAAGTCTTAGGGAAATTCTAAAGTATATCATAAGGGCTTTTTTAGCAAAAACAAATCTAACATTATTACATATCCTAAATAAATAAGCTTTAATTTAAACAATTATTGAATGCTGGCTTTTCAAGCACCACCAACGTAAACTGTTAATGAATGACACAAGTCTTAATTCATTTGTTATTAAACTAAAAATAAGAAGTCCACTTCTTTTAAGCTATGGCTATGTTCTAGATGATGGGTGGTTAGGTCAGAATTTATTAAGAAAAAATTTAAGATGAGTATTTCAATGCAGCGATCGATTAGGAATTGGTAAGAATTTTCTACCAATTGGTAAATGTTAGTGGGAACAGCAGACTGCATATTTTGAAGTGAAATAATCAAATAAATCTATAACACAACTCTCTCTTAATGCTTTCCATTGAAGATCTGATGGATTTTTCATAAAATTCCTGTAATGAAAAACCAAACCATTTGCCTAAGCAGGAAATTCATGGAAAAGCAAAGTAATGTTAAAAAAGACCGTGGAAGGGCAGAGTTGTATTAATGTAGACAATAGGTATTGTTTTTATTTGCAGTGTTCAGAATAAATGGGGGAGAAAATGATTTTAGTTCTCACAAAAATGTTGTGTGCCTATCAAACTTATTTTGTTTTTCCTTTATTCACTAGCAAGACAGACAAACTACAATTCTCTCGAGTAAGGTAAGACTCGGTAGTTAAGATCTGGCCAATGTAATGAGAAATAAATGTACACTGGTCTATAAAATGTCTATTGTTCCTCATCTAGAGGCTGAAAAATAAGGTCTACTGCAACATTTGGAGATATGAGTACAATGTGTCAGAGCCCTGAAATTGAAGAAGCTTGAATCCTTGAGTGAATGTACATGGCTCAGAGCCCCTATCTCTGTTCCACTGTCTTCCCCAACAATGCCACAACATGTCAATCACATATAGTATTCTGATATAAAAAATAATATTTAATTGCATTAAGTTGCGAAATTGGGGAGATTTATCTGATTAACTGTTGTTTGAAAAAGGTTTATCTGTCCCACCAAAACTCATGTTGAAAATTGATCCTCAACATGATGGTGTTGCAAGGTGGAGCCTAAGGGAAAGTGTTTGGATTATGAGAGAGAAACCCTCATAAGGTGCTGTGTCCAGAGTAGTAAGTGATTTCTCACTCTCAAGACGTTGAATAAGGCCTCATGAGAAGAGAATGGACTGGTTCTCTTGAGAGAGTAGATTGTTATAAACCCAGAACAATCCTCAGGTTTTCCCCTCTTCACATATGTTCACTTCTGCTTTGATCTTTCCACCATGTTTTGGGGTAACATGAAAGTCCTCACCAGAAGCCAGGGCCTTGCCTTTAAACATTTCTGCTTGCAGAACTGTAAGCTAAATAAACATCTCCTCTTTTTAAATCAGTCAAACAAGCAACAAAATGGAATAAGACACTTACTCACCTTAACTTACCATGATCTTTGTACTAAATTAAAATTCTTAAATTGACTATGATCTTCTACATAATCTAGCCTCTTTCCTCAGGCTTAATAACTTCCCGGCTATTAATCCTAGCCATTCTAAGCATATTTTTCATTCATTTATTTTTGTTGTTGTTTTATCTTATTTTTAAGGTCCTTAGGCTGAAAGTCTATTCTTTCCTCTGCATTCAGCTCTCAGAATTCCAGCAATTGAATAGGTTACAGTGTAAACCTTACTTCCTCAGAAAATAGTTTTCTGATCAAATCCATCTGCATTCCAAAATGTTAGATTTCTATCAGACCTTTCGTTATGCTGTAGTCTGTAAAAGTAGTCTTAAAAATAAGTTAATTTTAATAGTGTATTTTTAATTAAACATATGCCTCATCCACTAAAATGTGAATTGCATAAAGGCAAAGACTAATTATATATTTATTATTATTATATTCCCCAGAGTCTGTGACAACCCAAATTACTGACAAAACCCAAATTGAGACAAAAAGTATCAATTAAGGTTTATTAAGTCAGCTTTAGGATGTGCCTGGAAAAAACATAAGTCACAGATACATTTGGGGCTATTTTTCTGAAGAGGTTTTCAGGAGGTTTAGCATCTATTCATTTCCTTACAGGTGGGGGAAGCCATGTAGGAAGACAGCAATTAGGCAGTAAGGTGAATCAATACATTTCTTAAAGTGGGACTTTAGTTAGTGCCCCCCAGTAAGTCTACATTTTACATAACCCAAAGTGAATGTTTGAAGAGAAAAAAGGAGTAAAGGAAGATTCATTTATGCAGATGTCTCCAGGTAGGTGGAGGAATGATTGGTCCATCTTGTCTTTGTTCTGCTCCTGGGAAGATAAGCTTGTAATGGACATCATCAGTGTAGAATAAAATGGATTCTAGTTTAAGGAGCTAGATTTACAGTGTCGACCTAAAGTTACAATTGTCAGGCCCTTGTCTACGAGAGGCCTACAAAGAAATTATTTAGGAATCATCTGTGGGTGAGTTCTCTGTAGATGCCCAAGGCCTTTTACCTTGTGGGAATCTGGTTGATGCATAATCCTAGAACAGTTATTCATTTGGAGGAGGGCATTGCATGTCTCAGCTTCCAGGCTTGACCTACTCTTTTGCATAAGGAGTTTAGAAGTCCTGAGATTTTTTAACTTTCCTTTACACCTACATAATAAATAATTGTGGAAGAAAGAAAGAAAACTGAAAGGCAGCTGTAGCTATAGGCCAATTAGCTACTTATTCTACAACACCTAATACACCATTCCTCCATTCTACACCAATATTCTTATCACTATCAGTAAACTTCATTAATATAACAAAATTTATCCACAAGATCTTAGTATCGCTCTCCAAATATCTGCCCTAAGAAATACACACATTTGCACACCTAGTTTGATCTGGTAATCTTATTATGAAGAGTTGCTAGTTTCTTTGTTAATCATATGTCTCATTTTGCTTCAAAAATCCTTTATTTCTTTTGATAGGTATTGATGGCATTCCTTTCACACTGAATAGTGGCTGGTTTGGATAAATTATATGCTTATTCTACTGAGATCTGATTTATAATATTGTAGATATTTTGAAAAAATTATCTTCTATCAGCCATCTGATATAAACTATGCATTTAGAACCTGCAATGAGCCATAAAATACTGTGAATATATTATTAGCTGACATAGGCTAATAATATTAGCTGACAAAGGCTTAAGCCTTTGGAAAACATTAGAAAAAATTTTAAGCCACATTGTTATCAATCAGCTTCTTAAAATGATAATTATGAAGTATGTATTTTAAAAGATTGATAAAACTTCCCAAAGGACTAACTTACCCCTCAGTTGTGGTCTACATACTAAGAGGATACGGAAAAATTATGATAACAATCAATATAAAGGAGAATTGAGTATTTGTTCTAATATTACTCCTTTGTTGATGTAAAAGTTATCTCAAGACTATACCTTTTCAAACTCAAATGTAACATGAAACACACCACCAATTCTACTTTAAATATCCCATTGTATTTCATAGATGTAAAAGATCATCAAAATGAAAAAAAGGAATGAGCATAACCAAATTTGGAAGGCTTTAAATACCACAAAATTGATATCTCATATCTAATAGTAAACAAATCATATAATTAATACTTGAGTAAAGCTGCCATACTTCTAAGAATTTTTGGAAAAGTGACCTGAATTCATAGGGATTCCAGTGAAATGATTACATACGAGTATGCTTAATGTTGAATTTTTAGGTTTGTGTAGTTTTTTTTTATTCATCAATATATTTCACTAATGAAAAGTAAGAGTGTATATTTTGTGTCCAATATGTACAACACTATTGAAGATATAAAGAAGAATGCAATTCTATCCTCAAGTTATTGTCATTAAATAATATAGAAGCAAACCCATAAAATGTGTATAGAAGATACTGAGGAGGAGTCTTCTTAGAAGACATCTTAGAAGACATCAAATCTAGTTACAAGATTAATCGGTTCAAGTAGGAGTTAGAAGATTTTGCATAAGAGTGGTAATGTCAGAAACAGGGCAGAGAAAACATGCTTTCACATCCAGAGAAAACTAGAGGCAATTAGATATAGGGGTAATGTAGTGTTGGCCAAAGTTCTACCAACATTCTATCTGTACAAATGCCTAAGTTCCTTGCCATTTGACTTTGCAGTGATTTCTATGAAGTCGTGTCCCCTTTTCCAAATTAACTCTAGCATTAGCCATATGATTTATTTTGCCCAATATGACAATAACAAACTTGACACAAGTAAAAATTTGAAAGGTGCTTTTTAATTTCCATTTTCTTTCTTGAAACACTGCAACCAACATGAAAATGAGCTCAAGCCAACTTACTCTAGGATAAAACATGGTAAGGAGCAAACGACTGTCGCCTGCTTGAGCCCACAGCAGATCAGTCAAGTCTGACCCAAGGCAATAGAATGATTCTGATGACCCACTGGCTTCCCAAAAATAATGAAAGGATATTTCATGCCAGTGAGAATTGTGCATGTGTGTGTGCATTTGTTTACAGTATTATCAATAGACAACAGATAGACAACAGATTAGAGTGAAAGAGAGGGAGGAGTCAAAGATAAACCAGAGGTTTTCACATTTGCTAAATGTCAATAACTTCAATCTCTTTATTAGTTTATCCATAAATATTTTCTAACATGCAAGGAAATACACATCCATTATCTCTAGAATGTAAATATGAAAGTTGGATTAATGAATTTGAAGCCAGAATTCTGTTCACTTAGTTTAAATGAGAGATCTATCATCATATAAACATATTTTTTGAGAATAATTTTGTTTGATTATTTACTGCCTACTTGTAAAAACAATAATCAAGAAAATGTAACTTTTATTTCTGAAAATAATTTATTTTTATTAATTGGAATAATTATGTAGCTAAAATCATAATCAAACAGAATACTCCACCAATCCAAGGAATGTTGTCAATACAAAGTAAATAAATAAATAAATAAATTCCTAAATATTAACCTCTGTAGTAGTACAGCTCTCTCAGGCAATTATATTTAAAATAATCAATAAAGATAAGAATTTTTTATGGAATGCATTTTTATTTACTATATTATAAATAAATGGAGTTATCAAAATAATAGTATAAGAATCATAGCATCTAAAGAATTATTTATGGAATAGAAGTATTTGGTATCTATGTTTTATTTTAGTTTTGTGGAGATTTCTATTTACCAGTGAAATAATTCAGAGAAACAAACTTTCTTCTCTTCTAATCTATTTGTATGACTGCATATACCATACACACCTTTGTAACTTAATAACTGTTATAGATCACCACTTGGCCAATAAATTGTTTTGTGCATAATTTCCACAACTCAGTTCACAAAGTATTAAAGTGTCATTCTTTGGCTGTTACAATACTGACGTATAAATTGGGTATTGAGATCATTGAGAGATATCAAATGTAATATAATTCCTTCACAATTAGCATAGGTAAACTCTAACCTTCAGTATTCTCTTATTTTATATTGTAATCTTATTCCTAGACCCAAAATCCCTGGTGAAAATAATTAACAAAAATCTAGACTAAAATTAATAATCCTAATTTCCCTTAAAATTTTATATACCTATGGCAAAAAGAAGAAGAATCCTGATACTTCATATTTTGATTATTTTCCCAAAGATGGGATAATTTTTATGTTAGCTCATGATATTTTAGGCAATAATTTTTTTAAAAATTCTTGAGCCCTAGAAAGTTAAATAAATGGAAATAAAGGTCCTCTCCCACTATAGATGAGTGTTGTTTCTTTCTTGAAATTATTTTATTTATTTTGAATTTAAAATTTTCAGATTTGTTTTAAATTTAGGCTTTCAGTTTTATCAGGATTTGTAAACTTTGAGTTTAAAATGTAGTGGATAGTGTTAGTAAATAAACTTTCTTTTGCACTTGTGGAAATTGTTAATAAGAATATAAAAGACTATGAATATTAATAATGTCCCAAGTTATCAATGAATGGATAGTCTATAGATATTAGAATAAAATTATTATTAAAATGTCTGAAAATTTGAGGAAATGTTATAATATACTGTTCTACATTTGAGATTTTAAAAGTAATATGGTTAGGACCCTGATTCAAATTAAGACCAGTTACTAGCACAAACAGCTAAAAAATTTATGAAAATGTAACTTTATTCCCCAAAGATTACTGGACTATGTGTTATGAAGCAAAATCACAACGATAAAAATTACACTGCCGCCTGAAAAGTTTTCACTTTTTGAGTTGAAACTTCTGAGAAAGCTGCCTTGAAAGTGAAATTATAAATTGAGAAAAAGCCTGTTTGGATTATTATTAGAAATAATACTAAACAAAATGAAGGGAGTTATATTTGCTATACTGAGCAAGCAAACAGAACACATAAAAATCAAAACACCTTCTAGAATAATTGACAGATTTGTTAATGTTCTCTCACCACATTCAACACATTCCAGCTCCTTGTAAAAAGCCAGTTCTCTTCCCCAGTGTAATTTGTGGTTCATTAACTTTCAGTTGAATAGAAGTAAAAAATTACTGGAGGGTCAGGTAGGTTTATACCAGTTTAAGAGAAACAATTATTAAGAAGGAATGGTCCTTAAGGATTTAAGTTTTTATTGTTCAGTAAACCTCCTTGAATTAACTTTCAGTGCAGTTTTAGAATGCATCACATGTCTGTTGAAAGGGAAAAAATAAAGAAATATATAGATAAAAGTGTTTTATGTGCAATCCTAGAAACAACCAAATATTGTACCTGAACCACTGCCATATTTTGACCCTATTAATGACTTTATTTTTTTTCTGCCTGTAAATGTACCTCAGCCTCAAAATCCCAAGGCAGATAAAGTAGTTACAAGAGATAACTAATTGTGCAAATTTGTTCTGTTGTTAAATCGATAAAATCAAATTGTAATTTTTGCTTCACAGTTAATAGAATGGTATTGAATAGATATATATGATTACAGGCCTGATAATGCACAGCACTTGATTTTCACACCTACGGCTTAGAGTGTTAATGTTGACTGCTGATAGTTAAAAGATAAATCAAAGTCAAATTATGGAAAAAGGGCAGTGGAAGTACTGAATTCAATGAAGTTATACCTGTGGGAGATAGGATCAAATGCAGCCTAGCTAAGATTTAAAGGTCAAATCTGTGTTGCTTCAGTTAAGATCCAGCTGTGAAAAGTGTGATGAATTAGTGGTGAACAAAGGAATAGGGTCTTTTCGGATTGTTGCATTTATCTCCTGGATTACCTTGATTGGCAGAAATACATAAGAGCAAAGGTTTCTGAAGCTTTCTCTTTTTCCCGATTGACAAGAATGTAATAAGGAAGATTAAGACCTCTACGCCTACAAGTGAACTGATAGTGACAAAAACAAAATTACCTATTTGATAACACAGACCTTTCCAATGGTATATGACAGTTTAGACTTCATCAATTACTGAATTCTTTAAAGCAGTCATTCGACTATTGGCAAGTTCCACGTGAATATTAGTCAGTGATCAGCAGTGGCATGGAATTATTGTAATCTAACTTTTTCTTTCTAGTTACTAGTTTGAACACATTGATAAAAATATAATTCAAGGAATAAGATTGTAAAAAGAAACTTTCTATGAAAAAATACAAACTATTTTGAAATTGAAATTTTAATATAATTCAATTAGAAAATCAATATTGACACAGAAAGTAAAGTCAATGACAGTCCTTCTTTTACAATAACCAATAAAAATATTCAGTGAATAAATACACTTAACCCACTAATATAGTTCACTCATTTCTAGATCCGTTGAAACAAATGTTAACACCTTGAGGTACTTTAGTTAGAATTACTCTTGGTCAGATAGCTTTCATAAGTGTGTTAATACATTAAACAAGTGGTTTAAAGAAAAAAACCTTTGCTTGTTTTCCCTTTTCAAAGTTTCCCATGGTATGCTAGATAACTTTGCATAGCTGTATTCTCCCCAGGTAAACTGAAGTTTGAAGGAAAGGCTTAGCAAAATAAGATAAAATAAGCACACTTAAAAACCGACTGATAACATTACCTTCTATTGCTTGGATTAGCAGTTTGTTGCAATTATTCATACATATAACCACTACTAAAATTAGAAGCTATAAATGAACAGTTTACATTTAGTCATTTAGCATTGCCCAATAAGAATGAACCCAAAACTTGCAAATCACTCTTTTAGAAATACTAAAACAAAATAAAACCTTCTTTAAGTTATAAAGACAGTTCAAAGCATTTTACTGAATATGTGAATTACCGTTTGTTTTTGACTCAGAATTCATAAAGTAATTGGATGTAATTGAAAGAGCTTATACTCCAACAATAATAAATTTGTAAAAGTGTTTATTATATGCTAGACACTCAGATAAGGGATTTATTTTCTAAAGATGTATTAGTCTCACAACAGAGCTAAGAGCCAGATACCGTTATTACTGCCATATACAGTTGGGATTGAGTGATTTATAAAAAGTCACATAATAATTGCATGTTTGAGTTATATTAGTTTTTCACGTTTGTCACTGTGCATGAGCTCTGTTTTGAACCTAGGCCATTCAAAACTAGGATAAGTAGTTCAAAACTACCCTATCCTAAGCTACTAGCATTTGTTTGGCCTTTTAAATATTAAAGCTGTTAAGGGTATAAAAGCTTTTTTTTTCAGTATATGTCTTCTGTTCTACCCATATGGTGATATTACATTTGATCTCAGGTCAACTGAGAAGCAATATTGTAATAATAGTTTCATTACAAATCAGCAATGAATTTAGATAATTACTTACAGTGTTATTTCTTATATTACCACACATTTATTTATTGAATAAAGATGTATTTAGCTTTTACTAGGTAAATTTCTGGTACAATAAAGTTTAGTTCACTTCTAAGTACAAGATACGACAGTGAAAAAGACAGACACATTTCTTACCTTTGAAGAGTTAACATTGTATGGAAAATAGACTAAAACTAACTAAATAAAGAAACTTGCCTAGCAATCTGGTAGAAAAATGTTGATTATACACTAGCATGTACAAAGACATTGCATATTTTCTCATTCAGTACCTTGAACCAAGGTCAATCCTTCTGTAGTTACTCTTCTATGTAGCAATGGATGTCATATGGTAGTAGTGAAGAACTGCAATTGGAGATAGTCCTCAGTACATATCCCTGGTTCATTAGTACCTCCTTACTAGGTTTATAATTTTGAAAAAATTACATAACCACTTTAAATCTCAGTTTTCTTGTTTGTCTAACACAAAGCCAAAATTATCAGTTCCATGGGGTTAATGATGAAGATAATATTAAGGATTTTACAACTAATGTTAAATACTTAAAGAATATCATGAAACACTTAAATTTTTCTCCTTTATATTAAACTTTTTCATTACATTTAAACAATTTTTCCATCATTTGTGGTTGCTAGGCTTGTTCAAATAGCATTTAATATGCAGCTATTGTATGCCATGCTCTGTACTAAGCACTGGAGATAAGGCTGAAAAAATAATAGTAGGAGGAAGAAACACGTAAGACAAATAATTTCAGTATAATGTAGTAATTTGCTTTCTTTATACAGAAAATGAAATCATTATTTTTTTTCTCATTCTTTTCTAGGATTCCACATATAATAGTAACCAGCTAGTAAGTAGTACTGATTCTTGTAAAAACAAAAACAAACACTTATCCAGGTATGAGTAAGAGGAATAATCTCTGTGTAAACACATTAACTGGAAGGCAGGCTATATTAAGCTATATTGAGCTATATCTAGAAAATAAAAGGATTCAATTAAATAAATATTTTACTAGAAACATTTTTAGAAAACACCTGTAGCTACGTAGATAGGTTTCAAAGTCTATATATTATCAAAATATTTAAGTTAGAAACATATCAGCATTTTTGTTCTTGAAGTGTTTGGAAGGTTTCAAAAGAAGACAGTGTCCAATAATAAAATGCTCCCTTGAGATTTCATGGTTTATGAGAAAGAAAGACTATTATAGCTAATGGGTTCCTTGCCTTTTTTGTACATAGATATTTTTAAATCCCAAAAACACAAAACAAAAAAATCCAAATACTTCAAAATCTGAGCTTATTGCTTAAATCCTTTCTCAGCTTTTATTTTGAGCTTTGCAGACTATGCAAAATATAAAAATGATTTCTTTAGATCAAATTTCTTCCTTGTTTAATACATATATCAGATATCACAGACAGTTTATAGCACTGGAACTTCAAAATTATAGTAAATACATTGTTTAATAATAGAAAAGAGATTGCATTATGTTTTCATCATGTTATTCAACATTTCTTACCTAGATAATTCCTTTGGTTTTACTGTTTCTTGTCCTCATGCATGTCATGTTAGTCAACTAGCAATTTTTTTTATTGTGTCAAAACACATGAATTTTATGAATTTAATAGTTTCTATTTATTTTTTAAGGTACAAAGAGCTGCAATGTGATATAAGGCCACAGATAAAATAAAACTATGAGAATAAGTGTGCAGTTTAGATCATTATATGTAGCCAAGGGCATGCTTTAAAGCTGCATTAGAAAATAAAGAATGATCCCATTTTTTCCACTGTGAGAACAAAAAACTGAAAAGCAATCCAGATTACATATTTTGAATGTATTAATTACAATCTTGCCATTGTGTATAAACATGAGCACTTCAAAACATGGAGCTGCATACAATATAGCTTCACTTTCCTTTTTCTGATATAGACTTATTTCTCAAGTTTAAATTAACTGAGTTTCTCAAATCTAAATGGGTAGTAGCAGTATTTGTCTAATTTATAGTTAAGGGACATTTTTCATCTCAAATATAAGTTGGTTAGATTTTACCCATAGTAAGCATTAATTAAATACTTGTTGGGTAGAGCCTGAATATTGAAGTTTTCAATAGCGGGAAAAATGATGCCAACATCACTGAGTACATTCTTGAATCTAACGATTGACAGTTCATTGAATTTTGATCGAAATTACCCCTACCTGTGCAGGGGTATCAAGAGATTAGAAAGAGGTTTAGGTTTCTGGGGAAGAACAGATTTCGGAGAAGGGACTTTTAAAGAGCGTGCCCTCTTAAATCTAAATTAAAAATAACAGAATGAATGCCAAATCAGAATGAGTGTGACAGGTTGATTTGGGAAACAAGAAATTTAAAAATTCATGGCTGGAGAATCAAGGTGGAAAGATGTTAGGATCCAATCAGTTTGGGAGTTAGGCGCCACTAAATTTTGAGATTATCTTCAAACACATTTGAATATATTTGTTTAGATCTACAATTTATTATGTTTAGTAGGGCAGGTGGAAATTGTGAAACATTTTTCATTTCCAGGTAATAATAGGTATTCTTGGTACCCTATTTTCTGTTAATGACACTGTCACTTTGATGTGGATTCTTAGTCTTCAAGTCATTTATTCATTTTAATAACAATATATGGTGTCCCATGTATCAAAATTCTTTTAGATTAGGGTTAGTGTGCTGAACAAAAAAGATGATGTCACTGTCTTTATAGTTTCTGCATTCATACTGTGATGACAAAGAAAGAAAGTTAAATACATAAATAGGCAACAGTAAGTGCTATGAAGAAGGATAAAGGAAAGTAAGAGTGACTGAGGTCTTATACTCCAAGGAGACAGGTAATCAGGAACAGCCTCTCTGAGAAGGTTGAAATTGAGAAAAATTGGAATCCAATTAGGAAGCCAGTCATGTGAAGGTCTAGAGCATGAATGTTCAGTTAGTGTATGCAATATGTGCAGTCTTCAATAAGTCTTTCAGATGTTTTTGCAATCTTTCAAACACATTTCATTTAATCCATTCTGCACACCTCTGTCAAATGAGTTACACTAAAACACATCTCTGATCGTGTGGCTCACCTGCTCAAAAGCTCTCAGGGGCTCTTCAGTGCCTGATGAGGAAAGTCAAAGACATCTTAATTGGTGCTTGTGGCTTTTGTGATCTGTCACAGACACTAATTCTGCCCTTCTTTCTACTCTGACCCTTCACTTGGGTTCGCAGCCACAAAATGTTATTGACAATTTCTCAATAAAATCTCCTTCCTTTTTCTTACTTTTGTAGAATTTTCAGAGCTTTTCTTCTGCAAATCAAAATAACAAATTTTACCTAAGGTTTAGTTCAAATACTTCTTCTTTTATGAAACTCACAGATACTCAAAGTAATAATGAATGGTCTCTTTATACCCTGAACTCTGTCATTTTATATCTGCCTTATTGCTTTTCACTTACAAAAGGAGAGAAAGTATCCTAGCATTTTTATAGCAAGAGAGTAAATAATTCTATAAAGTTAATTCACTTCATGTTTTCTTTGGCATTGTTTGTATATTTGTCTTCATCTCCAAACAGGATTAGGAGTTAGTCAAAGAGCATCATGCTACCTATCAGGCATTGAACATCCACCGGGTGGAGGCAAAAATCATGGTGTAACTTAGATGTATTGAAATCAAAGAAGTTCTGACTTTCTCGGTTATACTGGGGCATATGGTATGTACATAAATTATGTGGAGGTGTATATGAATCATGTGGAGGATAAAAATGTGGTTATTCTCTCAGAGTCCATGGGACTGAGCCTCTGGCTTGGAGAAGCATACTTTCTTCACTTATATGTGCAAGTGGGATATAGGTTTCATATAATGTGGGGATTATGGTTCAAGGGACAAGAATGATCCAAAATTTGCAAATCAATTAAACAATTTTAACACATATATTTGTGACAATTACATAAATTGTCTTCATAGCATGAAAATTGGTTGTAGCCAGGAATATCAGAAAATAGAGCAGTCTAAAATATACTTGTGTTCCTGCTAATGGAGACAGCAGAATTTCTTCATACCAAGAATTATCTCTAGTGCAAGATTGCCTGAAACTAAATTTTACCTTTTATTACTTACTAGCTTCATTATTTTAGGTAGGTTATATTATCAGTTTTCTTCAGTTTCTGTATCTATAAAATATGATAATAATAGTACTTCTTAAGTGCTTGTTTTAATTCAGGGTGGTATAACAGAATACCACAGACTGGATGGTTTATAAGCAATAGGAATTTCTCACAGTCCTGGAGGCAAAGAAGTCCAAGATCAATATGCCAGCAGATTTGGTATCTGCTGAGGACCTGCTCCTTGGTTCATAAACGGTCACTTTCCTGGTGTGTCCTCATATGTTGGAAAGAATTAAGGAGCTCTCTGAGATCCCTTTGATAAGGGCACAATCCCATTCATCAGGGTACCACCCTCATGACCTAATCACCTGTGAAGGCTCCACATGCTAATACCATCACATTGCATTGAAGATTAGGATTTCAACATGTGAATTTTCGAAGTATACATGTATTCATCTATAGCAGTAGAAGGTAGTAGTGTGAATTAAGATTAGTCCTATGAAGTAGTGCAAATAATGATAACAAGTAGTCAATAAGCACTTCCTTTTATTCTTATACATTCAGAGAATAATTTCAGCACTCATTCTGTGGCATATTTTGTTCACTATTCATACACCAGTTAGAAAACCCTGTCAAATATAATTATGTCATAGGGTAAGGCATGGACAGTTGAGAAAACAGTAAAAGACAGCAAAGAAAAAAACTGAAGATATAAAAGCTCCTTATCTTTGAAAATGTTCAAGGATTCATTATTCAAAGAACAATAAATAACACAAGACAGTAACAAATTTCTTAACATGGTGCCTGTCAGGTAGTAATTGCTCAATACATGTTATATATTGTGGTGGGCAGAAAAATACTTTCCCAAGGATGTTTCCATCCTCATCTCCAGACCCTGTGAATATAATATGTAATCGAGTAAGAGGAATTTAATGATGCAAGGTGGAATTAAGTTTACTAATTGGTTGACCTTGCAATGAGAAGAGTATTCTGGATTGTCCATAGGGGCCCAATATAATCACAAGTTCCATAATACATGAAAGAGGGAGGCAGAACAGTAAAAGTCAGTGGTAGAAAGAAATGTAAAAATGCTAAGTCACTGACTTTGGAGATTGAGGAAGAGACCACAAGCTAACAAATGTAGATGACATCTATGATCTAGAAAAGGCAAGGAAACAAATGCTTCTCCAGAGTCTCCAGAAGAAATGCAACCCTACTGACATCTTGATTTTAGAACCTGATCTCCAGAACTATCATGTGTGCTGTTTTAAGCCACTGAGTTTGTAGTAATTTGTTATAGCAGAAATAGAAAATGAATACAGATACTGCCATAATCACTGTTGTTATTATAATCATTTCAATGGTAAGTATGCTAAAGGTGGAGAGATTGTTTAGTGATTCTTTGTAATTGAAAAATAATAAAGAAGGAAATATGTTTTTTTAACAAACCAAAAGTCATTATAGTTTACTGTAGGAGGAAAACCTTCCCAAAGGATCCTTAGATGCAGAATTTCAAGAATAAGATAATGCTGCCAGGTGTGGTGGCTCACGCCTGTAATCCTAGCACTTTGTGAGGCTGAAGTGGGTGGATCACAAGGTCAAAAGTTCAAGACGAGCCTGATCAACATGGTAAAACTGCATCTCTACTAAAAATACAAAAGTTAGCTGGGTATGGTGGTGTGTGCCTGTTTTCCCAGCTACTCAGGAGGCTGAGGCAGGAGAATGGCTTGAATCTGGGAGGCAGGGGTTGCAGTGAGCTGAGATCATGCCATTGCACTCCAGCCTGGTTGACAGAGCAAAACTCCGTATCAAAAATAAATAAATAAATAAATAAATAAGATAATGCAGAAACAAGAAGTAAGATAGCTGAGGCAGGTGGATCACGAGGTCAAGAGATCGAGACCATCTTGGTCAACATGGTGAAACCCCGTCTCTACTAAAAATACAAAAAATTATCTGGGCATGGTGGCGCATGTCTGTAATCCCAGCTACTCAGGAGGCTGAGGCAGGAGAATTGCCTGAACCCAGGAGGCGGAGGTTGTGGTAAGCCGAGATCGCGCCATTGCACTCCAGCCTGGGTAACAAGAGCAAAACTTCGTCTCAAAAAAAAAAAAAAAAGAAGAAGTAAGATAATGCAAACTCCAGAGGGATATGCAACCCAGAATAATATGTGCAATAATTTCACCTTGGTATATTGTAACATCAGAGGAAGATGATAGGTTAGACCTCATTTAAAACTAATCGTTTGCTTAACGTAGTTGAGGATGTTTCATAATGATGATTAACTAGAAGAAACTTGAATGAATTCTCCACTGAGAATGTCTTCCAGGAAAAAGCACTGGAGTTGGAACTCTGTCAAACAAAACCATATATAGATAGAAAACTCAGTATGCTTATGGGACCTATATGTAAACAAACTCTAATAGCAAAAATGGGAAGTGAGCTGTAAGCAATGAAGTGGGTTCATGCAGCTGTATATAGTCTGTCCCTCCACTTTCCAGCTGCCAGCTCCTCTGCTATGGCTTTTTTTTTTTTTATCTTTCTCTCCCTCTCAATATCTCTGTCTTTTTCCCTCTTTCTCTTTCCTGTGTAGATCTTGTTATTCTGTTAATCAACATTGTATTAGGGTTTGACTAAGTTACTTACCTGTATCTGCATTCTTTCTGAACTTTATTTCTAGTAATCAGATAGAACCATGTCAGGCATACCTACCAATGCTTTGTGACAAGAAAGTAGTTTCTGAGTGCCTAGGTGGTGCCTGGGACTGTAGAAGTATCTAGAATATTAGGCAGAGAGCTATAAAATGTCATCAGAATGTTTAGGGTAGAATATCTTTGGGTTCAAAACAGTTCTTGATTTCATTCACTGAGCAATCCAACAAATATATTGATTATAATCATCAATATTTTTGGAATGAATTTAGATTAGGTCCTACCATTATTCAATGGTATAAACATCAATCAAATTTTATAAAGTATTTCATTATAATAATATTTATTCTATGCTGTGTAATAATAGTCAGAGTCATCTAGAGGTACAGGACTAATAGGGTAGATGTATTTATGAAAGGGAGTTTGTTAAGGGGTATTGACTCACAAGATCACAAGGTGAAGTCCCACAATAGGCTTTCTGCAAGTTGAGAAGCAAGAACCACTTCAAGTCCCCAAACCCCAAAAGTAGGAAGCTGACGTTGCAAACTTCAGTCTGTGGCTGAGGGGCTGAGAGCTCCTGGCAAACCACTGGTATAGGTCCAACAGTCCAGAAGCTGGAGAACTTGGAGTCTGATGTTTGAAGGCAGGAAGCATCCAGCATGAGAGAAAGCTGGAGGTCAGAAGACCCAGCCAGTCTAGTCCTTCCATGCTCCTCTGCCTGCTTTTATCCTAGCCACACTGGCAGCTGAATAGATGGTGCCCACCCAGTTTCAGGGTTGGTCTGCCTCTCCCAGTGCACTGACTCAAATGTTAATCTCCTTTGTTGATATCCTCAGAAGTACACCCAGGAACAATATTTTTGCATCCTTCAGTCCAATCAAATTGACAGTATATAACCACCATAAGTCATCTCTTATCAACATTAACCCACATACATCTCCTGAGATCATATATAATCTTCAAATAAAGACACTAATACGGTCATGCATTTCCTTCCTACAACTGGAAATGCACCAGTCCCCAGCCCAAATGCTATTACATAAAGTTAACAACACTTAAATGCTGCTATTAATTCAATAAATTTTATGTCATATCATAAAGGAAAAAGAAAATAAAATGAAGTTATTTTCTTAGTACAAATGTATAGGTGCATAAAAACGTTCTTAACAAAATATGGAGGAAATACTGACAATTACAGTACAGACAACCAGTCACGTGGTTATAGCTGGTATTGATTACTACTTTCTTCTACTACCCATTCTGTATTCCCTTTGCCTTCAGCAAGCACCTCAGCAATTATATATTTTTTTTCCTGGTAGAGTGACCCAAATCTTCATTCCTGAAGGGTTTATTTAGGTCCTGCCTGACTCGGGCTGTCGTAGTTTCCCATTGACCTTAATCACAGGGCATGGTAATATTAAGAGATGCCCTAATGGATTTCCTGTATTCCATGCATTCTCTTCCTTACCTCTGTCGTGGAGTACATTTATTTCATCTTAATAGTCCAGGTCAATCACCCCAGTCAACACTGGAACTCCCTTCTTAGCCTGTGGCTTACAGGTAGAAGGAGCCCAAAGTGTCCAGGTGGCAATCTTAACTTTAGTTTAATGGGATCATTGTTGTGTTTCCTGATGGCAGTGTTCCTCCCTCTGGCACCAAGACTTCTAGGCCAGCAGAATATGACATCACAGGAACAGGAAGCCAAAATTTTGCTAGTGGGTCACTAGGGGTGATGGTGAGTGGTGCCACTTTCACATATAGCCTTTGATTTCTGGAACCATGAATCCTGGTTAAGGGAAAAACAGTTACATATATTGGACGCTAATTCAGAGCATCCATTCCTTCTGGAAATCTTTGCCCCAGTCCTGCAAAGTATTGTCACTTAGCTGGTGTTGTAATTGTGAATTCAAAAGGACATTCCACCATTCTGTCAATCCAGCTGCTTCAGGGTGATGGGGAACATGGTAAGATCAGTGGATTTCATGAGCATGAGCCCACTGTTGCCCTTCTTTAGCCATATAGTGAGTACCTTGTTCAGAAGCAATGCTGTGGGGAATATCATGACATGGATAAGGCATTCTGTGAGTCCACAGATGGTAGTCTTGGCAGAAGCATTGCATGCAGGATAGGCAAACCCATATCTTTTGTGTCTATCCCAGTGCTGACAAACCACTGCCCTTTCTATGAGGGAAGAGGTCCAATATAACCAACCTGTCACCAAGTAGCTGGCTGGCACAAAATCGAGGGCTCAGTGTTGTTCTCTGCTGTTGGCAAATCTGGCACTCAGCAGTGGCTGTATTCAGGTGAGCCTTGGTTAGTGGAAGCCCATGTCACTGAGCCCATGCGTAACCTCCATCCCTGCCACCATGCCACTTTATTCATGGGCCCATTGGACAATTACAGGGGTGGCTGGGAAAAGAGGCTGAGTGGTGTCCATAGGACAAGTCACCCTCACAGACACACCCAGGAACAATACTTTGCATCCATCAATCCAATCAAATTGACATTCAATATTAATCATCACATGCTGACACTCATGTTTTATAATCACCATTTTTTCCCTTCTCTATCAAGTTGTGTGTATTTTCTTCACTATTTTTTTCTTGTTCTTAAGTATCCCATGTGGTTTTAAAAATAAACCATTTTTAATTGAGTATTAGACTTGGTAAGAATTTTCTGGAAAATTGCCATTTAATGCATATGCATAAGGCCAAGATATTCTTTACTAATTCGCAGTGAAGCATCTTTCTTAATTAAACTAAATTTGCTCCTCAGGGATTAATTTGTATACCTAGCAAAATTTTACCTCAATCAAATGGAGAGTTTTCAATAAAATAAATTGATTTATTATATTTGCAAGGTATATTTTGGCTCAGAATATATGTGGCTAATATTATTTATTTGATACTATGAAATGATTTCATTTAAAAACATTATAGGTAAGAGCCTATGGCCTTCTGCCTCAGAATATACCTTAGGCATGTAATAATGGACCAATAAACACAGCCTATTTTGTCTTAATGCTGTATTTCCAATTTGTTGTAAACAATTCTTTTCCTTCCTTTCCTAGGATTTGCTGTGAGCAATTTAATATTTTATCTTTCTCTATCACTAACTTAACCTCAGTTAGATTCTGGTCTTTCTCTAGGAGACTGCTAGCCAGTAGTTTAGTCTTTACATTTTGTTTTGCTTTGTTTTTTTTTTGTTTTAGTATTCCACAGGAGTAGATTGCAATGATTTCTGACAATGAATGTTTCTGATTCATGTTGCCTCATTTGGTTCCTTTAACACCCAGGCTAAAATATTTATTATCTATCATATAATTGGCTTGTTGCTGTATTGTTTTCTACTTTACAAATTATAGGTGATTAATTTTGATTTTTTTATATCTAAATTCTAGAAAATGAAAGATTATGACTGAAAACCTTAACATTTTATGACAAAATATATTAATCAGATTTATTTTAAAATTCAATTTAAATTTAATTAATTTTATTTTGTTTAAATCACATTGGCTTATTCATGTTAATCAGATAGAATTATATAAACACACAAAATTGTATGTTTGTATTGCATTTGAGTACACACATGCTTTGTAAGAAGTTGCTCATTCAAAAGATATTTATTGATAACATCCTATTTTTCAAACATGAATTCTGTCTTGAGTAAGCTTACATACAGTTCACTAAAAAAGATAAATTAGCATTGTAATTTTTCCATTTAGGTAACCACATATAGGTAGCTTAGGCTATGGAGTCAGAGTGCCTGTGCTTATATTCTTGCTTTATTTGTTTCTAGATACATCACATAAGGCAACTTACAGAATTTATTTATCTATAAAAGGGATATAATTATATTACTTGTCTTACAGAGTTATTTGGACAACAAAATATATTATTAATAATAGTCAAATTAATAATGATAGATAGCACTTACTTATTTCTCATTAAGTACTATGCAGTGTTTTAAATACCTTACTCAAAGTGAGAAATTAAGTGGAATGCTAAAACTCATGCAAATACTTCAAGAGGCAGAGAAGAAGATTGAGCCTCAAATTATCTACTTCCAAGGGCACTTGAACATTCCTCATCTCATGTCTATGACATATTTTATATATATATACATAGGATATATTTTATACATATATATATACACACACAATAAAATCATTGTTGATTTGTTATTTGTATATATACATATACATAATATATACATATATGTATTCTCTAAAGGGAATTGTTTTTGCTTTGAATGATGATGATGTTAATGGTAATATAATCATACATAGTTAAAAATGACATTCTCAACTCTGTTTTCTAACTTTATCAACTACATAAGTAAATATGTAGCAAGAGTGCTTTCTGTTAAATTTTGTTTTTGTTGTTTTAGCTTTTCCTTTTGGTTTTGAAACACTCAATACTAGAATGAATGCAAACTGTAAGTGACCTACTCCTTATTTTTCAAATTAAAACTTTAATTGAATTTGGTCCTTGCTTGACTATTGTTAAACATTTGTTCTGACTAGCAATATTATATTTTAAAGTCTAATAAAAAGAATAACGTCACATAAAAATATTTGTTTTGTAAAAATAGTAATTATTTTTCTGCCAACTTATATTTTCTACTTCACTGGGCAATTTTTAAGTGGCTTGCTATATTAGAGAGTAAATTTTTTTATAAAGTATCATTACAAAGGAACTTTTGAAACTTTATGATAATTTCAAAAAAAGAAACAGTTTTTAAGCAACCTATATTTTTAGAGTGTGTATTGAGTATTATGGCTATACAGTTGTGGGGAACTGATTCCAGGACCCTGCTTGGATACCAAAATTCAATGATGCTCCAGTCTCCTATATAAAATGGTATATTATTTGTATGTAAGCTATTCATATTCACATACTTTAGATTATCTCTAGATTATCTATAATATAAAGTACAATGTAAATACCATGTAAATAGCTCTTATATTTTATTTCTTTTGCATTGTGTTTATTGTCAATTTGCTGTTTTTATTATTCCTAATATTTTTGAACTATTGTTGATTGAATTTATGTATACAAAGGTCTAGCTATGATATATTAAGTTACATTTTGCCTAAAGCTGCCTCCATAAATGGAAACTCTAACTTAATATGTAAGCAAACAGCATACTAACTTGAGTAACAATTTGTATCAAGTAGTTGAGTCTCAGCCAATCACAGCAGCCAAAGGTACAGCCAATCACAGGCTTCCAACTCCTTAGACATGTCCAAAACTGGTAAATATCCAGCTCTAACCAGTAAGACTGTTTCTGTCACTTTCTTTTTCTATCTGTATCTATCTTTTTCTATCTGTCACTCTCTTTTTTCTATCTGTATCTATCTTTTTCTATGCTCTGTCCTAATTGTTGGGTAGAGATTTCTGAAGTGTCACTAGTCAAGGGTGCTTCCTAATTCATGAATAGTTTCTTTGCTAAAATAATTTTCACCAAATTTAAATTGTCTATTGTTTTCCTTTTAAAATATACAATGGGGAAAAAAAGGCTATCTATATTCAACCAAAACCAGAGAGGTTTAGTTTTTAGAGCATTTCTTTTTTTCACTTCTGCCTCAGAAGATAATGGAAAAAGACAAGTGAACATTTCATAAAAAAGCTATCACTTGTTCCCTAAATTCAACAACACTACTGAAGTACAAATCCTATTGCAATAGGCTTTGCCAAAGACATGCAGATAGTTTAAAACTTCCTTTTTCTACGAAATGTATTATTTTTGTAACACCTTCAGAGGAAAAAAATTTTATTTATTTATCTTCTTAGAGACCCTATACTTGTAGAATATATTCTGTTCAACAAAAGCAGTAAGAAAACAAGAGACTCACTATCAAAAGAGAAAGAGAAAAAAATAGCCAAAGATTACACGTGAAAAAAAATAGAGGAAAATATATGAAGAATACATAGGTATTGAAAACTTATACATCTATGTCCAATATATATTAATAGATATGGATATGGGCATAATGTGTTTGACTTTTAACTAAAAATATGTGACTGTGTCAATCTATTTTTTATAGCTCCATTTTGGAATGCAAATATTATTTTAATTTTTACTCAATACTGAGGCACAAAATGCTATAAAATTTTCATAAAGTTGTTTTGAAGTTTTAAAAAGTATCAGTGGCACTATTTGAATGTGCATTAAACAGTACTTGCATGCAATTATTTTGTATTTCTAATAGATTTAACATGTAATGTACTTAGAGTTATGATTCTTCCAGACATACTATTTTCTCTAAGCAATGCCTTTAGTTTTAAAACATTGTTTCCCATTAATAAAAATGGGAAACATTTTGTTTCCCAAAAGAAGTGACATTTTGAAATGAGGAATGAATATAAGCTTTAAATAAATTGCATATAATTTACAATTTCCAATCTGGCATTTGAATAGGGATACGCAATTCAAAATATGTTCTCATTACATGGTTTACATTTCAAGTATAAGCCATCGTTCATAATCTTGCAACTCCATTAAAATGTCTTGTTTCCATCCTAAATATTAGAACAGATCCTTAAGATATGATGTAAAACATATGTCGTTAATTAGCTAAGCAATAATGGTACATTGTTTAGTTGAAATGAAGGTGTATTTCATTTTGGAAATGCTGAAATTGTCTCTTAAAATACTGAAGCTTGCTTTTTATAATGGTTACTAAATAAGCATTTCTCTGATACAGATTTTTCTTTATAAAGATAATTTTATCGAATATTGTTAATACCTGACATTTATAAACTGCAGGCCACCAACTGCCTTGGATTGTTAATTGGAACTCTTCGTTACTCAAATGTGTTGTTCATATTCCATGTTCCTGTGCTTTTAAAAATACTTATTTTTTTATATATTTCCATGTTGGTTAAACAAAAATAAAATTATTGAAAGGCCCATAGCACAAAAGATCATATGACTTAAAAGGTAGTCAGTGATTTATGACACTGTTACCGCCCATCATTGAGTAAATGAGGCTTGAAACTGACTAATGTTTCTCTTCAGTTTGTTTGTTGGAAACATTTATAACTTCCTCCAGGGAATTTTCACTGCTATATTTTAAAGTAGTGAAGAAAAAAAAAATACTGAACTGTTTTTTTTTTGTTTTTAATTACATTTGAGAAAATATTTTTGACAATATTACTGATAATACTTTTGGTTTAGTGAAGTTCTTTTGCATATTTTGGACATGTATCGATAAAGGCAAACAGTATCAAGAATAAAATCTATTTTAAAACAGCTACATTTCTGCAAATGATCAGTCTATTGTTTACTATTTGCTCTGCCTGTGTCAAATCATAAAAAGTAAGTTAGATTCTCCAAATTTCTTCTTAGAAACAGTTCAAGCCTACTGAAATGAAGACACGTAGATGACATTATAGTTTTAGCTGTTCTACAAAGTGGTAAATAGGATGGATATGAACTTTTAAAAGTTGTATTACTTCTAAAGGAAAAAAATATGTATGAAATAACTTTGATGTTTTTGCTATGATAGTAACAGATATCTTAATGCACCTTCTCAACTTCTGTTTGGTCTTGTTTCTTTCAAGTATTATGCTAAAGTGCAGGATTTCATATTATCTTTTCCAAAATTGATCCTAAACTTGATTCCAAAATTGATCCTAAATTTGATTCCAAAATTGGTCATGTCCTGATCTTACTGTTCAGTGCAATGGAAATTCATTTACATTAATTTCAGAGGTAAATAATTTATTCTTTGCAAAACTTATAAAGGACAAAAATTCCAGTTCAAGGATTAAGGCTAAGAAGAGTTAAGGAAGATCAATTCTAAATATAGCAACAATGCTTATCTCTAAGCTTCAGTCTTTTAAGAGTG
This sequence comes from Callithrix jacchus, assembly GCF_049354715.1. NCBI lineage: Eukaryota > Metazoa > Chordata > Mammalia > Primates > Cebidae > Callithrix > Callithrix jacchus. The sequence continues at coordinate 117,792,323 of NC_133508.1, forward strand.
AAATAAAATTCAATTGATAATGCACAAAATTTACTTAAAATTGATCAAATCATTGAGAATTCAAAGTACTGTTATTCTGGAGAACACATAGCAGAACAGTAGTTACGACTGCAACTCCTGACAGATTTTGATTTGCATCAACCTTTGTTACTTTAGGTATGTGATCGTGATTAAGTTACTGTCTAATCAAGGCTGAGTTTAATTTCTAAATCAAGATTATAATAATGGTAGCTATGTTTTTGTTTACTCTCGAGGAAAAATAAAATATAATACGTAAAGCATTAGCACAGTGGCAGGCACAATTAAGTTATGAATAAACTGGTTTTCTAAATATATAATAGCATATTGTTTAAGAGCTTGAGCTCTGTTTTCAGGTAAATTTTATTTTCCATCTACGATTTGTTATTGGCTTAGAGCCCTGGTGAAAGTTCCTTAAAATTTTCATATTTAACTTTCCTCATAATGGAAATACAGATAGTAATAGTACCTGCATTAAAGATATGTTTGTATGCAGCAATACAAGTAATGCACTTCTATGCCTGGCACATATTAAGTTCTTACCAAAAGTTAGTTAAATTATTCCTGCTGCCACTGTAAGCTATTAAAATGTATGTTTCTTATTTCAGGATAACTTAAAATGTGTTAGAGTGAAAAATATGTTTAACAGCTTTGGCTAGAAGCTGGACTTGCCTACATCTGGAATACTGGAAAAGCAAGAGAGGATAGTCTGTGTTGGCTTATTCTTGTGCCTTCAATGAGCCTTGGTGACACTGCTGGTTTCAGCACCAGCACGACACAGAGGTATCAAAACACCATGTCTGCCCTCCTCTGCAAAAAACAAATAAACAAAAAACAGCAGATGAAAATGCTAGAAATTGTGTGGCCATCAAGGAAAACAGCTCAATGGTGCATGTAAACACCCCTTAAGAAATCTACAAACTATCTAGGGAGAAATGGTTGGAAGTCATGCAATATTGCACAACAAGCACAATCAGAGAAACACTATTTTGTGTTTATTTTAACCCTAGAATAGCCTAGTACACATGAATTAAACTGCTTTTCATAGTTATTGTTTCTTCCACTTTTTTTTCCTTCTGTAAATCTTATAGTCATTTCATATTTGTTTTTAAAACTAGTCCTGATTTCCTCCTCAGGATTATTCACATGTGACGTTCTATGTGAGAAGAGTTGAATGAATTCCTGACCAAAACATTTCATCACCTTTAAGAATGCCAGCAGTGGCACCAACATTTCTGGTTTGCTGCCATGTGGCAAAGATGTCTATACAAGCACTAGCAACTCAGGGTGATGAAATGCCACAGTCAGCTTTCCTCCTAAATAAACAATTGCAAGTGGTGAACAAATAGCAGGCTGTTTTAAAAAAGAGATTGTCACCTTTATTCTATTATTGTTTATATAAGAAAGGCATAAAAATGATATGAAAAACCTGCTCACAATCTGACTCAAAATGACTCAATACCAGACCCAATACATAAGAATAATGGATTAAATGCACAGCTAAACTTAAATCAAAGAAAGAGAACTATCAAGTGCCAGATAATAAAAGGAAATGCAAAATTTGAAGAATAAACAAAGGATGACTCTGAGGGATCCCAGTGATGCCTGAATCACACATCAACTTTAATGATTAGTCTGATGATTTAACATTTGCTTCTGGAATGGGTTCAGACCCTAGACTCTAGATATAAGCCGTGGGCAGCAGTGAGGACAGTTTTCATTTACCCAGGTTGGTGAGAAAAAACATAAAAAATGAAGCTCACTTTTACTCATGTGTAGGATATACATTACTCTGGAAGGACAATGTAGAAGCCCAAAGTCCAAATAAAATGTAGTTTGGAAACAGTGAAAGACATAGGACCCTGGGCAAGGTATTGACCAAACATACCTCATATGGACAATTTCACTACAAAGGATTTTAGGGAAAACAATGCCACTCAAATGAACTTATATGACATTTCATAAAACACAATAGTTAATGAAGTAGACTTAACAAAAAGGCTTTCAGAAAAGTATGCTTAAAATTATCCAGGAGTAAAAGAAAGAAATAAAAAGCATAAGATTAGCTGCCCATAAAAAAATAGGGCCACTTAATAAAGAACAAAAAGAGAAACTCTAGAAATGAAAAACAATTAAATTTAGAATAATAGAATTACATTTAAAAACTAAAAAGAATGAAGGGTTTATTTAACATGATAAAGCAGCTGAGAAAAATATTGAATAATTTAAATGTAGACCTGAGAAAATAAACTGGAATGCAATAAAGAGAAATAAAGAGTTGCAAAATATAAAAGATAAAATGAACTTGGTATATATAATGGGAAGGGCTTTCATGTCAATAGGCATTTCAGAAGGAAAAAGTGAAGAAAATGGTAAATAAGTAGAGTTTAATGTGACAATAATAGAACACTATTTCCTTTTCAAGAATTAAAAACATACATGGGTTCTCACTCACGGACATTGAGAGCAGAAGAATGGTTTCCAGAAGCTGGAAAGAGGAGGGGTTGGGGGAAGCATGGGAGGAAGGTGCGGATAGTTAATGGATACCAAAAAAAAATAGAAAGAATGAATACGACCTACTATCTAATAGCACAATAGGGTGACTATAGTCCATAATAATTGTATATTATAAAATAACATGAAGAATGTGATTGAATTGATTGTAACTCAAAGGACAAATTTTTGAGGGGATAGATATCCTATTTTCCATGATGTGCTTATTTCACATTGCATTACTATATCAAAATATCTCATGTACCCCATAAATATGTACACTTCCTATGTACCCACAAAAATTTTTTAGATAATTGTTAAAAAAAAAGCAATCCATATATAACAGACTGAAAAATTCTACCAAATCCTGACCATAATTGAAAATGTCAAAAATATTCCATTTTCTAAAATATAAAGGTAAAATTGCAAGCCTCAAAAACTTTAAAAATCTACCAAAAGATAAAGATTTCTTATAGAAAAACAATAATTAGAATTACAGCATAGATCTCATCTGGAAAATAAAAATCAGAAGATGGTAGATAATTTTAACATACCGAGGTAAAGGAAATGCCAATTTTAAACGAATGATCGTAAACCATCCCTTAGAAAATTACTAAAGAATTTACTTTGAGAAATAGTTGAAAGAGAGATCCAAGGTGGCTGAATACTAGCAGCTCGGGATTGTAGCTCCCAGTGAAAGCGCAGAGAACAAGAGGTCGCCAAACTTTCGGATGAATTTTTGTTGCTCATGGACCAGGAGATTCCCAGCGGAGGAGCCCTATGGGTAGCCAGTGCAACTCTTGTGGCCAGTGCAGTGCTTTTGCTGGCGCCTAGGCACAGTGGTTCTCAGTGCAGAGTAAACGGGACTGGGTCCCCGTTTGGTCAACGTTTGGAGCTCTGGGAAGGCAGAGTCACCTATTTAGCTGATTGAAAAAGGGACTCAAGAAGGAGGCCAAACTGGAGATTCCCAGGCAGAAAAGCACCACGAATCTTAACAATGCTATTTTAGCCAGTGCAGTGGGTTGCTCAGATTCTGGCACTGGGAATCAACGAGTTGGATGTCCACTCAGAGACTTAATTTGAAAGTCTGTAATTACAAAGACAACAGGTGGATAAATTTACAATGGCGGGAAGAAATCAGCGTAAAAAGGCAGAGAATACCCAAAATCAGAATGCCTCTCCCTCTACAGGGGAACACAGTTCCTCATCAACAAGGGAACAAGGCCTGATGGAGATCGAGTGCATTCCAATAACAGAATTAGGCTTCAAAAAGTGGATAATAAGAAACTCCTGTGAGTTAAAAGAACATGTTCTAGTCCAATGTAAAGAAACTAAAAACCTTGAAAAAAAGGTTTAACGAAATTCTAACAAGAATAGACAATCTAGAGATGAATATAAGTGAATTAATGGACCTGAAGAATACAGTACAAGAACTCCACAAAGTATGCACAGGTTTTTAACAGTCGAATTGATCAAGCAGAAGAAAGGATATCAGAGGTTGAAAACCAACTTAATGAAATGAAACAAGAAGACAAGATTAGAGAAAAAATGATAAAAAGGAATGAGCTAAGTCTCCAAGAAATATGGGACTGTGTGAAAAGACCTAATTTATGTTTGATAGGTGTACCTGAATGTCATGAAGAGAATGAATCCAAGCTAGAAAATATTCTTCAGGATATTATTCAGGAAAACTTTCCTAACCTAGTAAGATTGGACAATACTCAACTCCAGGTAATATAGAGAACACCACAAAGATATTCCTCAAGTAGAGCAACCCCAAGACACATAATCACTAGATTCACCAGGGTTGAAATAAAGGAGAAAATTCTAAGGGCAGCCAGAGAAAAAGGTCAGGTTACCCATAAAGGGAAGCCTATCAGACTTACAGCAGATCTTTCAGCAGAAACCCTACAAACTAGAAGAGAGTGGGGGTCAATATTCAGTATCATCAAAGAAAAGAATTTTCAACCCAGAATCTCATATCCAGCCAAATTAAGCTTCATAAATGAAGCTTCTGAAAGAAGCACTATACACAGAAAGGAACAACCAGTATCAGTCATCCCAAAAACTTACCAAAATGTAAAGAGTATCTCCATAATGAAGAATCTATATCAACTAATGGGCAAAATAGCCGGCTAGCATTAAATGACAATATTAAACTCACAAATATCAATATTAATCCTAAATTTAAATGGATTAAGTGCCCCAATCAAAGACACAGACAGGCAAATTGAATAAAGAGTCAAAACCCATCGGTATGCTGTATCCAGATCCATCTCATAAGCAAGGACACACAAAGACTCAAAACAAAGGGTTGGTGGAAGACTTACCAATCAAATGGAGAGCAAACAAAACAAAACAAAAAAATAGGAGTTGTAACTTTCGTCTCTGACAAAATAAACTTTTACAGTAACAAAGACTAAAAGAAACAAAGAAGGACATTACATAATGGTAAAAGGATCAATGCAACAACAGGAGTCAATGATCTTAAATATATATGCATCCAACATAGGAATGCCCAGATACAAAAGGCAAGTTCTTAATGACTTATAAAGAGACTTGGACTCCTGCACAATAATAGTGGGAGACTTTGACACCACATTGTTAATATTTGACGGATCAATCAGATAGAAAATTAACAGGGACATCTATGATTTGAACTTAGACCTGGAACAAGTAAACTCAGTGAATATTTATAGAATTCTTCACCCCAGGTCCACAGAACGTACATTTTGCTTAGTATCACCTATTTTGAAAGTGACCACATAATTGGAAGTAAATCACTCTTCAGCATTTGCATAGTATTTTACAGACTTAAATAAAATATTGGTTGGCTGTTTGTTTGTTATTTTCTTCCTTTATTCCTTCCTGTCTCCACTGTTAAGCACAACTATCGTCATAAAAGAGCTTTTTAATACCAATTTTTAGATTGCATTTCAGCCTGGGCAATAGAGCAAGACTCCTGTCCCCTCTCCCCCTTTCTCTTCTTCTTTCTTTCAAAAAAAAAGATAGAAATAGATAGTTGAATTCAAAAGAAAGTAGTTTTATGCAAGAAATAGTAGTAAACAAGAAAATCATTAAAATACGGGTATGTTAAAATAAAAAGTAACTGAAAATCTTGTAATCATCACCAATGAGGTGCTTAAAAACAAAATGAAAGTAAAATTAGATTTTAGGCAAACTAAGATGGGGCATGAGGGAGATTTAAAGTGAACTAATATCCCAATATTATTCAAAAAGAAGTTAAAACAAACTATATTTTGGTAAATTAATCATATATGTTAACCTTGAAGAGTAATCAGTATAAGATTAGAAATAAAATGCAGATCTTTTAAAGTTCAATAGGGGACAATGGGGAAAATTAAAAATAGGTTAGTCCAGAAACATCAGCAAAATAATCAGGAGGATCAAATATCCCAATTATCATCATAAACTAAAATTAATGAAACTATTCTAATATGCATTAGAAATATCTAATAACATTTAAAATGTGCATAATTAATGTCTCAATATACTAATTCTCTATATGTATTACAGAAACCTTTGCTTTGAATACTAACTGTCATTAAGATATTTTTCTACATTGTTTATTTTATTTATTTTTGTTAGTTTACTTTTTTGAGACAGTCTCTGTCACCCGGGCTGGAGTGCAGTGATGTAATCTCAGCTCACTGCAAGGTCTGCCTCCTAGGTTCAAGCAATTCTCCTGCCTCAGGACCACTGAATCCTGCTAATTTTTTGTATTTTTCGTAGAGACGGGGTTTCATCATGTTGGCCAGCCTGGTCTCAAATCCTGACCTTGAGTGATCCACTTGCCCTGGCCTTTCAAACTGCTGGGATTACAGGTATGAGCCACCACAACCAGCCATTGTTTCTTGTAGAAAGAAATGGAAACAACATAAATATTTATCAGGACAGAAATGTATAAAGTGTGGTATATTGCTATGTTAAAATACAGCAATTAAAATGAACAAATTTAATCTGTGAATGTAAACCTATAGCTATATCTGAAAATATAAGTTTGAGTTAGCCATAATGTACTGGTTTTCTATGCTGCCATAAACTTACCATAACTTAGACAGTAAATGAGATAAATATATTATGTTATAGTTCTTTGGGTCAGGAATTTGACATAGATCTCATTAGGCTAATATTAACACGGTGTTAAGGTATCTTCCTTTCTTTAGGTCCTAGAGGAGTATCTCCTTCTTGCTCACTCAGGCACTGAAAAAATCCAGTTCTATGTGGTCATAGGTCTGAGTTATCTAATTCCTTGCTGCCTATCAGCCTGGGGCTCTTGTGAGTGTTTAGTGGCCTCTCTCTGGTCTTCGCACATAGTGTCTGCATTGCAGAACCTGTCAAACACTGCTGAATCCTTCTCACATTCCTACATAAATCTCATTATTTTGCCTTCTATCACTGCATCTCTCAGACTGCAGCCAGTAACATTCTCTAAATTTAAGAACTCATGTGATTATATTATGACCAACAGAATAAGCCTGGATAATCTCTCCATTTAAGTCTGTTACCTAATCACCACTGCAAAATCCCTTTCTATATGATAACATATCCATAGGTTTCACCAAATAGGAAATGGACATCTTTGGAGGCCATTATTCTGCCTACCCAAGTTCAACCTCTGGCCCTCAAAGATTCATGCCCATCCCAAACATAATTACACCATTCCAAAGTTCCCCACATCTCAACCTATTACAGCATCAACTAAAACTTTAAAAATCTCAATGAAATTTCATCACCTAAAAGCCTGAAATCTCCTTATCTAAGTCATTTAAGTTAGGTATCAGTGAATTGCAGTATAATCTATCATTAGACACAATTTCTTTCCACATGTGGACCTCTGAAACTGCAGAAACATATCAAACAATTCTGAAATTGCTTGAGCCACACAATTTCATTAAGAATAATCCTCTGTGCTTGTATGTCTGCCCTCTGGATTTAAGGATCTGCCTTCAGAATCACCTTTTTTCATGAAAGGTAGCAGGTCTTTGCAGCTGAGTAGATTTATCAACCTGTTCTTTGCTGTAAAGATATTTGGAATTTAATGTCTTTGATTTATTTGCTATTTCTTTGTTTATTTCAGTCCAAGTTGGCAGTGTTGCTTCTGATATAAAAGTTTCAAGAATCTTGTAGGTCTCCCATGTATGTCACAAAGATTCATTCCATTAGATGGGAGACTTATTCATAGATTTTCCCTAATTTAGTATAATAGCATCTGTAAAAAAGTTAATATCCTATTAAGCAATGTTATATTATTCCTGGATAATAGATGTGCAGTGAAATAACATTGGCAAGAAGTATACACATTGAATTTATAATGGAATATTTGTGATAGATGTTTGGATGGGAAATAGAAAAAGGAATGGTATTTTTTAAAAGTCTTTACATTTATCTGAGTCTTTTAAAAAATTTACTATTTAGGGCCAGGTGTGGTGGTTTATGCCTGTAATCCCAGCACTTTGAAAAGAAGAGGCTGGCAGATCACTTGAGGTCAGGAGTTCAAGACCAGCCTGGCCAACATGGTGAAAACCTGTCTCTACTAAAAACACAAAAAATTAGCTGGACATGGTGGTGGGCACCTATAATCCCAGTTGCTTGGGAGACTGAGACAGGAGAATCATTTGAACCTGGGAGGTGGAGGTTGCAGTGAGCCAAGATGACACCATGATCTAGCCTGAGCAACAAGAACAAAACTCTGTCTCAAAAAAAAAAAAAAAAAATGTAGTATTCATTCGGAGGCAAAAACATCATATGTTAGCATTTGTTAATTCTGAATGGTAGATATCCAGCTGTTTGCTACGTTGGTCTTTGTTATGTCTTGTAATTTTAAAAAATTATAGCAACTAAATATATGAAAAGACAATACTTCAGGGAGTTGTTTTGATAAGTGGATTTTAGGTCAACAGCCCTACAAACATTCTCAGCTGAACATTCAGCAACTTAACAGTGGGCTTTCTGTAACAAGCCAAGGCCCCTAAAGGTGCCATTTTGCAGAAACAGATGGGCAGATAGGTACTGCCCAAACATTTAGCATATGCTTCTCTGCAGAGATCAGAAATGCTCTCTAGGTGTCATTTTTGCATGGCCTTAGTTAAAGAAGTAGACAGTGGTTATTAATCTCCCAGAGTGTCATAATTTGTCCTATATGAATTTGTCTAATGTAACTGTTCCAGAACTTTTTAAACTTTTTCAGAAGCCGGATACACTAACCCTTGAACTTACTTTTAAATAGGTTTAATTTTTCATATTTTCTTTGCTAGATAGGTGATATATTAATTTTAAAATTTAATTCATAAATCAATTAAAATATCTATTAATGAATGTGTAAATTATGTTAACAGTATCTTTATTTCTATTCATTAAAAAATAGATTTAAAGAAACCCCACATTTCTATTATTGTCATCATGATACGCTCTCCCTATTACTGGTGATGACAGTGATGATGAGTTCACTCTCACAGTCTCCATGATTTCTATTTGAGAAAAGAGAAGTACCAAATGTGTATCAACAGCAGTTCTCAGTCACAGAAACGTTCCTCTCATTAGCCCAAATCTGAGAGTTGGGAAGAGGCATTTTCAGGGAACTGGCCAGTGTAATTCTCATTTAGTTAAAAAAATAACAAAAACTATAACTCTTCATAGTATTTCTATGTCTATCTTTTCTATTTTGCTGTTTCCTCATTAATGAGTGTGAAATGTAGTGACTCTGTTCTTAATTAAAGAGAGAAGGAACTGTAGGCTTACTTAATGCAATTTAAGAATATGTCATTCATTATATTATATAGCGATCTATTCAATGTATGTAGAGATGTGTTATTTGATAGGAAAATTATATAGAAAATGTTTTATTAAACCAGGATCATCCAATTCCTCAAAAAAAAAATGAAGTTCCTTAATGCTTTTTCAGTTCACAGAATTTCTGAGAAACAGGTCATGAATGGCAATCCAGCACAATCCTATACAAAAATAACATTGGGCTATTTAACAAGCTAATCCCATTAACATTCTGGCTTCTTAAACAGTTCCAAATGTGAAAAAGTTAGGCGGAAGTCCACAGAATGAAAAGACAAATGCAGGTGAAATTGCAAAGAAACTGGAATGTATAATTTGGCAAGTTTACACTAATAATTTATGACTTTGCCTTCCTAGAAAATACATACTAGAAACCTTTTAAGACAAATGAGTTTCATGTAATTATTGTTATCCAACTAGTCTGCATTTACAACTTTGTGATATTTTTGTTAAATAAATATTTGAAAGCATTTAAAATTTTTTTAATTGGTTGAGTATTGATACTTTTATTGATTTCCAGTTTTATGACAGTCTCCTTAGATATGTAATTCTCTGCTGTTTAAAAATTCTTATTCCATGATTTTCGTCGTTTCAAATTCTAGGAGATTAGTAAGTCATACTTTCAGTAAGAGCTCAGTTGTAGTATCTAGCAAAGAAATAATACTGATAATATTTATAATATACATTTAAACAAACATTTTATTTGTTACGCCCCAACTACTAAAGACATCTTATATAAAAAGATACTATAATGAGTATTAATCCACATTAATTTGATTCATTAAGAATTCCATAAATAAAGCTTATTTTAGTGACACCTGAAAATATAACTAAAACTCTATAAGAGAAAATCATATTACAAGAGTCATTGAGTTTTCCAGATATGCACTATCACAATATTTAAGATTACATTTGGATTTGATTCTCCTTTCAAATTTAAGAACAAATTATAACCAAAGACCTAAATTAAGGTTACATATATATCAAGCATCGGTTGTTTCCTTTGATAGATGTTTTCTGATTGCCAACTGTCTTACTAAACAAATCAGTTTTTCACTTCGTGAACAGACCACTTACTACTTCGTTGTGAGTAGGACACATTGATTTTTCTTTTAGACTATTCATGGTTTCCATTACTCCTAATATTAATAATATTATTACTAATATTTATCGGCTGTAGTAACAAGCTCCAAATATCAATAACTTATGACAAAAACATTTAGGTCTTTCTCATGTTGTATTCATCATGTTTGGCTACTGGTCTTGTCCACTTTTTTAAATTTGACCCTCACATTAAGAAATTCTTATCTAGAACATTCCACCCTCAAGTTTAAGGCAAGAAAACATTTGCTAGAAAGGGTGATGGCATGAAGATTCCAATATATGTCTTTTGGAGAACATGTGCATGCAATTTTGTGGGACATACACTATGGGGTAGAATTGTTGAGTCACGGGGTAGATATATAGACTCAGTCTTAATAGATACTGCCAAATAGCTGTATGAGTGGCTGTAATATTTTACACCCTGCTAACTCTGCATGAGTTTCCAAATTCTCACCTACATGTGACAGTTTTCACCTTTCTAGATTGTTTTCATGGAAGTGTAATATCACATTCTGATTTTAATTTGTATTTCCCTAATGATTATTAATGTGAAGTACCTTTTCAGATATTTATTGGCCTAACCTTTGTGATGTGTACATTCAAATATTTTGCACTTAAATAAATTGTGTTGGATGATTTTATCTTATTGATTCATAGTAGTTTTAGTATATTATTTATCTTTTGTTGTACATGTGCATTCATAATGTTTTTTCATATTCAGTGAATTGCCTTTTCATTCTTGCAAGGATGTGCTTTAATAAACAGAGGTTTCCAATTGTAAAGCAGTCTCATTTACCAATTTTTCATCATATTTAGTAATCTCATGTTATGATTAAGAAATACTTGCTTTTCCTATGACAAAGATGTTTTTCAGTGTTTCCTTCTAGAACTTTGTTTTACTTTTAACTTTTACATCTGAAATGTATCTGGAATTGATTTTTGTGTATGGTATGAGGTAGAGGTAAAAAAAATCCATATGGATGTCTAATTTATTATGGACAATTCATTGAAAAAATTATTATTTCCCCCACTTCAGTGGAGTAGTCTTTTTCTCATAAATTAGGTGACTATATATACTCTGTTTTCAGATTTTCTATTTGTTCTAGTGATTTATTTTTCTATTTAAAAAATTGACTCCACACTGTATTAATAATCACAAATATGTTTGGCATGTCTTATCTAGCATTTTAAATATTTTATGTATCAATTTCCTACTGTTGCTGGAACAAAGTACCACAAATGTAGTAGCTTAACACAGTTTTGAGAGTGACATCAGTAAGATGATGAGTAAAAATTGCAGCCCCTTTCCCTCACAGAAATACTGATTTAACAACAGCATATGAACCCAAATACCTTGATGAGAATTCCATAATCTAGTTAAGAATTTACAGTACTGTAGGCGAGAATAAATTGAAAACAGCATCACTAAAATGCGTAATAAGAGCAATTTCACATTACCCACCTCAGCCTGTTCCCCATGGTGAAACAGCTCAGTGCTAAGAGAATGCCCTAGCAGTGTCTGCTCCCCAGGTCAGGAGTTGGGAGGGTCATGTGTCCAGCCTCCTCCCTATTATAGCACTGCCTTAGGGACTAGTTTTTGTCTCACCTCACTTGAAGCACTGACTAAACCAGCATAGTTCAGATGCCTGTGGGCCACTGAGAACAAATAGAGAAACAGTGGCTTACTGTGGCTGGCATAGCTTTGTGCAACGGAGAGAAGGAACAACACAGGAGTCTACCCAGGGAAAGAGGATGAGGAGCAGAGTTTGCATCCAATATTTCACTTTTGTCAGGAATTTTTCCTTGGGATGAAAACATGGTTCAACATACAAAAATAAATCAATGTGAGAATTGGAAAAAAAATGGCAGATAGAAGGCAGTACTAACTTGCAGGTCCTACCTGGATGAACAGAGCAGCCTGCGGAAACTCACATTATGAACTTTTGCTCCAAGAACGATCACAGGAACATATTAGGAAAGCCAAGAGAATCAACAGGACTTGGATTGCTAAAGGAGGTGGATTGCTGTTGCAGGCTCCGGGAGACAGCTAAAAGGCTCTGAGTGCTCAAAGTGTGAAAGTGTGAAAAGAGGATTGTCCACCCCTGAACACACATTGCCACTGGGGACCCTGAACATCCAGATCACGGAAAGAGGATTTGATCTTATCTGGAGCTGAGATGAATTTAGAGAGCCAAGCAAAATACAGGGGTAGAGAAAGTGGGAAGAACAGTACAGGCACTCTTAGTCGCCAGGGAAGCCATATCTGTCTTTGTCTCACATGGTTCCTTGGAGAGGGCTGCAAGTAGAATTGGAGAAAGATCACGGACAGAAGGAAACTTCCAGTTGAACTTAGTAACCATTTTGGCAGAACATGAATTTCCTGGACAGAACCCAGGAAAGGGGCAAACCAGTTTTGCAGACATGAGCAGAGAAGCCATGGGAGACATGTATCCTGAAATCCCTGATTGCTCTCTCAGTGGGGAAGGTGATAGCCTAAAGCACAATCTCAGCCCTGCTCACTGGATGCCTTGAAATAACTGTGCTGCTGGTGGGAGGATGGGGGCAGGGGGAGATGAGAGTGAGACCATTCTTTCCAGCTGCATGGGAGCTGGGGAAGGCCTGTAACTGCTGGCTATTCCCCATTTTCCTGGTGATCTGCATGGTGCAGCAGAGGCAGCTATAATCGCCCTGAGAACATACTTGACCTGAAAACGACACCTCCTTTCCCCATAGCAGCCATGGCAATCTCCACCCAAAAAGAATCTGAGCTCAGATGTGCCTAAACTTGCCCAACTTGATGGTTTTTTCTACCTGCCCTGGTAGCTGAAGACAAAGAAAACAAGCTCTTGGGCCCTGCCCACCACCTGATAAAGCCAAATACTTATCCAGGCAACCCTAGGGTGCAAGCTTATATCCTTCCTATGCTACTTCAGCTAACAGTCTCTTGAATGTGCCACCTCCTGACTGGCCAACCAACACAAAACTAGCACAATAAACACAGATACAACCAAGGACCCTCACAGAGTCCACTTCGCTCCCCTGCTACCTCTACCACAGCAGGTGTTGGTATCCATGGCTGAGAGACCTGAAGATGGATCACATCATGGGACTCTTTACAGACACTCGGCAGTACCAGTCCAGAGCTGGGTAGTTCCACTGGGTGGCTAGATCCAGAAAAGAAATAACAATCACTGCAGTTTGGCTCTCAGGAAGCCACAATTTAGGGGAATGGGAAAACCACATCAAGGGAGCACCCCATGGGACAAAAGAATCTGAACAGCAGCCCTTGAGCCTCAGATCCTCTCTCTGGCATAGTCTACCTGAATGAGAAGAAACCAGAAAAGCAATTCTGGTAATACAACAAAATGGCATTCATTCATTCTTTAATACCCCAAAAGATCATACTAGTTCACCAGCAATGAATTGAACTAAGAAGAACTCTCTGAATTCCAAGACAAAGAATTCAGAATGTCAATTATTAAGCTACTTAAGGAAAGCACCAGAGAAAGGTGAATATTAACTTAAAGAAATTTTTTAAATGTCACAAGATATTGATGGAAAATTCTTCAAATAAATAGAGACCATAAGTAAAAAAAAAATCACAACTTCTGAAAATGAAAGACGCACTTAGAGAAACACAAAATACACTTAAAATTTCAGCAATAGAATTAAATGAGTAGAAGAAAGTAATTCAGAGCCTGAAAACAGGGTTTTTGAATTAATCCAATCCAACAAAGACAAAGAAAAAAGAACAACAACAAAAAATGAACAAAGCCTCCAAGAAGTTTGGAATTATGTTAAAAAAAAATAAACTCTAAGAATAATTGGTGTTCCCAAGAAAGAAGAGATATTCAACAGTTTAGAAAACATATCTAAAGAAATAACTGAGGAAAACTTTCCTGGCTTTGCTAGAGATCTGGACATCTAAATACAAGAAGCTAAAAGAACTCCTGGGAAATTCATTACAAAATTATCATTGCCTATGCACATGGTCATCAGCTTACTTAAGGTCAAGACAAAGGACAGAATCTTAAAAGCTGTGAGACAAAAGCATCATGTAACCTATAACTGCAGATGAGGTTTAGTAGATTTCTTGGCAGAAATCCTACAAGCTAGAAGGAATTGGGGTTCTATCTTTATTAGCCTCATTAAACAAAACAATTATCAGCCAAGAATTTTCTATCCAGCAAAACTAAGCTTCATAAATGAAGAAAAGATAGTCTTTTTCAGACAAGCAAATGCTGATAGAATTTTCTACTACTAAAGTGGCACTGAAAGAACTGCCAAACGGACCTCTAAATCTCAAAGCAAATCCTCAAAATATACCGGAATAAGAGCTCCTTAAAGCACAAATCTCACAGGACCTATAAAACAACACCACAATGAAAAAAAAAAACAAAAACAACAAGGTATTCAGGCAACAAATAGCATAATGAACAGAATAGTATCTCACATCTCAATACTAATATTGAATGTAAATGGCCTAAATTCTCCACTTAAAAGATACAGAATGGCAGAATTGATAAGAATTCACCAGTCAAGCATCTGCTGTCTTCAAGAGACTAACCAGACACATAAAGACTCAAATAAACTTAAAGTAAAGGGATTGGAAAAAATATTCCATGCAAATGGATATTAAAAGCAAGCAAGAGTAGCTATTCTTATATCAGACAAAACAAACTTTAAAGCAGCAACAGTTAAAAGAGATAAAGAGACACATTATATGATAAAAGTACTTGTTTAACAGGAAAATATCACAATCCTAAATATTATGCACCTAAAACTTGAGCTTCCAAAATTTATAAAACAATTATTACTAGACCTGAGAAATGAGATAGATACCAACACAATAATAGTGAGGGATTTCAATACTCTACTGAAAGCACTAGGCAGGTCATCAAGACAGAATCTCAATAGCAAAACAATAAACTATACCCTAGAACAAATGGACTTAACAAATATTTCCAGAACCTGCTACACAACAATTGCAGAATATATCTTCTATTCATCAGCACATGCAACATTCTCCAAGGTAGACTTATGAAAGGGCATAAAATAAGTCTTAATACATTTAAGAAAATAAAAATTATATCAAGTACTATCTCAGACACAGTAGAATATCATTGGAAATCAACTCCAAAAGGAAACCACAAAACCATCCAAATACATGTAAATAAAATAACTTGCTCCAGAATAATTGTTGGGTTAACAATTAAATCAAGATTGAAATTTAAAAATTCTTTGAACTACATGATAATAGTGACACAACCTATCAAACCATCTGGGATACAGCAAGGGTGGTGCTAAGAAGAAAGTTGACAGCATTAAATACCTATACCAAATAGTCTGAAAGAGACAAATTAAGATCACACCTCGAGGAACAAGAGAAACAAGAATGAATCAAACTCAAACCCAGTAGAAAAAAAGATATAACAAAGATCAGAGCAGAACTAAATGAAATTGACACAAATAAAACAATACAAAATTTAAATGAAACCAAAAGCTGGTTCTTTGAAAAGAGAAGTAAAATTGACAGACCATTAATGAGATTAACCAAGAAGAGAGAAGATACAAATAAGCTCAATTATAAATTAAATGGGAGATAGCACAATTGATACTACAGAAATACAAAAGATTATTCAAGGCCAATGTGAACACCTTTATATGCACAGGTATAAATAAATAAATTCCTAGAAATATACAACTTTCCTAGAAATAAATAAATCCTAGAAATATACAACTTTCCTAAATTAAACCAGAAAGAAATAGAAACTCTGAACAAGGCCTGGTACTGTGGCTCATGCCTGTAATGCCAGAACTTTAAGAGGCAGAGGTGTGTGGGTGGATCACTTGAGGTCAGGAGTTTGAGACCAGCCTGGCCAACATTGTGAAACCTATCTCTACTAAAAATACAAAAATTAGCCATGCAAGGTGGTGCGTGCTCGCAATCCTAGCTACGTGGGAGGCTGAGGCAGGAGAATCACTTGAACCCGGGCAGCAAAGGTTGCAGTGAGCAGAGACAATGACATTGTACTCCAGCCTGGGCTTCACAGTAAGACTCCACATCAAAAAAAGAAGAAAGAAAGAAAGAAAGAAAGAAAGAAAGAAAGAAAGAAAGAAAGAAAGAAAGAAAGAGAGAGAGAGAGAGAGAGAGAGAGAGAGAGAGAGAGAAAGAAAGAAAGGGAGAGAGAGAGAGAGAAAGAAAGAAAGGGAGAGAGAGAGAGAGAGAAAGAAAGAAGGAAGGAAGGAAGGAAGGAAGGAAGGAAGGAAGGAAGGAAGGAAGGAAGGAAGGAAGGAAGGAAGGAAAAGAAAAAAGTAAAGAGAAGAAAAAGAAAGAAACTCTGAACAGAGCAATCACAAGCAATGAGATAAAAATGACAACTGAAAAATTGTCAACAACAAAAAAATCCCAGGACAAGATGGATTCACAGCTGAATTCTATCAGACATTTGCATGATTGGTACCTATACTATTGACACTATTTCAAAAAATAGAATAAGAAGAAATCCTCCCTAAAGTAGTCTATGAAGCCAGTATCAACCTAATATAAAAACCAAAAATGTATATAACTGAAAAAAAAATACTACAAACCAATATCTCTGAGGAACATACAGGCAAAAATCCTCAACAAAACACTAGCTAACTAAATCCAACAGTGTATCAAAAAGATAATCCACCATGATCAAGTGGGTTTTATACCAGGGATGCAGGGATGATTTAATATATGCAAGTCAATAAATGTGATATACCACATAAACAGAATTAAAAACAAAAATCACATCATCATCTCAATAGCCACAGAAAAAGCATTAAATAAAATCCAGCACCATTTTATGATTAAAACCCTCTGCAAAATTAGCATAGAAGAGACATATCTTCATAAAAGCCATCCATGACAAACACACAGCCAACATTATACTGAACAGGGAAAAGATGAAAGCATTCTGCATAAGAACTAGACCAAGACAAGGATGTTCACTTTAACCACTTCTGTTCAACATAGTACTAGAAGTCCTAGAAGAGCAATTCAACAAGAGAAAGAAAGAAATTGCATCTAAATTGGTAAACAGGAAGTCAAAGTGTCTCTGTTTGTTGATGATATGACTGTATGCCTAGAAAACCCTAAAAACTCATCAAAAAAGCTTCCAGAACTGATGAATACATTCAGCAAAGTTTCAGGATACAAAATTAATGTACATAAATAAGTAAAACTGGTATACACCAACAGTGACGGTGGAAAGAATCAAATCAAGAACTCAACCTATTTACTAATAGCTCCAAAAAACAAAAATAATACTTAGGAATATATCTAACCAAGACAGTAAAAGACCTCTACAAGGAAAACTACAAAACACTGCTGAAAGAAATCATAGAAGACACAAACAAATGGAAACACATTCCATGCTCATGGATGGGTAGAATTAATATTGGGAAAATGAACATACTTTCAAAAGCAATCTACAAATTCAATGCAATTCCCATCAAAATACTACCATCATTTTTCACAGAACTAGAAAAGATAATCCTACAATTCATACAGAACCAAAAGAGAGCCCACATAGTCAAAGCAAGACTCAGCAAGAAGAACAAATCTGGAGGCATCGCATTACCTGACTTCAAACTATACTATAAGGCCATAATCACCCAAATAGCATAGTACTGATAAAAATAGGCATGTAGACCATTGGAAGAGAATACAGAATGCTTAAATAAAGCCAAATATTTACAGCCAACTGATCTTTGACAAAGCAAACAAAAGCATAAGTGGAGAAAGGATACCTATTCAACAGATGGGGCTGGGATAACTGGCAAACTACATGTGGGAAATAAAACGGGATCCTCATTTGTCACCTTATATAAAAATCACCTTAAGACTGATAAAAGACTTAAGTCTAACACCTAAAATCATAAAAATCCTAGAAAATAATATTGGGGAAAACGTTTGCAGACATTGGCTTCAGTAAAGGCTTCATAACCAAGAACTCAAATGCAACAAAAACAGATATAAATAGATGGGATTTAATAAAAACAAAAAACTTCCACACAGCAAAAGAAACAATCAGCAGAGTAAACAGACTACCCAGAGTGGGAGAAAATCTTCAAAATATATACATCTGACAAAAAATTAATATCCAGAATCTACAATGAACTCAAACAAAATAGCAAGAAAAAATACAAACAATCCCATTAAAAAGTGGAATAAGTACATACATAGACAATTCTCAAAAGAAGATATACAAACAGTCAAACACACACATGAAAAAATGTTCAACATCACTAATGATCAGGAAAATGCAAATCAAAACTACAATGTGATAATACCTTACTGCTGCAAGAATGGCCATAATCAAAAAAATCAATAAATAAGAGATGTTGCTGGGGATGTGGTGAAAAGAATACTTTTACACTGCTGGTGGGAATGTAAACTAGTACAACCACTATGGAAAACATTGTGGAGATTCCTTAAAGAGCCAAAAGTCTACCTTAAAGAGCCAAACCTACCATTTGATTAGTAGCATCAATTCCACTATTGGGTATCTATCCAGAGGAAAAGAAGTCATTATACAAAAAAGCTTTAGTTTGGTGCAAAAGTAATTGTGGTTTTGGCCACTATTTTAATAGTAAAAACCACAATTACTTTTGCACCACCCTAATACTTGCACATGCATGTTTATAGCAGCTCAATTCACAGTTGCAAATATATGGAACCAGCCCAAATACCTATTAATCAATGTATGGATAAAGGATATGTGATACACACACACGCCATGGAATACTACTCAGTCATAAAAAGGAATGAAATAATCAAATAATAACATTCACATGGGGATGAGTCAGAGACCATTATTCAAAGTGACGTTACTCAGGAGTGGAGAACCAAGCATCATAGGAACTTACTTATAAGTGGGAGCTAAGCTATAAGGATCTAAAGACATAAGAATAATACAATAGACTTGGGGGACTTGGAAAAGGTGAGAGGTCAGTGAAGGATAAAAGACTACACATTGGCACAGTGCACACTGCTCAGGTAATGGGTGCACCAAAATCTCAGCAATCACCACCAAATAACTTACTCATGTAACAAAACACCACCTGTTCCCCTAAAACCTATTGAAATTTAAAAATTTCAGACAATAGCTAAATAAAAACCAACTTCCATTAAATAAATAAATGTGATACATCATCTTAAGGAAATGAAGGATAAATATCACATGGTCACTCCAATAGATACGGAAAAGTTGTTTGACAAGATTCAATACACGTTATGGGTAAAAATAAATAAATAATAAACCCGTAACAAATTAGAGATAGAAGGAAACTACTTCAACCTAATAAAGGCTATGCAAAACTCATAGCTAATTTCAAAAGGGAAAAACCAAAACTTTTATTCTAAGACCAGAAACAAGGCAAAAATGTCCACTCTAGCAACTTCTATTCAGCACAGAATATAGGAAGTCCTGGCCAGAGCAATAGTCTACAAAGGGAAATAAAAGACATCCAAATCAGAAAGGAACCAATAAAATAATATGTTTACAGATGACATAGTCTTAGACATAGAACCCCTAATGATTTCAATAAAATTAACCTGTTAGAACTAATAAGTAAATTCAGTAAAATTTCATATACAAAATCAACTCACAATACAGTTTTGTTTGTATATACTTGCAACTAACTGAAAAGAAAATTTGAAAATCCCATTCACAATAATATAAAAATAATTAAATACTTACGAATGAAAATAGGGAGATGAACGAGTTGAAAACAGAACATCATGTAAAAAAAGACACAGATAAATGTGAAGGTATCCCATGTTCATATCACCTGTTTTATAGAAATATAAAAAAATTCTAAACTTTACATAGAACACAAAGAATTCTGAATAGACAAACCAATCTTGAGAAAGAAAAAAAAAGCTGAATCTTTTATACTTCCTGATTTCCAAATATGTCAGAAAGCTACAGTAATCAAAACAGTATGGAACTGGCATAAAGGCAAGCATATAAACCAGTGGAGCAGAAGAGAATCTAAAATTAAATACATGCATAAATGATCAATTGATCTCCAACAGGATTGCCAAAAATACACACTAGGAAAAGGATTATATCTTCAAAAAATTGTGTTAAAATCTGGATGTACAAGTGCAAAGAAATTAAATCTGATTGTCTTTAACTAAATTAAAAATAAATTCAAATGAATTAAATACTCAAACCTAATACCTGGAAGTGTAGAACTAAAAGAAAATGTATGGGAAAAGTTTTATTTAATTGTTCATGGCAATGATTCCCTGAATATGACACCAAAAGTAGAGGCAACACAACTAAATATAAATAAGTGCAACTATATCTAACTAAAAATCTTCTTTGTATTCAGCAAGGGAAACAATCATTAGAGAAGGCAACCTAAAGAATGGGAAAAAATTTGCAAATCACATATTTCATAAAGGATTAATTTCCAGAATATATGAGAAACTCTTACAACTCAATAGCAAAAACAAATAATCAAATTAACAAATGAGTATAGAACTTAAAAAGACTTTGCTTCAAAGACAACATACAAATGGCCAGGCCAGACACAGTGGGTCACACCTGTAATCCCAGCAGGTTGGGAGGCCAAGGTGGGTGGATGACCTGAGGTCAGGAGTTCAAGACCAGCCTGGCCAAAATGGTGAAACTGTGTCTCTACGAAAAATACAAAAATTAGCCTGGTGTGGTGGTGGGCCCCTGTAATCCCAGCTGCTTGGGAGGCTGAAGCAGGAACTCACTTGAAACTGGGAGGTGGAGGTTGCAGTGAGCCAAGATCATGCCATTGCACTACAGCCTGGGCAACAAGAGTGAAACGCTGTCTCAAAAATAAACCAACGAACAAATGGCCAACAGGTATATAAAAAATGATCAACATTACTATGTTAGTCCATTCTTGCATTGCTGTAAAGAAATACTTGAGGCTGGGTAGTGTATAAAGAAAAGAGATTTAATTGGGTCATGGTTTTGCGTCTGTACAGGAAGCATGGTGCTGACAATATGCTTCAGATGAGGACTCCAGGAGCATTTACTCATGTGGAAGGTGAAGTGAGAGCTGGAATGTCAAATGGCAAGAGAGGTACAAAGATATAGATAAGGGAGAAGTCCCAAACTCTTTTAAATAATCAGATTGTCTGTGAACTAACTGAGCAAGAACTCACTTATCACCAAGGGGATGGTGCTAAACCATTCATAAATTCATAAAATATCTGCCCCCATTATCCAATCACCTTCCACTAGACCCCATATCCAACACTGAAAATCATATTTCACATGAGATCTGGAAGGGACAAACATTCAAACCATATCAATCACTAATCAACAAGGAAATGGAAAGAAAAACCACAGTGAGCCATCATCCCACCCCTGTGATGGTGGTCATTAACAAAAACGAACAAGGAAATACAAAATGTTGGCAAAGCTGTGAAGAAAAGTGAAACCTGTGACCTCTTGCTACGAATTAAAATGGTGCAGTCATTATGGAAAACACTACGAAGATTCCTCCAACACTTAAAAGTAGAACTACCATATTGTTCCACCAACCCCATTCCTAGTATTTATCCAAAAAAATAAAAATCAAATCAGTGTCTCAAATACACTGTTTGCAGTCTCATGTTCGTTGCACTATTGTTCATAATTGCTAAGATGTAGAAGGAACATAAATGTCTACTGAGATGTGAATGAATAAATAAAATTTGACATAGAAATAAAATGTAATATTTTAACCTTAGAAAAGAAATAAATACTATCATATGTGACAACATGGATGAACCGTGGGGACATTGTGCTAAGTGAAATAGGCCAGCCACAGAAGGACAAATTCTGTATGATGTCACTTTTATTTGAGCTATCTAAAGTAGTCAAACTCTTAGAGGCAGAAAATAAATTGTGGTTTCCAGGTCCTAGGGAGAGAAGGTAATGGAGTGTTCGTGTTTTATAGGTATACAGTTTCAGTTATGCAAAGTAAAAGAAAGTCATAAATACCTGCTGTGCAATATTGTGCTTATAGTTAATATTGTGTCCTACACTTAAAAGCTTGTTCAGAGAGGAGATTTCGTGTTATGCATTATTATAGTTAATTTTAGGTGTCAGCTTGATTGGATTAAGAAACACCTAGATAGCTTGTAAAGCACACTTTCTGATATGTCTCTGAGAGTATTTCTGGCAGAGACTAGCATGTGAGTCATTGGACTGAGTAGAGAATATTCACCGTCAATGTACCATTCAATTGACTGGGGGCCTGAATGAAACAACAAGACAAAGGCATGGCAAATTCTCTTTGTTTATCTCATTGTTAGGATGTTCTCCTCCTGCCCTTGGACATCAGAACTCTATATTCTCTGGCTTTTGAACTTTAGGACTTGGAAGAGCATCCTCATTTCCTTCCTTGAGTTGTTAGGTGTTTGGCCACAGACTGAGAACTTCACCATCAGCTGCCCTGGTTTCATGGCTTATAGACTTGAACTGAGTTCTCCAGTTTGCAGACAAGGCTGTCTGCATGGGCGTTCTCA
Organism: Callithrix jacchus; assembly: GCF_049354715.1. NCBI lineage: Eukaryota > Metazoa > Chordata > Mammalia > Primates > Cebidae > Callithrix > Callithrix jacchus. The sequence continues at coordinate 117,815,280 of NC_133508.1, forward strand.
GCTTCCATAATTATATAAGGCAATTCCTTTAATAAATCCTCTTTCTCTCTCTGTATCTATCTATCTATCTATCTATCTATCTATCTATCTATCTATCTATATCAGTCTGTCTGTCTATTAGTTTAGTCTTTCTAGAGAGCCCTGACAAATATATTGGTTTTTCACCACAATTAAAAAAATTTTTTTTAAATAAAGTTATTATCTTACAGTTTTGAGAGTCAGAAGTCTGAAATGGGGTTCAGATCATTTTAATGTGTTGAATTTATCAACACATCAACAGAACTGTGTTCCATCTGAAAGCTCTTAGGAAGGACCTGTTTTCTCATCTTTTTCAGTTTCTAGAGGCCATCTGCATTACATGACTTGTGACCCCTTTCTCTATCTTCAACTTAAGCATCACTAGATCTCCCTCTTTCTCTGACACTCTTTGCTTCCCCATTAGATTCCTTGTAATTACATGGATCCACTCAGACATAATTTTCTCATCTTAAAATGCTTAATAATATCTTCATAGTCTCTACTGCATGCAAGATAAGATATTAAAAGGCAGGGATTAGGCAATAAAGAACTTTGGGAAGAGGGCATTATTAGGTTTACCTCAGTCTACTCTCTAACCTTCAAAGAATCTATTCATCAAAATATTAATATGCATACTTTCATCCTACCCCAACATACCCAATGTCTCAAAATGTTACAATATCAACTAGAAGTCCATTATTTCATATAGATGTCATCAGCTGAAAAGACTTTATCAATTTGAAAAAACCAAAAGCATCAGAATTTAGTTTTTAAAAGTTTATTCAAGCAAAAGTCTGGGAATGACCAATCCAGGAGACACAGACTTCTGAAAAATGGGTCAGTGTTCTGAGGTTAAAAGTTAATCTTGCTAATATAGGCAGAAAAAATAATAAGATTGCAACATTTTCTGTACACGGCTAGTTTATGTGTTCTAAGTTATTTAGCTACAGCTTGTTTTCTTTTTCATACAGCTTGTTTTCTTTACAGCCAATTTTCATTTTCTTTCTGATTTAAAAGAGTGTATTTAACATTCCATTGTAAGGCAATTTAATAGCCATGCCATCTTTATGTGAGAAAGGTAAGAGGAAATTTAATCTATAATAAAGATCAACAATGAAGTGGGAAGGGGTCTTCCCTGGTGCCCTTTAGTTATTTGCATTTTATAAAACTAAGTAAGAAAGAAAGAAGGCTAATCTATTAGAGCTGCCTAGGTTACAGGTGGCTGTCATGTGACTCAAACACCATAATCACATTCCTTTAAACTAAAAATAATTTAGAGTTCCAACAGCTTTGATTCTGAATTACTTATTTTTACAACCCATGTCTCAACATATAAATTAGATACTGGTGAGTATTTGAATGAATCCATCCTGGGGAAACTTTCTTTCTTTACTTTTGGACCTACTAACCTCAAGAAACAAGTTATCTTTTCCCCAAAATACAATGGTGAGATCAGTATAAAATCACAGTTGTAAACACTTTCATTCAAAAAGAGATAAAATTAAAGGCATGGTAACTCACTGGTTCCAGCAATTTTAAAATCTAGTCAGGCATTAGGTTTAACGCCAGGGGAAAAATCCTGCATAGCTTGTTGGCTCTGTCCTCTGGGATTGCATTAAATCTACAGATTAACATAGTAAAATTTGACATGACATCTTTACTATATTAGCTTCTTTATTTTATTTCAATAATTTTCAGTTTTCCAGGTAGAGGCCTTGCACATATTTTGTTAGATTTATTTCTTGGTGTGTGGTGGGTTTTAATTTGATTATAAGTAATATATTTTAACATTTTTATTTTCTATGTGTTGCAGTTACATAAACAAGCAATTGTGCTTTCATAGTGACCAGTATGCTTAATAAACTTACTTAACAAATCTTGAAGTTTTTCTAGAGATATTTTTATATTTTCTACATTACTATGGTTTGAATGTCTCTTCCTGAACTCATGTTGAAATGTCATTGTAAGAGTATTAAGAAGTAGGACCTTTATATGATATTCAGTTCATGTGGGTATCACCTTCATTAATACATTGTTATTCATCATTGAAGCAGTGGGTTTCTTATGAAAGTATGAGTTTGAGCCCCCTCTTGCTCTTCTTCTCTATTGCCCCCTCTTTGCCCTTCCACTCTTTCATCATAAGACAAAGCATCAAGAAGGTCCTTGCTAGATGCTGGCACTTTGATATTGTGCTTTCTTTCAAAACTATCAGTCAATACATTTCTAATGAATAAATTAATATTTATTTAATATACTCCATGATATTTTGCTATAACAGCACAAAAACAGGCTAAGACAGAAAACTAGTATCAGAGGAATGAGTGTTGCTATAACAAATACCTGAAAATTTGGAAGCAGCTTTGGAACTGAATAATGGGCAGAGAACGGAAGAGTTTGGAGGAGCAGTCTAGAAAAAGCCTGGGTTACCATGAACGAAGAAGTGTTATGGGTGATTTGGGTGAAGGCTCAGAAGAAGAGAGGAACTGCAAAGAAAGACGGAACTTATTACAGATGACTTAAGTGCTTGTGATCAGAACGCTGATCGAAACATCGAAACATAGATGGTTAAGGCCACTGTGATGAGGTCTTAGATGAAAATGAGGAATATTTTACTGGACACTGGAGTAAAGGCCATCCCTGTTATGAAGTCACAAAGAACTTGGCTGAACTGTGTCCATGACCTAGGGCCTTAAGGAAGGCAGAACTTAAGGGCAATGAACAAGCATATATGGTGGAAGAAATTTTCAAGCAAAATATTGAGGAAACCACATAGCTCTTTTATCTGAACACGGTACAATAAGAAATTACCGAAGTGATTTAAATTCAGAATTTATAATTAAGAGGGAAGTGGAATGTAAACATACAGAACATTCCCAGTTTGGCAAATAAAAAGGTATTTTGAGGAAAATATCAGTGGTGTGGCCTAGTGACTACTTGTTAAGGAGACTAGAATGGCTAGAAGAAACCAGGTGCTATTTATTCATCAACATAATGGGAGAATAGCTCTGAAGGCATTTCAGAGATCTTCAAGGCCGTTCCTCCCATCACAGGCACAGAATGTTGGAACCTTGAGGGTAGAAATGGCTCATTGCCCAGTGCTGCTTGGAGTCTGTGCTCCCTGCATTTCAGGGCAGCACCCCAACCCACCCGAGCCACGGCTGAAGCTGGCCAGGTGCTGCTTATGCTGCTGTACTAGAAGGCACAGCAATAAGTCTTGGCAGCATCCACATGGTTCTAATTTTGCAGGTGGACAGAATGCTTAGGCTGTGGGGCCATGGCAGCCTTCACCCGAATTTCAAATAATGCATTGAACACCAAGGGGATCCAGGCAGAAATCTGTCATATGGGTTGAGCCACCATGGAGAGTTGTCACTAGAGCAAACCTAGTGGAGCCACAAGAGCGGGCCCTACAACCCCGTAATTGTATATATACCAGTGTGTAGCCCCAGCCTAGAAGAGCTGCAGGCAGGAGACTCCAACCTATGAGAGCTGCCACATGGGTAAAGCCATGATGGTAGAACTATTTAAGGCCTTGTGGGCCCAGCCTTCCACCCCAGTGTCCAGAAGGTGGCATGTGGGGCCAAAGATCATTCTGGAGTCTTAAGCTGTAATGTTGTTGGTTCTGTTGGCTTTTGTATTTACTTGACACCTGTTATTCCTTTATTTCCAGTTGCTCCCTTTTAAATGGGAATTTCATTCTATGCCTGTCCCACTGCTGTATTTGTAAAGAAGATATCTTGTTTTGATTTGACAGACTTACAAATGAAGGAGAATTTGTTTTAGGTGAGTTCTGCCTTGAGACTCATCCGTATAAGATTTAGATGAGATTTTGGGCTTTGGAGTTTTGAGTTGGTGCTGGAACAATGAAGACTTCTGAGGCTATAGGAATGAAATCAATTTATTTTTTATGTGAGGAGAAGACGACGACTTCTAGGGGGCCAGAGTCAAAAGGCTATGATTTGTTGAATGCCTGCTCCCAAACTTATGTTAAAATGTAATTGCCATTGTGAAAGTGTTAAGAGGTAAGACCTTTAAGAGGTGTTTGGGTTATAGGTTGAATGCCCCCATAAATTGATTGATGCTGTAATTGTGGAAGTGGGATTATTATAATGGGAGTAAGTTTCTTATAAAAAGATGAGCATGGTTCCCTCTTACCCTGGCTTTACCCTTTTACTCTTTCACTCTTTCTCCATGGGATGATGCAGCAAGAAGGCTCCTGCCAAATGATGGCACCTTGATATTGGACTTCCTCATCCCCAGAACTGTCAACTAACAAATTTCTGTTCCTTATATACAGACTTTGGTGTTTGTTACAGGATCACAAAATAGACATACACACACAACCAGATTATCTGTGGCAAATGTCAATATTTTCCTTTAAAATAAAAACTTGGTTTTTATTTTATTTTCTTACATAGTTTTCTAGCTACGACTATGAGTATAGTATCGAGTGGGAGTGGTGATAGCATGTATTAAGTTTCTAAGAAAAAAGCTTATTTAAAAAGTTGTTTGTTGTAAATATACGTAGATATTTTTTACTAATTAACAACTTATATTCTGTGAATCATTTGCTAAGAATTCCTTTCATAAATGTTTTTTATCAAATGCTTTAGATCTGTCAAAATAATCAACTATTTCTCTTTTATTCCACCAATGTGATTAATTACATTAATTACATATGACTATTAAACTACTCTTGCATTCTTGGAACCATTTCCACCTGGTTTTACGTATCTTCATTTTTTATATGTTACCAGATCCATTCTGCTAGTATTTTGTTTGTAATTTTTCATGAGAGTGACTGCTCTGTAATTTTTTTATTCTTAAAATGTTCTTATGATGCCATTGTGTTTGTCTCATAATACACATTGAAAAGTTTTTGTTGTTTTTCTGTTACACAGAAAAATATAGAGAAAGCTGGTCATTTGCTTCTTAAAAATTTTTTAAAGGAATTATAAGTACATTTCTCTGGTCCTAGAGTCTTTATGCAAAACTTTTTAAATAAAAACTTCAAAATTTTAATAGATATTAAACAATTCATATGTATAATTATTTTTAATTTTGCTAAAATATATTTTTGAAAATTTTATCCATTTTATATAATTAATCAAATTTATAGCTGTAAATTAGTTTATAATATCTTCTGAATATCTAAATATTTAAGTTGTTCATAATATATTATATTTTTAATGCCTATAGAATCAATAGTAATATGCTTCTTTTAACTTCTGGTATTGGAAATTTATGTTTTCTTTCTTTTTTATTATTTAGTTTTGCTTTGAGCTAACCAATTTTATTAATTTTTTAAAAAAATCTTTTAGATCTGTTGGTTTGCTACATTGCATATTTGGTTTTTATTTTATTCATTTCTCTTATAATAGTTATAAAACAAACTTGGCCGTCTACTAATTTCTGATTTAATCTCTGACATTGTATATTATAAGACTGTAGATCTTTGAGATGATGCTTTGTTCATTACAGCAAGTTGCTTTCCTCTTTATTCGGGTATTTCATGCAGAAGACTTTTTTCCACAATTCAATTAATGATTGAAGTTTGCTGAACTTGGGCTGCAGATTGTATAAAATTTAGAGGCTACCTCTACATTTTTTTCCTAGAGATTGATCTTTCAGGTCTTTTAACTGTGGGCCTTTTGAGTCTTTGGTTTCTTTTTTTATTATACTTTAAGTTCTGGGATACATGTGCATAACGTGGGGGTTTGTTACAGAGATATACACATGCCATGGTGGTTTGCTGCACCTATCAAACTGTCATCTAGGTTTTAAGCCCTGCATGAATTAGGTATGTGTCCTAATGCTGTCCCTCCCCTTGGTCCTCACCCAACAGGCCCCAATCTGTGATGTTCCCCTCCCTGTATCCATGTGTTCTCATCATTCAACTCCCACTTATGAGTGAAAACAAGTGATGTTTGGTTTTCTGCTCCTGCGTTAGTTTGATGAGAATGATAGTTTTCAGTTTCACTATGCCCCTGCAAATGACATGAACTCATTCTTTCTTATAGCTGCATTGTATTCCATGGTGTACATGTGCCACATTTTCTTTATCCAGTCTATCATCAATTGGCATTTGGGTTAGTTTCAACTCTTTGCTGTTATAAATAGTGCTGCAATAAACGTATGTGTGCATGTATCTTTAGAGTAGGATAATTTGTAATCCTTTGGCTATATGCCCAGTAATGGGATTGCTGGGTCAAATGGTATTTCTGGTTGTAGATTCTTGTGGAATTCCCACACTGTCTTCCGCAATGTGTAAACTAACTTACACTCCCACCAAGAGGGTAAAAGCATTCCTATTTCTCCACATCCTCTCTAGCATCTGTTGTTTCCTGACTTTTTAATGATCATCATTCTAATTGGCATGAGATGGTGTCTCATTGTGGTTTGTATTTGCATTTCTCTAATGATCAGTGACAATGAGCTTTTTCATGTCTTGTTGGCCACATAAATGTCTTCTTTTAAGAAGTGTCTATTTATATCCTTGACTATTTTTTGATAGTTTATTTTTTTTTGTAAATTTGTTTAAGTTCCTTGTAGATTCTGGATATTAGCCCTTTGTCAGATGTATAGATTGCAAAAATTTTCTCTCATTCTGTAGGTTTCTGGTTTACTCTGATGATAGTTTTCTTTTGCTGTGCTGAAGCTCTTTAATTAGGTCCCATTTATCAATTTTGGCTTTTGTTACCATTGTTTTTTGATGTTTTAGTCATGAAGTCTTTGCCCATGCCTATGTCCTGAATGGTATTGCCTAGGTTTTCTTCCAGGGTTTTTATGGTTTTAGGTCTTATGTTTAAGTCTTCAATCCATCTTGAGTTTATTTTTATGTAAGGTGTAAGGAAGGACTGCGTTTTTGGCTACTTAGTCCCAAATAACTACAGAATATTAAGTTCTATCTTTTCGAGGTATTAGGTCTAACTCAACTCTTTATACTTCTTCCTCATGAGGTTCAAAATTTGGAGATTGACTGATAAGGAGACAAGTCATATGATTTAAGCCATTGCGAGGTCACTCCAGCCTTATGTGAATGCTGAAGTTGTTTTTTGTTTCTCTGTCTCCAAAAAGGCCTTTGTTTAGAGCCTAGCCTGAATATTTACCCCTAGTTGCACCAGATACTGTAAGTGTCTTAGTAAAAAGAGGTAACAGATCTTATTTGAAATTCATTGCTTCCACTAGGGCTTTAATTAATTGCCTATTTTGTTTAGAAGGCTATTGCTTCATGGTGAATATTTGTTTCTTAATAGTATGAAACTTTGGGAAATATTCTTCTCACTTTCAGACATTTCCACTGACCCTTTTGCCCCTTCAATCTCAGATTTCAGCAAATGTGCTACAGGAAAAATTAGCCAAGTGCCCAAATCCCTTTCAGCTCTCCAAACTTGTGCTACCTGCCTTGTAGAACTATGTATTAGTTCATTCTTACACTGCTATAAATAAATACCTGAAACTGGGTAATTTATAAAGAAAATATGTAATTGGCTCACAGTTCCACAGGCTGTGCAGGAAGCATGGCAGCATTAGCTTAGCTTTCAATGAGTGCTCAGAAAACTTACAGTCATGGAAGAAAGCAAATGGGGAGCAGCACTTCACAAGGCCACAAGGCTGGAGCAGGAGGAAGGTGGGGAGGAGAGATATACTTTTAAAAGTATAAACAACTAGATCTCATGATAACTCATTCACTCACTATCAAGAGAATAGCACCAAAGGGATTTTACTAACCCATTCATAAGAACTTCGCCATATGATCTAATCACCTCCCACCGGACCCCGCCTCCAATACTGGGGGTTATAATTCAAATTGAGCTTTGGGTAGAGACACAGATCCAAATCACATCAGACTTGTAAAACTCATCTGATTTTTCAATATTCCCCTCTACTAACTTGCACTACCTTGCCACACACACCACAGTAGCCTGCCTTGGCTGAACCTTGATCATTGAAAAAGGTCATTCGTGTTGAGAAATTTAGCTCCTTTTCTGACTACTTCAACAGATATCTAAAGAGTTTAAATATATGATTTTTAAAATTGATCTGAATATTTTAGCTATTGTCAGCATCAGTACTGTTCTCTTATCATCTACTACTCTGTTTAGTATCAGATGATGAATTGAAAATGTAAGATGAGCCAAGCGCAGTGCCTCATGCTTGTAATCCCAGTACTTTGGGAGGCCAAGGCAGGTGGATCACTTGAGCTCAGGGATTTGAGACCTGCCTGACCAACATGGCAAAATCCCCTCTCTACCAAAAATACAAAAATTAGCCAGGTATGGTGGCATCCATACATAATTCCAGCTACTTGGGAGGCTGAGGCAGGAGAATTGCTTGAACCTGGGAAAAGGAGGTTGCAGTGAGCCATCTTGCCACTGCCTTCTGTCCTGGGTGACAGAGTGAGAATCCGTCTCAAAAAAATAAAAGTAAAAAGAGGAGAGGAGAAGAGGAAGGAGGGTAGGGAGGAAGGGATGGAGGAAGGAAGGAGAGAGAGAGAAAGAGAAAAAAAGGAAAGAAAGAAAGGGAGGCAGGAAGGAAGGAAGGAAAGAAAGAAGGGAAAGAAAGAGGGAGAGAGAAATAGAAAAAAAAAGAAGGAAAGAAAGAAAATGTGAAAATGCCACATGAGAGTAGCAGTATAGCTGTATGAATGCAGTTATCACTTTATGGGATAGAAAATACTACAGCAGAATTAGTTTTGGTGGGGTAAGGGAAATTATGAGTTTGTCTTGAGTCATATGAATTTGATATCACTGTTAAGCCTTCTCGAGAAGTAAAGAAAATAGCTGGATATGAAGCAAGTTTTTAAAATGTCTGACATTTGAGAAATATGTTTGGTGACCACTAATATTGAAATGAAATCAGTTCTCTGGAAGTTGAAGGTGTTACCCAAGAAAGGGATGCAAAAGGAAAAGAGAAGAGGTTCTCAGAGTCAGACCTGAGACGTTTAGCATTCAGAAATAGGAAAGATGAGAATGATTCAATTAAAAACCTGAAGAGATCAATAACTGAAATAAAACAGAAAGTTGTCCAAGAATTACCTCCCCAAAGACTTTGAATTATAATGGCTCTATGGATTAGTCTTTCCATATTTTTGAGAAGCAAAGGACGCATTTGACTTCCAAATATGCAGAAAAAAATATTATAAAGTGATTTATAATATATGTAAATATTAGATTGCCAAAATAAAATTGCCACTGGTAATATGTGTCATAATATTTACTATTGAGTAAATCCTAGACTCTTGATTTACCCTCTATTAACAATAGAAGAGATGAAGTGTAATTATAGTTAATGCTGAACCTCAAACTTAAGCAAGTAGTGGCAGTTCCAGATTTAAAATCTAGCAATTCCAGCACTCAGTCTAGTATTGTTTTCACTATACCATCCAAGCTACATTCCTAGAGTGTTTCAATAAAAATGTTTCCTTTGTGCTAAAAACATCAGATAATATTTAATTTATACATTAGGAAATTTGTTAGAAAGTTTAAAAAAACTGTCTTCAGTTGATTTAGAAATTTGATATTTTTGTAACACAAAAGGAACTACCATTTGTTAGAACTAATGAGTTCCTTTAATCATATTTAATGATAACTCATAGAAAACTTGAAAGTAAGCCTGATGCAGATGATTTCACAGAGAATACCCAGAATGATTTTAAAGCTACAGCTGTATTCCCTATAGTTAAATTAGGAATCTAGATGTCATTCTTAGATTAGTTTTATTAAGATAGGTACCAGCTCTCCTTTGTACTTCTGGTAAAATTTGACTGTCAATCCAACTGGCCCTGGGCACTTTTTTTGTTGTTGAAAGATTTCAAATTATTAATCCAATTTTATTACTCAGTATTGGTCTGTTCAGGATTTCTATTTATTCCTTGTCCAATATTGGGAGGTTTAATTTTCCAGGAATTTATTTCCTTTAGGTTTTCTAGTTTATACACATAGAGATGTTCATAGTAATCTCTGATGATTATTGGCTTTTCTGTGGTATCAGTTGTAATGCCACTTTTAACATTTCTAACTGTGCTTATTGAATATTCTTTTTTTTCTTGGTTAAAGTAGCTAGCAGTCTATTTTGTTTATTGTGTCAAATAACCAACTTTTGTTTTGTTGATCCTTTGTTTCATTTTTTGGTCTCAATTTTATTTAGTTCTGCTCTGATCTTTGTTACAGCTTTTCTTCTCTTGGCTTTGGGTATGGTTTGTTCTTGATTTTCTAGTTTCTTGAGATGTGACATTATGTTGTTAATATGAAACCTGTCTGCTGTTTTTTATGTAGGCACTTAATACTATAAACTTTCCTCTTAAGACCACTTTTGCTGTATACCAGAGGTTTTGGTATGCTGTAACTCTGTTTTTATTTATTTCATAAACATGTTGATTTCTGCCTCAATTTTCTTGTTTTCCAAAAAGTTATTAAATAGCAATCTGTTTAGTTTCTATAAATTTACATTGTTCTGAGAGTCTCTCTTGGTGCTGAATTCTAATTTTATTCCACTGTGGTCTGGGAAGATATTTGATATGATTTCAATTCTTAAAAAATCTATTGAGACTTGCTTTTAGGCAAAAATTTTGATCAATTTTGGAGAATGTTCCATGTAGAGATGAGAAAAAAGTATATTGTGCCATTTCTTGGTAGAATGTTCTGTAAATGTTTATTAGGTCAATTTGATCTAAAGTTTAGTTTAAGTCTAGAGTTTCTTTTTTAACTTTCTGCCTTAATGACCTGTCTAGTGTTACTGTTGGATTTTTGAAGTCTCCCACTCTTATTGCATTGCTATCAATCTCTTTTTGCAGGTCTAGTAGTATTTGTTTTATAAATTTGGGTGCTCCAGTGTTGGGTGCACATACATTTATAATAGTTAAAATTTCTTGTTGTATTGAAGATTTTATCATTATATAATGCCTTTTTTGTTTTAAGCATTGTTAGTTTAAAATCTCTTTTATCTAATATAAGAATGGCTACTTATGCTCAATTTTGCTTTCCATTTGCACGATGTTTTGGCAACTCCTTACTTTGTCTCTGTAGGTTCTATTAAACACAGGTGGATCTCCTGTAGGCAGCAAATGGTTGAGTCTTGTTTTTTAATCCAATTTGGAAGTCTCTCTTTTAAGTGGAATATTTAGGCCTTCACAGTCAAGGTGAATTTTGCTATTTAAGGGTTTATTCCTTTCATAGTTTTGTTAGCTAGTTGCCCTGGAGTCTCAATCACTGAATTGCTTTATTGAGTTTGTGAGCTATCTACTTATGTGTGCATTTACGATAGAGTGTATTGTCCTCCTTCATTTCCATGGTTAGAATTCCTTTGAGCATTTTTTTGTAGGACCAGCCTAGTGGTGATGAATTTTTTTGGTTTTTGCTGGTCTAGAAAAGACTTTATTTCTCCTTCATTTATGAATCTGTGTTTGGTAGGATACATAATTCTTGACTGACATGTTTTTCCTTTAAGATGGGTAAAAATAGGACCTGGTCCTTCTTTAGTTTGTAAGATTTCTACTGATAGTCTGAGGGAGCTTTCTTTATCGGTGAGTTGATGTTCCTCTCTACCTGCCTTTAAGATTTGTTCTTTCATATTGACCTTGGATAGTCTCATCACATATGCCTTGGTGATCTCCATCTTGTATAGTGTCTTCCAGGTGTTCTCCAAATTTTTTCTATCTGTTGTTTAGATTTCTGTTGTTGTTGATGCATGACCATGTTAATTAAAAATAGCAATCTTTTGAGTTCTAAAATTCTTTCTTTTCCTTAGTCTAGCCTATTGTTGAAGCTTTCAGCTGTGTTTTAAAATTCCTTCAGTTAATTTTTTATTTATAGAAGATATCTTTGTTTTCATTAATATATCTATCACATCTTTCATCTTCTGAATTGTTTTTTGTGGTTTCTTTCTGTTGGCTTTCAACTTACTTTTGGATCTCACTGTTTCCTTACAATCCATATAGGAGGAATTCCTCCCTCACTCATTATATGAAACCAGTTTTACCTTGATCCTAAAAATCAGGCAAGGACACAACAACAACAACAAAGAAAACTATTCCTGATGAAGATAGATGCAAAAATCCTTAACAAAATCCTAGCAAACAAAATAAAACAGAACATCAAAAATATAATTATTCATGATCAAGTGCATTTTATTCCAGGGATGCAAAAATGTTTCTACCTTGGAAATTAACAAATGTGGTTCACCACATCAGCAGATATAAAAATAAAAACTATAAATAATAAATGCAGAAAAAGCATTTGATAAAATTTTACATCTCTTTATGATAAAGTCTCAACAATCTAGGCATTGAAGGAAACTACCTCAAAATAGTAAAAGCTATCAGATATGACAAACCAATAGCCAGCATCATATTGAATCGGGAAAAGTTAAAAGAATTCCCTCTAAGAACAAGACAAGGATGTCAACTCTCACCACTCCTATTCAACATAAAACTGGAATTCCCAGCCAGAGCAATAGGCAAGATACAGAGAAATACAAGACATCCTATTTAGAAAAGAGGGAATCAAATTATTTCTGTTGGCTGATGGGATAATTGTATACCTAGAAAAATCTAAAGACTTCTCTCAAAGGCTCCTAGACTTTGTAAATGGCTTTTGTAAAGCTGCAAAATACAAAATTGACATATGAAAAACAGTAGTATTTCTATAACAATAATGTTCAAGTTGTGAACCAAATGAAGAATGCAATCCCATTTACAACAACCACACAAAATAAAACCTCCAGGAATACATTTAATCAAGGAGGTGAAAGAGCTATACAAGGATAATTACTAAACATTGATGAAAGAAATTACAGATGACACAAACAAATGGAAAAACAACCCATGTTCATGGATATCAATATTATATCTATGTTCAAGAATCAATATCATTATATTGATCACACTAACCAAAGCAATCTGCAGATTCAACAGTTTCTATCAGTGTGCTAGCATCATTCCACACAAAATTAGATAAAATCCTTCTAAAGGTTCTAAATAATAATAATAATAAAAAGAGCCCGAATAAAGAAAAGAAAGAAAACCTAAGTGAAAACAGCAAAGCTGGGGGCATCATCTTACCTGACTTCAAATTATACTACAAAGCTATAGTACCTAAATCAGCAAGGTACTGGTACAAAAATATACACATAGTTCAATGAAACAGAATAAAGAAACAAGGAATAAAGCCATATACCTAAAATCAACTGAACTTTCATAAAGTCAGTAAAAATAAACAATGGAGAAAGGACACTTTATACAACAAATGATGCTTGGAAAATTGGCTAGCTGTATATAGAAGACTAACACTGGATTTCTATTTTTAATTATATACAAAAATGAACTCAAGATGCATTAAAGTCCCACATGTAATACCTGAAATCATAAAAATACTAGAAGAAACCCTAGGAAAACCTCTTCTGGATATTGGCCTAGGTAAATAATTTATAACCTAAACACCAAAAGCAAATGCAACAAAACCAAATATAAAGAAATTGTTCTTAATTGAACTAAAAAGCATTTGAAGAACAAAACAAATAATCAATAAAGTAAACAAACAACCTACAAAATGGGAGAAAATGTTTGCAAATTATGTCTCTGACAATGGACTAATATTTAGAATCTACAATGACCCAAATAACTGACAAGAACAAAAATCCTGTTAAAAAGTGGGGAAAGAACATTAACAGATATTTCTCGAAAGAAGTTATACAAGTGGGCAAAAACATGAAAAACTGCTCACTATCACTAATCATCAAATAAAGGAAATACGATTTTGCACCAGTCAGAATGGCTATCACTAAAAAGTCACAAAATAACTGATCTTGTCAAGAATGCAAAGAAAAAATAAAACATTTATGCACTGTTAATGAGAATGTATGTTAATATAACCTCTATTCAACATAGCATTGAGATTTCCAAAATAAGTAAAAAATAGCACTAACATTCAATCCAAGAATCTCACTATTGCATATCTACCCAAAGGAAAAGAAATTGTATAAAGGAAACACCTGCAGTCACATGTTTATTGCTGCACTATTCACAGTAGCAAGTCATAGAATCAACTTAAATGTCCATCAACAGTTGACTGTATAAAGAAAACGTCATACATATACTCTGTGGAACACTACATAGTCATAAAAAATGAAATTATGTCCTTTCCAGTAAAATAGCTAGAAATGGAGGCCATCAGGCTGGGCGCGGTGGCTCAAGCCTGTAATCCCAGCACTTGGGGAGGCCGAGGCAGGTGGATCACAAGGTCAAAAGATCAAGACCATCTTGGTCAACATGGTGAAACCCTGTCTCTACTAAAAATACAAAAAATTAGCTGGGCATGGTGACGTGTGCCTGTAATCCCAGCTACTCAGGAGGCTGAGGCAGGAGAATTGCCTGAACTCAGAAGGCGGAGGTTGCGGTGAGCCGAGATCGCACCATTGCACTCCAGCCTGGGTAACAAGAGCAAAACTCCGTCTCAAACAAAAAAAAAAAAAAATGGAGGCCGTCATACTATGTGAAATCACTCAGAAACAGAAAATCAAACACTGCATGTTCTCACTTATAAGTGGACACTAAATAATGTATACACATGGACATAAGGATAAAATAATAGACACTGAGGACTCCAAAAGTGGGGAGGTGGGAGGAAGTAAGGGTTAAGAAATTACATCCTGGGTACACTGTTCACTATTTGGGTTATGGCTACAGTAAGAGCCCAAACCTCTCCATTATGCAATATATCCATGTAACAAATCTGCACATGGACCCCCTGACTCTAACGTAAAATTAAAATAATAAAACATAATTTTTAAAGGGAAGTGAAATAGTGGTCTTAGCTTTGAACAAAGCTGAGTATAAAAAGGGATTTTCTGCAATGCTGAAATGCTTAGAGATGAACTACTGAGAAGTCACTGGGGGAAAGAATGAATTCACTCTTCCATTTATATGAATCTAAAATCATTTCCATTTTATCAAGTCAATCTTTTTATAAAGATATGTGATATGGTAGACATCCCAGTACTATAGTTAAGACACTTAAGCTTTCTTATTATTTAAGGAATAATAAGTTGACCTTGGCACAATGGATGAATATAAAAATAACTATGCTTTCATACTGAAAAGCATTAAGATTAATGAATTAAAATCACAACATAAGCAACTGATATTTTTTCAAATGAGCACCATAAAATTCAAAAACACATATTTAGCATTAAAAATACCTTTAGTTATCAATATACATGTGTTTCTAGTCCAAAAATGTCCCTGCTTAATACACCAATTGCTATGGTCTTAGATGTGTGTGTGTGTGTGTGTGTGTGTGTGTGTGTGTGTGTGTGTGTGTATTTTAACTTTCCACAAAAAATTGAAGGGCTTATTTGAATGCTTTATTTAATGCTATTGCTTCTTTATGCTCCAGAGAGATTTAAAGTGCAATCAAGTCTCTTATTCAATTCAAGCTATTGTGGGGACCACAGAAGCTCAATTAAAACATCAGCTTTCTATTAATCAGTTGCCTAGTAATTACCACACCTTGTCTATTGTATCCTGTTCACTTCCACAACTTTCTCTCAATAGATTCAAGTACTTGTAAGTAGCCCTCCTAATAGAAAGAGCCTGGATGTACTTTTCAGGAAGGAGTATGCTGAAGTGGAACTGCTTTAAAAGGAAAGAGTAACACTTTTAAGTAATGACCTTGCTAATTAATGCTGAATTCCAGAAGAAATCCTATTCTTACTGAAGTACTTATGACATCCACATTAATACTAAGTGAGCCCATCAGAATTAATGTCTTTGCAATAAATACCAAAGGAGTTGAGAATGATTAGGCTATTATTGTAAAGTGTTCCATGGAAAGAGAAAAAAGACAGAAGCCTAAAAGAGTAGTGATTTATTTCTGAGATTGGAGCTAGTGGAATCCATATTTATCAAATAAAATAAAGATGGAAATACACAGAATATTCCATGCACAATTCAGTACAATTTTAAGTTTAAAATAAGTTGGTCTAAAGTGGTAATGTCTACATTTCATAAAAACTGTTAATACCCTACTTCTGCTGTCAACCTTATGTGTTACATCTATATATTCATATATAAGGAAAATCTGTAGAAACAGATTTCTCTTACATATACATTTAAAGTTCCATTCTTAAAACAATGCTACTGTGGTCACCTTAATTTATGATCCACATAATAATCTAAATAATAAAATCTTCAAATATCTACAGAATGTTCTAATTTAGTGATTTTCAAACTCTTTCAAAACGCTAAAGAGCCATGCCAGGATACAAAAAAAAAAAAGTAAAGTCCATGGGGAGAGAGCATTTCCTCTATCTCTTACCACACCGGCTTGGAGCAGAGTGGCTGCTGCATGGTTTATCTGTTGTAGGTTTTATGATTCTGTATAAAACTTTATTGGAAAATAAGCTTGAAAACAAATTTTTAAGTTTGAAAAGCATTCTTTAGATAGAAAGTCCTAAGGTAAATTATTTGTTATTTTATCTTCTTATAGACACAGACATTCTCTTAATCTTATGTCAGGTCTCAGCGAAATTGAGTCATGGCATTCAGATATTTTTACACTCCTCATGTCTAGGTTACTCAACACTTAACTAAGACACCTCTTTACCTTCCAGTGAACCATCTTCCTTCCATTCTTTTGCCAGTGAACTTTTGGAAACGCAGTCCTGATGATGTTACTACATTGCAATGCTTCAGTTCTTCAATTGCTTCCCATGCACACAGAATGAGTTTAAATGTCTTACGATATATTTTATCTTTTACCCTAATTCAAATTAAAAACTCACAATACAATTTTAATGACTGTATTATACTAATGAATGATTTCATGTTTTCAGTCATGCTGGTTACTTTGTTTAGAATATCTTTTGTCTTGACCATTCAGTAGAGATATGCATATAAAAACAAGTAACGGAATCACTTCTGAGACAGCACTTAATATAATTGGCAATGCCCTCCTTTTGATCCCCCGATACAGATTGTATATATGTCTACTCATACTATTCACATACTTCTATGTATCCATTTCTATAGTATCACATTCTATGGCACTTAGACTATGTGTACTCTCCATTCTAGTTACCCAAGGCAGAGTTTTAGGCTTATTTGTCCCATGTTCAGTCAGTGCTTTCTGTAGAAAACTTCTATTGGAATAAGCTGGAGATTAAAAATATACAATTGTGGGTACCACTCTGACCTGTCAATCACAATTTTTGGATCAGAAAAGTAGTGTTTATACCATAATCCTGAATTTTCAAGAGGCAAAGCAGGTGTTTTTCCACCAACAAAAGTTTGAGAATTACTGCTAATTGCCTATAAGAGTATTTGGAAAATAACAAGTGTTTAATTAAGGAATGTGAATTTATTAAATTAGCAGAAGCAACCTCTGCAATAGGCCTTGACTATTTACTCTTAGTGACAAATGGCCTTATTCTTGAGACTGAATTTCATATGCCTAGTTCTAGATAAAAAGACACATGATTTCTGAATAATATGTTCTGTTATCACTGTTAGGTGGCCTACTACAGCACAACTACTGTGTCACCTAATAACAAAAATAAAAATAGATTAATTTATAGCTTTGATTCTACCAATTTTTATGATGGTTCAAATTTGTTTCAAAATAAGCCAATCATTTTATTTCTCTTTCTTATTAAGAAATGCAGAATATCCCACACCCTAAAGCAATAGTACTATTAGATTTAGCTTCCATGGCTAAAGACTGATAGTGTTCTCCACAGAAAACTCACTGGACTTGACCAGTAGAACTCTTGTCACTGGTAAATATAACTTTCCTCTTGTGTTCAGAGACAAGGGATTTCATATGTCTATCAAAAAATGGGATGTATTAGTTCATTTTCATACTGCTGATAAAGACATACCCGAGACTGGGCAATTTACTAAGAAAGAGGTTTAATTGGACTTATGGTTCCATGTGGCTGGGGAAGCCTCACAATTATGGCAGAAGACAAGGAAGAATAAGTCATGTCCTACATAGATATCAGTGACTAAAAAGAGAGCTTCTGCAGGGCAACACCTCTTATTAAAACCATCAGGTCTCGTGAGACTTACTCACTATCACAATAACAGCATGGGAAAGACTTACCCCATGATTCAGTTACCTTCACCAGGTCCTTCCCACAACACGTGGGAATTCGAGATGAGATTTGGGTGGGGACACAACCAATCCATATATCATGGGACAAAGAGATATTTTGCTCCCTAAATAAAGGCATTTCCCAAAGAGCTTATTTTTTTTCCTTCTATTCTTTTCCTTAAAAAATTTACCCTTGTTCCTATATTAATAATTATTGTTAACTAATGTTTATTTTGCTTGTAAATCTAGCCCAAACATTCTATTTTCCTATTGTCCTTATCTTTAGAGGCTAATGAAACACTTACATTCAGATATTTTCCACCACAATAAAGGCTGTGGATACTAAAAGCAGACTTAACCATTTAGTTATGAAAATAGTTTTGACTTTTATTCTCTTTTATAGTTTGTATTCTCAGCAACCCAGTCTTAAAAACTACAAGTCATCAGAAATTCTTCTCTCCTTTTGCCTTCATCTAAGAATTTCCAGATTCCAAAGCATCTGTCATCCCTTAATTTCCATTTTCACTACCATCACTACTTCTGCCCATCCAGCTGGAGAACTCTGACTGCCTGCCAAAGGGTCTTCTTGCTTCCTGTTTTATTCTAGACAAACTTGTGCAACAGTAAACTGCCAAATTAAGCTGCTCAAATATAACTCTTTTGAAATCACTTGACTGCTCAAAATCTTACAGTTATTCTTTAGGTCCTACTTCATTTTTATGTGTCTGTGATACTTCTATGAGATAATATTCTAAATTTATATTCTACCACACTTCTAAAAATACCTTAAACTCTGGTCAAGTTATGTAAATTATTATACCTACCCTATCTCCTCCATTTTTCCCATTAGCTGTAACCAGCATATTCTACTTCTCTTCAGGTTTCTATTCAACTGCCTAACCAAACACACCAATAGATAAGTAGGAAAACGGCTTTCAATGTGGAATACGGAGGTTTCATCAGAAGTGGGTAGGAGGGGCTTAGCTCTTTTGTAAAACATCCTGATTTCTAGAAAACAATGCTAGACCTTAATATTTAACCTTCCTTATCTCTAAAATTCCAGTAAGCTCTAGAATATTCTGTAATATTACAAATTAGCAACTACCAAGCAGTATGCTTGTAGCATAGTCCAACCTTCAGACTTCTTCACTGCTTTTGAGAGTACCACTATAAGGTTCCACCTAAGAAGTAAAAATCCTAAAAATTCCCCTAAACAATATCAATAGATTATTTGGTTTTTATATACATTCATTCTGATGCCAAACAATATGGCTTCAGAGTGAACAAATCTGAATACCAATATACTTGCCTGAGAAGTTCCCCAGACTAAACTGGCCCCAACATATGTTGCCAGTTAAGTTCCTTCTGTCCATCATTAGTTCATTCCTACTAAACAGCCAGTCCTTACTGTGGGTGATAGTACTACAATTCAAGTAAATGGAAATGACATAAGGGAGTCACATTTCTCTCTGGTTCCCAAGTTCTTCTTTCAAGAAGGAATGGCTGCTACTCAAGGAGTTGATCACACTGAAGGAGAACAGAGATCCAACCCAGTCGTGTTTTGTAGAATACTGCACCTTATCTGTTTCAAGCCAATTGAATATGTTTGTTTTTCCTTTTAAGGAATGGTCTTCGTTATTAGGGACTAATAGTTGTTTTAAGGTATGGGCGCATATGATCTAATAAATAATATTGCTGTGTACTCTCCCTGCCCTCCAGCACCCCCCCCCACAACAAAAATTCTGCTTAGGTGAAAAGTGACATTTAAGTTAGATCCTAAGGATAACACAGGCCAAGTACATTCTAGGCAGAGTTATTGAATGAGGGGACATATTCAGAGAAGACAGATCTTCAGTGTATGTTCCAGCAGTGTATGAAAATGTCATCATGTTAGGGTTGTAAAGAAATGGGATGCCTCCCTATTGTGACAGTTTATAACTTGATACTTTGGATTTCATTTAGACAAAAATTTTAGAACACCAAGAGACAAAGGCAGACCAAACCATTGCACGTAGTTATCCTATAACAAAGATGTGTAAACCAATACTGATATTATCTGCATTGTCCCAGACTTGGGCATGGTGTGCTTGCTCATGGTTGAAGGAAGACCTTAGGAATTTTATCTACAGTCTAAAGCCCAGGATTCATGAGAAGATTTCCAGAAATTAGGATCTTCTGTAATACTTTCATTGAGTCATTAATTATGACATATCCACAGAAATATTCAGTGAAAAATGATTTTGGTTGGTAGGTCCAGGAAACAAAATTATTGATGAATTATATCACAATTAATGTCACAAATCTAAAAGTAAGGATATGAACAAAACAGCAGACAATTTATTGATTCTAAGATATTTGAAAATTTTAAAATAGACAGAACATTAATACCAAAAAGATATTTTAAATTTCCAAAAATTAAAAGCAGAAGAGAGAAAAATTTATAAGAACATTAAAAAAGACATGTCCAGGCAATTTACAGAGTTAACTTGGTAACCTAAGAAACAGATGAAGTTAAGCTTAAATTTATTGGCATCATTCTCATTAATAGTAAGAAATGCAAATTGAAGCTAAAATAATGAATAGCTTTACAGTTGTTATATTGGCAAAAAATTGAAAACAAAATAATGCCAAAGGTTGAAGGTGATTTGTACATGAATTGCAGGTGGGCGTATGGATTAATGCAGCCCTTCTGGAGAGCAATCTGGCACTGGTACACAAGTTAAGTGCACGTATATTTATAGCAGTTTTACTCTTGGATATGTTACACCCCTCATCAAACAGGCAATTATTTTCTCACAAATTCATAAAGAGACATATACAAAGTTGTTCATACAGTGTTATTTTTTCAAGGAACTGAAAAAGACCTGGGTGTCCATTACTGAGAGGCTTAAGGAGTAAAATGTAGGGGAGGTACACCACGAGCTATTATGCAAGGACTGGAAATAATGAATTGGGTTTATACATGACAACATAAGAAAACCACACTGTGAGTGCCTGCCATTTTACCTTATTTTCAATTTAGCAGGTTAGTTTGCCACAGTTTCCTGTAAGCTGGCAGAAAACATGAGACTCCGAAGTAAGAGACAAGGATTTGTTCATAACGATGAAGCAAGCAGCATGAGTTTCATGTTCACATCCATTTCCTCTGCCTCTCCAGACCCACAGAAGTGATACTGGTGGGACTACATGGAAGCTGCATACCCAGTGTGTCTGTATTAAAAACTGGTAACCCAAACGTAAAGAAATGTCCATCTTTCATAATAGGTTGCAAGAAATCCTGCCCCAATTTTAACCTGGAAGAAAATATTGTCTTTTATTATACTGGGCAGAAATTAATGGGATTGCCAAGTCCCAGCTATCCTTCTGCTATTTCAGAAAAAGACAATATTTTAAAGTCTATTCAAACATCTTTGACAAGATGAGTCCCTACCTTGGGACATAATCTTGAGGTGGGGGGTTACTACTTTCAGGAATGGTCTCCTGCAGCAGCTGCCAAGTCAGGAGAAGGCCTTAGAATTCTCACCAGCAGGGTCTCTGAAGGAGTGTCAGATAAGACCGGGTCCTTGCTGCTTTTGTGATCTTCCACATATGTGCATTTTCATTTCCTCAACCACCTTTCACTTTCTGTCAGTTTGTTTCAGGTTTAGGGTTACAGTGGGCAATAGTAGGTGTATCTTATTGAGAGAATGTGTTCTCTTTCCCGGTCCACAAGGGGGTGTAGTTTTAAGGGCAAGAACTTCCCAGTGCCATGCTCCCCTCCCATCTCTCTCCATCTGGGAGATTTAATGGTTTATGTTTAAATTTCATGGGCACAGGAAGAACCAAAAGTCAATCACCCCAGCAGAAGTTCCAAGGAACTCCTTTCATTGGCCAGGGGTCTTAGAGAAGGTGGGGGTTCCTCCCAGGTTAAAAGTCCCCTTTTTCCATACCCCTTTGGACTCCATGTTTGGGTCCCCTTCCATGAACACTCCCTTCGTGGAAGCTGTCTTTCTCTCTCTTGGATTTCCCTTCAGGAGTTCCCTTCCACATTTCTCATGGAAGTTTCCTCTCTTCTCCTTTTTTTTCTCTTTTCTCTACCTAAATAAAATCACTTTCTGCAAAAACTCTGTTTGAGGTCTGGTATTTACTTTTATAAGAGTACAGTTCTCCTGCTGTGGTCCCCTCTCTCATTCTTGAGAGGGCGGAGACCAAGAACCTATAACATTCTCTCTGGGGAGCTGTGACTCCCCAGCACCCCAAAACCTGGTTACATTATCACCTCAATCTATTACCTATATGTTTATTGCTTTGGAAGAGGAAAAAACTTCACTGTGGGCTCAATGCTACTTGACCCGAGTGACTCCATTTTGAGGCATTAGGTTCACAAATCATTATAATATATCAGAGGACACAGATGAAGAGATATGTAGGACTAGTTATGGGAGGAGGGGCACCAAACTTCCACATGCTCTCCAAGGTTGCCACTCGTTAAAAACTTCCACGTGTTCAGCTTTTCATAGCTGAAAAACTATGAAACTCCCTCAACTTTCAAACTCTCTCAACCAGTCCTCGAGCCTTTTATGGAGACTTCATTGGATAAGCATTATTGAATCATGGACAACCAAGTAGAAATGTGATTGGACAAAAAGAGTAGATCTAATACTGATAAACTGAGTGAAGGAACTTAACAAGACCTGTCTGTTCAGTTTCTTCACAGTCTCTCTGTGCAGCATTCCTTCCTCCTGGGCATGGGGCAGAATCCCTTCTGAAATTGTATCTGAAATCTTATGACCTACAATAGGACAAGGTAGGTCAGAGAATTTCCTTATGACCAGTTCCAAGACAGAAAGGCAGAAGATCAGAGAACATTTTTAGTTTCTATGGCCTGCCCTGGGGAGAAAAAGGCACAGGTGAAAGGAGGACACACAAAAGATTTGCTTCTGAGGTCTAAAGCATTCTGACATTATAACAAAATACTGTCTTTCATCTTTATCGCTCTGAAGCTGTTCCAAATCTGCTTCAGGTATCAATGTCAAAAGGACAAAACTTTAACAAAAGATATGCTCATTGTTTTAGTCACTTAGGAAGTAACAAGGGCTATGGGAGTTATAAGCCAGGAACTATGCATAAAATCATATATATCTGGGTATCTATATAATAACATATATGTGTATATATAAAATATCACAATAATAAAGATCGAAAAGCAGGAAAAGATGAGAAAAGAAAGAGCAGAATAAATAGAAAGATGATAGATTTAACTCACCTAAAATTAATGATTAAAGTAATGTAAATGATCTAAATATTTAAATTGAAGGGCAGAGAACTCAGACTGGATAGTGTCACACTGGATAATCTCAGACTATATGCCATGCAGAAGAAATCCATTTCAGTTCATGCATGAGCTTGAAGTCAGCAGGACCTTCACTTCAATGTCTCAGCCTCTCACTACCTTAGTGAGATCATATAGCATAGTGGAGAGTAACAGTTGAATTAAAGCCATATGTTAATAAGCAGAAGAAAGCTATTATGTGAATGTACTATGAATAGAGTCATTTAATCTAATAGTACTAATTTACTCTTATATTCATTAGTACCCTTATCTATTTAAGTTAGGCTGAATAAAGATCCTCCAAAGACGTTCAAATCTTAATCCCCAGAACATATGACTATGTTACCTTACTTGGTGGAAGAGACTTTTCACATGTTATCAAATTCAGAATTTTGAGATGGGTAGATTATCCCGGATTATTTGCTTGGGCTCAGTGTAATCACCAATGTTCTTATGAAAGGAAGGCAGGAGAATTACATTTAGTAGCAGGAGAAGTAATGATGAAATCAAGAGATTAAACTGATCAAGACAGTGATCATGAACCAAGGAATGCAAACAGCCTCAAGAAACTACAAAAGGCAAATAATTAGATTCTCCCATCCATCAGAGCCTTCAGAGGAAAATATCTCTACTGACACTTTGGTTTCCACTCAGTAAGAATTCTTTTGGACTTTTAACCTCCAGAAATGTAAAATAATAAATCTGTGTTTTTTCAAGTAAGCATAATACAGTGACTGCTTTCAAGGAGGTCACAGTCTAATATTTATCCTTGTTTAGCTTTAAGAGCTTGTAGAATTTTATACCCAACACAATTTCTTCGCAAACAAAACAGTTGATCAAGCATGCAGTCAGTATCTCTAATTGGATATAGAAAATATGGTAGTGTTAAAATGGCACAGAAAGAACTAGATTTGTCTCTTTTTTTTTTGCTATATACTAGTGTTACAAAATTAATTAACTTCTTAAAGTCTTATTATACTTATTTATTTCAGAATAAAAATATCTGCTGCACCATGTAAATGATTTTTTAAAAGCCATGACAATGTACTCCAGACTATAGTTTCATATTTCATCTAATCTTAGATCTGAGACTTTGACGGTTACTCTACAAGCTACAATGTATAAGTTAATAGTGTTTTCAACTGCATGTTACACAAACTCCCAAAAGGGTAGATGAAATAAATTGGAGTTTATGTTTCTCACATAGTAAAAATTGCAGAAGTAGGTAGGTTTTAGCACTACTTCAGCTGATCACAGATACATTCAGGCAACCAGGCCCTTTCTATTTTTCTGCTAGACCGTCATTAATTTACTGGCTTTCTCACACTTGTCACCTTTTGGTTGTGAAATGAGTGCTCTAGGATCAGACAGCACATTGTCATACCTATATTTAATATAGAATTATATCAGGAAGCACAGTGCCAGCTGCAGCTGTCCCCTTTTATTAGTAAAGTAAAAGACTCAGAGAAAAATATGCCATTCAACCTCTTTAGAGATACTTGGAAAAATAGACAGCAAAGCTGACAAATTGATAATGCGATGATCATTTTGGTTTAGACCACTTTACTTAGGCATGGATATCATGCTATGTAGAATGATAATGGAATCTTGTTAGCAAGGAAGAAGCTATTAATAATCAAAGGATAGGTAGTTTACAAAGCCTGCCACATATATCAATGAAGTTAATTCAAGAACTGTGGTGAAAGATACAGACCAGATGTGGAGTTGAGTAATATTGATATGGTAGGGGAGAAGGGAAGTGCTGGCAAGGGAATGGTATGATGCTCCACCCCCGGCCTGTGCCCATGGACCTCGGTGAGAAGAGGCCTTCCTGCTTTCATGCCCAAATGCTGCATTTCTCAAGGCCACCCTGGCCTGCCACACCCCCATCCTGTGCCTAAAAAACCCCGACACCCTATCAGGCAGTCACACAAGCAGCTAGAGACTGAGAAGAACACATCGGCAGAAAAAGACAAGAGCAGCTGGATGTTGAATGGACACTGCAGGGTGCATGTCTGCTGAAGAGCACATGACAGACAGAGAAGTGTTTTGAGGGTGCAAACTGCTTTTCGGGTTTTGAGAACTATTTGGTTTGCTGGCTTCACAATTGGTAGGGCCTGGGGCCTAATGGAACTAACCATGCCCTTAATTAAGAAGGCAAATCTTGCCAGCATTTAGCACATAATTAAAGCAACTTACCAAATTTTACCTTAAAGTTAAAAATTGCTAGGAGTTAATTGAAACTACAAGAAATACATTTACATGCAAGGTGTGTAAGAACAGTAAAATGTGTTTTTTAGTAAAAGGTTATAAGAAGGCAGGGAAATGTAAACTTTTGCCTAGAGTTAAAGGATTGTTTTGACATACATTAAGAAAAAGCTGAAAGTTCAAAGAAGCAGTGGAAGAATTGTGGAAATTCATCTTGCAGAAGAGCTTCTCTATGTGAACATATAAACCAAATTCAAAAAGGAGTATTATATGGTTTTTCTGTAAACTAAGCATTGATGTAAAAGCATAACAAGGTTTCCTTAAGACGCTAGTCTGCTCTTTGGCAAAATCTGTAAAGCGCGTTATAAAAGGTTTTCACTTCTTTAAAATTTCCAAGTCATCATTTTGGCAAAATAAATAACTTATGGTAATCTGGAATTCTATTTCATAACATCGAGTGTTTACTGAACACATTTGACAGTCTTCCCCAAATCAAACTTCAGTTTCAAAATTGTCTTCCCTGGTACCTGACTTTTCAAATATTTCAGAGAACCCCTGAAAAATCCAAAAAGGAGGGGTAAAGAGGATGATTTGACATGATTAGATACATGGGATTGCCAAAATGATGCTCAATCTTCTTTAGGTTATATCTTTGTGAGTAATGCTAATATATGTTCCAAACTTTATGGGATTTCTCAAATTCTAACGTCTGAGTATACATTATCAATCATAATTAAAGTTGTTATGTTTAAGTTATTGTAAACCCCAGAGATAACCAAACTTCTTTGTCAATTGTGTTTCTAACTATAACTACCCTGGATATTTCTCTATTCACAGAAAACTGTTGTCTTATTTTAATCCTTTTCAAAAAAATGGTTTATGATAAGCTGTAGGACTCGAACAGGTGCTGTCAAATACAGACGTCTGGTAACTTTGGAGATTGTGACATTGAAGGAAAATGTACAGGACTCATGAAGAGCTAAAATGTTCACGAATATCAAGCAAAACAAGAGTTAAGTAAATGGACTGATTCACAAAACTGAAGATATCTTTATAATCTTTGCTTGGAATATTGCTGATCCTTTTTTTTCATTTTTCAGAGTCAAAGAAACTTTTTTAAACTATTTACTTAAACTATTTATGGCCTTTAATAATTAAGTAAAGTATACTCCTGGGATCAAAGTTTGGAGCATGTTTGTTTTTCTCTGCCTGGTTCCTCTAAAATTTAGAAACTGTCTGTGACTATTCTTAACTTATGGCAATATAATTATTTATATCAGTGCAAGAAGAATCCATTTTCTCTTTGCTACAGGACACACTTGGAGAATCTGGTAATTTTATCAAGGCTTTGACTGGGAGGGTAGACTCCCCCTTAAGGAGTCAATCTTGACTGCAAAGCCTATAAAAGCCCAGTGAGGGCTTGCCTACACAGTCCCTTGCCTGCACAGTCCCTGTAGAGGGTTCCTGACCTGTATTCAGTAAAGAATGTCACTTTCTAACAGGTCCAAGACCTCCAAGTTTTTCTTGGGACCTTCAGAGGAGAGGATCACCCAACTTCAGAGGAGAGGTGTTTGAGGATACTAACCCATGGCTGGGCTCAGCTTTAAAAGGTCTTATCTGAGATTCCTCGTGCAGCAGAATTCCATCAAAGCCAATCCAAAAGGCCTATGTAGAAATAACTATTCTTGCTGCCCTTTATGCAAATAATCAGGTCAAGCATAAAACTAAAGTCTATTTTGCAAACCACTCAGTCCTATGATAATTTATTTTTTAACACACATGAGGACTGGTGAGAGAAAAATTATGTTTCAAAACTTATATATTTGTCATTACATCCTAAATTCACCAGTTGTTTTTAAGTTTTCACCCACATTTTAGACTAACCCTGCTTGTTCCTGTGAACCAACAGGTTGGCTGTAGCTTAGAAAGAACAAAAGGGATGGGTAATGTAGAAATCTGGGTCGCTATTCCAATTCTGAGCAATTATCCTGCAAATCCCGCCAAGTTATAGAATAAATAATACCCATTACCCAAAGGTTTCCTTTTTGAGAAAGTAAAACCAAGGGAACCAATCAAAGCTAAGCATCATGCACCCAAATCCTAACAAGCATAACGGTAGCTAACAGTTATCTAGATGTGTCACAAGACACTCTTTCCTCTTCCTTGTTGGAGGAGGACTTAGTTTCACCTTAGCATTTGGCTTTTAATAAGGAGTCCAGGTAACTCCTCAAGACACATTTTTGTCCCAAACTCAATTCCAAGCTTCAGGTCCAAGCCCCAGGCAGGTGATCATGGCTGATTCCTGCTGATTAAGCCAACCCCAAGCAGCTTGTTTCATGGATAAAGGCCACGTTAATCTCGATGGCAGAAATGAGGTCTACAGAACTCTAAGGCTACTGAGAGACAGTATGTGGGAAAAAGAAACAAGTGAGAGCAGATAATTCCTATTCTTTAGGCTCCCTTGCTTATTGGGTGCAAGTTACTTTGACACCCATGGCAGCACCTGCCAATGTTGCTGGAACTTGGGAGGCAAGGACAAAAAGACGACGCTCTTCTCTCTCCCCCTCACTTAACCCTGGGTATCTGCTAGGAAGAGAAGAAAACCAGGGATGCCTGCTCCCCTCTTCCTAGATGGGTAGCCATTCATCTCCAGTGTCTACCCCTTTTGAATGCACCCTGAACCCATGGGACTCCTTTGAAAAAATGTCTTGTTTTTATTCCTTTCTCCTCCTCTGTTCTCTCTTCACTAATAGGTAACTATGACTCAGTACTCCCTGAGTGGGATACTCCTCTCAGATGCATCCTTCAAACTGGAAAGAGTTACGTTCCCAAATCTTAAACTGGTTGGCTTAGAATAGGGCTCAGGGGAAAGGAGCCTAGAGGCCTGACAAGCCAGCAACAAAGTTAAGTTTTTTTAACCAACTGGGCTTTAGGTCTCCCTCGCCCAGTGCAAACTGGTAAAAGGATTCAGAAATTTTGAGCTGTCCTTACCCCTCCCCTTGTTTCATTTTGTTTCTTAATAACCCCGTCTGTTCTTACCTAGAGGTCATCAAATCCCAGTCACGCAACTGGAACCTTTGGCAATAGCCCCGCCTGCTGGGAACCCTTTGATTGGCCTCTGAAAGAGCTCTCACTCCAGTTTTACCAAAACAATACCCCATCAACAGGAAGCAGTTAAGATTGGTCTTCCTCCTTGTCCTTGTCCTTATGCTAACGGCAGTTAGATGTAACTTCCTTAGAGCAGGTCATGAGACAGCCAGGTGGGATGGGGTCTCTGGAGAAATGGACTGCCCACTGATGTGGAGCTTCCTGAAGGTTCCATGACATTTGCATCCGGGAGGATCCTGGCCCTGGCTCTTCCTGTGTGGATCCTGGGATTCAAGCTGTGGGAAGCACTCCAGCATGGGAACTCTAGCCTTGCAAAAATTCCCTGTTTCCCCCATTTTTTCTTTTTCACCCAATAAAATGCTGATTTATTCACCCTCTACAACCATCTGCAAGCCTAAATTTTCATGGCCATGGGACAGACAAGAACCCTGTCTTTAGCTAAACTAAGGAAAAGTCATGAAACACATCCAGTAGTATCTACCTTCTAGGAAAGTGAGAATCTACTGAGGATGGCTTAAAAACTAATGTTGACTTTATACTTTTGTGAGAGGTTGTATTCAGTTTTCCTAATATAGTGAGTTTCATAAATTTTGTCCTTGTTGGAGCATCCATTATTTTATTATCTCTTGGTCCTCCAAAAGTAAAATTCAAAGAAGTTTCTAAAATTTCCTCTGATAATGCTGTCATATTCCAAGAAATGTTACGGCTGCTTTTAAAATTCAACTTGCACTCTGCTTACTAGCAGTTTGGTGGTCATTGTGAAAGTACATTTTTGTATATATGATGTATAGTAATTATCTTATTTTTTAAATAAGATATGATGCAGAGTAATTACCCTTTATTTGTTAAATCCCAAATAATTGTTCTCCAAATTTAGATACCGATTCAAAGTCGTTAGACAATAGTCTATCAACCAAAACTAAATGAAAGCAATTTGAATTTTTATTTTTGTCTCTCTTATAAAATTCATAGATGCATTGATTACAAAATATTTTCAACTCCCGTGTTAAGACTCTCTCTAAAAATCTCGAAAACTCGCTCTAAAAATCTCGAAAATTCTATTGTTTACTAAGTCCACTTTACCTTTTGGTACTCTAGCCCATTTCTCCGATGTTTGTAGATCTATGTTTTCTAATTGTTCTTTTCAGTTGCAAATCATAGATTTTCATCACTTCTGGTTTTTGTTCTTACATATTAACCTTGAACTTCATAATAATATCCAAGAGAAACAGTGCTTGACCAATCCTTTATAAAATAATGAGACAATTGCAGGGATTGGGTTTGGAGGGTAAAGGAAGTACCTACTACATGAGAAGATGCTGTGCATTAATATCTAAGGATCTTACGATGCATGATAACACTGTATTTTCTTAATTATGTTAAACAAACAAAAAGCTCTGACTGGTGTTTTACCAAAACAACACCCCCTGTCAGTAGGAAGCAGTTAAGATTGGTCTTCATTCTTATCCTTATGCTAACAGCAGTTAGATGCAGTTCTTTAGAGAGGGGAATGAGACAGCCAGGTGGGATGAGGTCCCTAGAGAAACTCCATCCAGCCTACCCACTGAAGTGGAGCCTCTGGAAGGTTTCAGGACGTTCGGTATATAAGCATACAAAGTCTTCAGACCTAACAGGAAAAGAAGGTATAAGAAAAAAACAAATAAGAGAACATAAAAAACGAAACCAATAGTGGGAAAGTGAAAAGGAAGAGATGCAGTTTAATGGGCATAAAGTCTCAGTCATGCAAAATAAAAACAGTTCTAGAGATTTACAGTACAATATGTTGCTTATAGTTGACGAGACTCTATTATATGCTTAAAAATTTGCTAAGAGGGTAGTTCTCATGCTGTGTGTTTTTTAGTCACAATAAAAAAAAAATCACTGTGACATGAAATAGGGTCAGGGGAATAAAGATTTCGATCAGCTATTTACACACCATTTCAAAACAATAGAAATAAAAACAGGAAAAAAGATGGAAATCACTAGTCAAAGAAGCTAAGTTAGCTCCTTCGCTGAAAGCTTGTTTGCCTGCAGCAAACAAGGAACTAAACCCTGGATATCAGAAAGCTACAGATATTTGTTTGGGGCAGTGATGTTTAATGTATTAAGGGTGACTGATCAAAGAAACCAGTGTAAACATGTACAGCCCCAGGTTTCCCAGAATTGTTCAGTGCCTATGGTATTCTCTCTGTTTAACAATGATTGTGCATGTGATATATTACGGTTTTTGTTAAATCTCAAAATAACTTTTTGGAAATAATACTTGATAAAATTTTAGGTATTCCAAGGAGTTCTAGTTTGAGTAATGTTAGTTTCATAAAACTATCTAGGAGGATATAAAAAAATGCCTATATTAATGTTCTATATATAGCATCATATCAGAGAATATCAGGGTTGAAAGTGACTCTGAAAGTAATTGAAGATAACCACCTGTCTGATGCTTGAACAGTCTTCACAATATCACAGACAAGGTTATGGAAACAAGTTTTTGCTATTATATAAGAAAGAAAACTTCATGAAAGTATAAGTTAAATTCTAATTTATATGTTGAATTTTCTCATAACCTAAATTATGTAAGTGTAAATTAGTTCTAATTGTTAAACAAGTAAACAAAAATAATTAAAAGTGAATGTGAAATCTCAACAAGAATTCATATCTGATGATACCATTACTCACAAAATGCAACTACCATTTGTTTAAAAAAATTAAAAGTTCAACTAATTATGTATTCAATCATATTTCAATTTTCATACATATTTGATAAAAATTAAAATAGTAAGCTCATAATATAATTATTTGATATGCCAAAAATAGAGTCTCATAACAAAATAATAAGAGTGAGAGAGTAAAAATGGTTCAGTGATGCTGATTAAAGTGTAGCTGCTTTTCAGAGAGGAGGAAATGAAACCAGGATGTTTTGAAGAAACAATGTTGAGTTTTGCATAAATAAAGAAGTAGAATGAAATTGAAAAGTATTGTGTATGTTTATTGCTGGAGAGTGTCTACAATATGCTACTGCAGTCCATATGCTTATCAATTAGGATTTTTGGCTTTTGGCTCTGGAAAATATGAGAAACATAGGCAATTACTCTCTGAAGAAAGGAACTCTTTTATTATCCATATGTTATTAATGCCTAGCAGGGCAAGGCAACTTCTATTAAGTGAGCAGCCAGTAATGCTTTATTAACATATCTTTACTAAAGATCAATCTTTGGAAATATTACATATAGCATTTGGAAATCACATACAGCATTGAACCAAAACTGTACACTTCAGACATTTTATTTTTCACTTAAATAAATTATATTAAGTTTATTCATTACTATATCCTAACCTATTTGCAAAGACATCTTTCTGCTCGTCCATAAATAAGCAAAATTGATTACTTAATTTTTTATTTATTTATTTTAAAATTCTTCATTGTTGATAACTACTATATTTTTTCAGCAAAGTCATTAGGGGTGTGTGTGTGTGTGTGTGTGTGTGTGTGTGAGAGAGAGAGAGAGAGAGAGAGAGAGAGAGAATTTGAGAGGAGTTGGGGAAAATAATGCAATTACTATATAAAGTGATAATTTAAAGATTGAGGCAGAAAGATTAAGTAGCTCAAGATAATGTATTCATTCTGTATTTGCTTTGCTCTCCTCTATTGTTCTATAGTTGTTCTACATCTAAGCACTTGAACTTTCTACAAAGTTGTGAAATAATAAATGTCTTATTAGCAATGAATAAACCTCACAGACATTTTTCAGAAACACTAATTAGGCAAAATAACATCTAGCAATTGTGATATTCTACTACTGCATGATTTCTTTTTTTTTTTTTTTTTTTTTTTTTTTTTGTCTCCCCTCCACTCCCCTTTTTTTGGAGACAAAGAAATTTATTCATTTTTTTAGAGTACACTTTTGGCAGGAAAAATTTTTAAAGATATTGGTTTTGTTCCCAGGCCTGCCACTGCCATGATGTGTGATGCCCTTATACTCTATTTGCCTCAGTTTCTCCGATTACTGAAATAAAATTGCAATGGTAGCCACTTTAAAATCTCACAGGGTTGCTCTGAGAAATAATGAGAGTAGTGTGGAGTAGTTTGACAGAATGAGGCAAGAATCTTAAACATTAAAGAGAATTCAATATAGATGTTTTAATAAGAAAAATGTTTCTCTTAAGCAGTTGCATAGCAGTGTACTGTCTGATTTCATTAGCTATTTCTCACTAAAGCCTATTAGGAAAATTTGGTTATTCAGGCCATTTAGAAAAGAAAGGAAATTTAAATATTCATGGAAAGAGACAGTATGTACAGGACCCTTGAAAACAAAGCATTATGAACAAAATTGAAATTTTCAAATGGTTTAGGCTGCTACCTTTGTAATTCAAACTTGTTTTATTATCAGACATTTTTAGCAACTTGAAATTTTACTGTAATATTTAAAATTCTTCAGAGAAATTCCAGGAAGCTCAGAAACTTTTCAGCACCATATGTAAATATAAAGAGCAAGACATAATAAATTTTATAACAAAATATTTTATGTCTCAAATTCTGAGTATCAAAGTTGACTCTTGTTAATGAAATGTTTAAATGAAATGATTATAGGAATGAATATTGGAAATTCTTGTCCCGTTTTCCTCCTCTTTTTTTTTCTATTTCTTCCCAGAACCATGATTGAGTGATTGGGTATATATTCATTTCATGTCATACAGTCTAACAGAGAGTTTTTATTTTATTCATTTATTTATTCTGGGAAACTACTTAGTACATAGTAAACTACTGTCTCCCTCTAGAAATATAAAACTTAGGTTATAGTAGAACTTTGAAAAGATATCAACTCTGAAATAACATACATGCTTGGATTTTTAAAATTGAAAGAAATTGCTGCTTTCCCAATCCCATAATTTTTTATGACTAAAGCTATTTTAAAAACTAGACTATTACTTATTTTCGCAAACTGTAACCTGAGAGAGTTTTAGATACTTGGGTCAGGAATATCTAGGTCATACCTCCTCCACTACTTAGCCCAATCTTTTGCTTAAAATTTTCCAAAGAGGGTCAAGAATGATAGAGGCCATAAGGTACTTCCAAGGAATGTATAAAAACTGGGCAAAACTGGGCAAGGTATACAAAATCACTTGTGCAACATTTTTTGTTGTGCTCAATTTTTTTCAAAGCTATTTCTATGTGACACTTTGTAATATTGTCATTATTTCTAAAAGAAATGTGACCTACAGAAAGAAGTTATAAAAATTTTCTCATACATTACTTCTCTCTGAGATTTCAAATGCAACTTCATGATGACCTTCATAGAATAAAAGGGATCCTATTTTTACTTTACTCTTTTTATTGTTATAGTAATGATGGTGGTATATTGCTTTCTAAAAGAAATATAATAAAACAGGTTAAAAAAAGTCTCACCAACATAAATCTTTCTTTCCTTCATGTATATTTCCAAGCAACTAAAAATAATGGTTCTGAACTAACTCAAAATACCTATGGAGAGATGGAGAGTGCAAATGACTTTGTCATAATTTGAGAAGGAAATGGAGCATTGTTTGCTATCACATCGGGTGACACACAAGTGAACAGGGCTAATGTTCCTCCCATAATGAAATAGAAATATTTGTCAGTAGGTTTGACATACACCTACTACCTACAGGAGCATTAACTTGATATTTTTCTTAAACTAATATGCTGTTTTAAACAGCATACCCAATGACTGATGTTTCTATATCTTTCTAAAGTGTGCTGGAGCCAAGGCACATTTAATAACAAAGGTTTTTTTTCTTTTCTTTTTTTCTATCTTTCCTTCTTCTTTCTTTTCTTTTCTTTCTTTCCTTTCATTTTTTTGAACAGTTCTGACTCTATTGTTCAGACTGGAATACAGCAGCACCATCTCTGCTCACTGCAACCTCCACCTCCCCGGCTCAAGTCATTTTCCTACGTTAGCCTCTCTAGTAGCTGGAACTACAGGCATGCACCACCAGGTTGGGTTAATTTTTATATTTTTTGTAGAGATGGGGTTTCACCATGTGGCCTAGGCTGGTCTCAAACTCATGAGCTCAAGCGGTTCACCTGCCTCAGCCTCCCAAAGTGCTGGGATTACAAGTGAGCCACTACTCTTGGCCTCTACATCTCTAAAGGTGTTAATTTTCCCTCAGTTGCAAAAAATCATAAATTTAAAATCATATTGGCTAGTTTCTCTAACTCTTCTATAAAATCAATTACTAAGAATTGTACACTTTTCTCAGATAAGTCATCTTTCAAATATCTCATCTTTTCTACTCTCCCTGCCATTGTTCTAGTTCAGAGCCTCATTACCTCGTATCTAGAATACTTTCATAGACTTTCCTACTACCATAGTCTTGCCTTTATATGTGTTCTTTGGAAGATTAATCTTGTAAGGCACAATATTTGGCCAAGTTCAAAATAACTAAATGTTCTCCTTTGTTTATAAGAGAAGTCAAATACTGTAGACTGATTTGCAGTTCCTGCCACAATCAGGGTTCAGGGAACTATTCATTTATTACTAGAATAAAAAATGTATCTCAAATCATTTCTGTGTTCTTTACCACATCCCCCTACATCCTTGGACTTAATCTTTCTCCAGGGCCACCATTCAACACACAGCTCAAATACCATTTTCCCAGTGAAGCATCACTCCAACAACTGATCTGTAAGTTAGTTCATCTTCTTTTAAGTCTTCACCATTCTTACCACTCATTTGGCACTTAAATTT
Organism: Callithrix jacchus; assembly: GCF_049354715.1. NCBI lineage: Eukaryota > Metazoa > Chordata > Mammalia > Primates > Cebidae > Callithrix > Callithrix jacchus. The sequence continues at coordinate 117,850,739 of NC_133508.1, forward strand.
TCCATTTGGTGGGCTGTTACTTAAAATTTAGTAAACCCTCTTAATCTCCCTGAGGAGACTCTAACATCCTGGAGAAAAATACTCCTTTCTTTTGTATATTAAATTCTACAAAGGACCTTCGGTAGGTTTTAATAAGCATTATTAATAAAACATATAAAAGAGCATGGATTAAAGCAACAAGAAAAGTGGCAACAGATGACACACCTTGGCCGCTGTTTGAATCTGCTGTGATGAACCCTAATAACAATCAGCTAACTCACTAGTGAGGACTATCTTCATGCTGATGTAATAATATGATTCCTGTTAGTAAACTGAAAATATACACTTGAAATAAAATTTACTTCTCCAGATGTAATTCCAATGTTGTAGTTCATTTTATCATAGATCTTCTACTTGGCTCATTCTCCCTTCTTACCTTAGAAAGATGGACCCATTAAATCTCACAAAGTTCTCAAGATAATTTGGTAGCATATATGTAATAAGTTCCATCTGAATAGCTCAAAACATAACATCTAATTCTTGTTAGATCGAAAACCTAACAATTAAAAATCCAAAGTTAAAACCAGGTGAGAGAATATTTAATAGATTGCCTAGTAATACACTTCAGAGGCTTAAAAAAAATGAGGTCACCTAGCTATGTAAAGCTTTGCATTATAATGATAGATTTAACTTCCTTTAACAAAGGAAACTTTTTGAGTTTACATATGGAATGAAAATAATAAACTACTATTAAGAAGTGTAATATGTACAAAACAAAAGGGGAATCATTAACAGAGCCTTCCACTTTAAATAATTTGGTAAAGTTGCATACTACAATTTCCAGTAACTGACATGCATGAAGTCTAGCTCTCATTATCATAAATGCTTTGAAAGTATAATGCTACCTTTGTAGAGTCAACTCTGCTTATGAGGTATTGGAACAAGTTGATTCATAAGGCACAGAAATGATAACCAACCCTCTAGAATAAAACATATAAAACATCCCCCAATATTATGCAAAACTATTACTGATGAGGATGACTCTTCATTCCTATCTTATGTTACTCTCCTAGGTCTCTATTCCTTTTAGAGAAAAGAAAATAGACTTCTACAAAAATGTCTCCTTAGGGCTTATGAAACTTTTGGGAGAGGGAAGGAGAGAAGAAGGAATTGTTCATAATCATAATGGGAATCACTTGGCAATTACTATATCTACTTGTCCAGAATCGAACTGTCTAATTTTAGAATTGCCAAGTTGATATCTACTTCAGATAAGAATTAGAAACAAGCAAAAACCACACAGTTATGATCCTGCTTTCTTTGCCCTGTCTTTCTCCCTGCTCCCCTACATGTAACCTTTCACATATTTATTTTGCCATCCACATTCTTTTTGAAGTATGTTGTTAAACCTAAGACCTCATAAAGTAAATCCTTAGAGTTATGAAAAAAGAAAGTGAGGTCATTTTAAAGTTGTGTGAGGTCATTGTAAAGTTGCTAATTTACAATCTGAACATTTTTGCATTTTTCTCATGTTAAAGAAATTTTAAAAACCTATCAATAGATTTCTTTGTGGCTTTTACTAGTGAAGTTGCATTTTTTTTTCTACCCATGGTAGGTGTTGAATAATTTGAATGGGAATTTGAAGGTTCATGGCTTTCAAACCAGCAGGAGTCAAGGCTTAATTGCTTAGAAATACATTTTCATGGCTGATACCAGTAACAGAAAAATGTCTGTATGTCAAGAGGCTCTGTACTAATCAGTTAAATATAACATGTGCCACCCCACACCTAGGGCCAATATAACTGTTAACAGCTTGAAGTTATTAAAAATGTACCAATGGAGAACTTTTTTATACTTTTTTCACTGATGTTCTTCTTCACTCTAAATAAAGGAATAGAGAAATTTTATACTTAACTACTGTCAGAGAAAAGGAAAGTACATTCACCCAGTTTGAGCTTCAAAACATTGTATCCAACAGTGTTCATTAAGGTAACACTTTGAAAGTCACTCAATTGCTAATGTGCTCTCTCTGCATCAACTCAGAGGCTGCCTATTAGATCTAGTTACACTCCAGAGACAGGGATTTGATTTCCAGCTCTAGAGATCAGGTCAAGAATTGCAATAACAATTAGTAATTAGTAGTTAGATCTCAATTTACCACATTAGAAGGTCACTTCTCTGAAGCATTTGGTCTCAGGAGAGGAAAGGAATACAGGAGACTATCTACTGTTGATACTTAGAAATCAAGTAAAGAATCTTAAGATTCTCCATGAAATTCTTAGGCATTTTAAGTGTAAATTTCTTAATATCTCATTTTTATAGAATTAATTCATGGATTTAGGTCTAAATCCTAGACTTTGCTGCAACACATACTGTGTAACAAAATAACACTCTAATTTTTAATAAGATATAAATTTGTCATCTTTAAAATGGTGATCTCCCTGTGAACCTGGACACAAGATAAAATAAGAATACTATTTTAAACACCTCCTACTATCCTCCTAAATTATTATTACATAATTGAAACTGTTAAATAGTATAATATCAAAGAGTCATGTTTTATGGTATGAATGTGACTCGTGTCTGAAAATTTACAAAGTAAAAAATCTCAGTTTACAAATTAAGATATATGGAAAATGCAATTTTTTTATTTTTTTTAAAGCAAGTTGTCTTCTGCTATATAGTCTATGTCCCTAAGAATATATTTGACCTTAGTAATTGTTTGAACTTCTTCCCAGACCTCCACTTGACAACATGTTCAAGATTTCTGGATCTTACAAGGCATCAAAACAACTGGGCCATGTGCTGCAGTCTCTGTTCATCAGTCAACAGGTGAAGCTCTTCCATTCACCTGTTTGTGCCTGTTCATCAGGTCTGGGAGACTTGCTGACTTCATATAGTGCCTACAGTGTCACTCGGAGTGTATCTTTCTGGGATCTCACTGCCTTCACCAGAAAATTGTCAGAAAATAGGACGCCAGATCCTATCATTCCAGAGCATATATAACTCTCTCCTCTTGACAGCAAAGAGAATGTCTTTTGAGCCTGAGGGAACCCTTTCGCCTTCCTGTTTCACCTAAGATGTCTTTTTAATATACTAAAATTATTAGAAAACAAATTACAGGACATTTTATAGATTACTACTGCATTCAGATTCATCACATGCCTCTTTTGAGGCACTAAAGCACAGAGCTAACCAACTATCTTAGTGGAGTGAAAAGAAAACTTACAAGCAGAAGAATTAAACATAAGTTTACCCCAAAGTATTATCCAGTCATATTTATATGATCAACATTTTTGAGAAGTCAAGACATAGGTTATCTGAAATGTTTTGATAATTATTTTGAAAACGTTAAAAACAACATTATTTCTAGTATCAGCTAAGTACTAGAAATTTTAAAGGCAAACATTAATCTTATACATATAAAGTGTAGGTATTATTAAAGATTTAAGGAAGAATTTTACTACTAGAATCTTTCCCAGCAAGTCTACAAGTTTCATAAAAAGAACAGTAAAGTTCTAGCAGGAAAGGATAGTGTATCTTTATGGAGTGAAAAATTACATTGGTTAAGAACTTTGGGGTACGAGAAATAAAAGCTTTCCTTAGGTTACTTAAGTATTAGAGTTTTACGGTGGCTCACGCCTGTAATCCTAGCACTTTGGGAGGCCGAGGTGGGTGGATCACCTGAGGTCAGGAGTTCAAGACCAGCCTGACCATCATGGTGAAATCCCATCTTTAGCTAAAAAAAAAAGTATTAGAGTTTGAATACTCCATTTTAAAAATCACCAGAATTTCCATATTACAGAAGCTTGTGATGGGATATCTGGTTGGAAAGAAGAGCTAAGTAAGTGGGCTCATATTTGCCTTTTATAACATAGACATTGCTCTTACTTACATTGTATGAACTCTTTAATCCCACTGATAGAACAGAAAATTAATAATAACATATATTAGTATGTTGACATCTGATATGGTTTAGCTGTGTCGCCACCCAAATCTCACCTTGAATTGTATCTTCCAGAATTCCCATTTGTTGTGGGAGAAACCCAGGAGTAGGTAACTGAATCATGGGGGCCGGTCTTTCCCATGCTATTCTCCTGATAGTGAATAAGTCTTAGCAAATCTGATGGGTTTATCAGAGGTTTCTGCTTTTGCTTCTGTCTCATTTTTCTTTTGCTTTCACAATGTAAGAACTTCCTTTTGCCTCCCACCATGATTCTGAGGCCTCCCCAGTCATCTGGAACTGGCAGTTCAATTAAACCTCTTTTGTTCCTAGTCTTGGGTATGTCTTTATCAGCAGTATGAATATGGACTAATAAAAGTCCAAATAGATGACTTTTTGAAGAAAAACAGGTGTAAAACTGAAACAGAATCAATAGCACAAAGACAAGAGAAAAAAAATATTCATTTTAATTTCAGTTGCTCTCCATAATATAAAATTGAAAGTAAAAATCTGCTTCTTTACAAAAAGAGTATGTTATGCTTTGTATATATTTGAAAATAAAGTCAATTAGCTTTAGCATTAGCCTTAAGGAAGTACCATACAAGCCATGACAAACAAGGTGACCCAGGACACTCCTTCACCTTCGACACTGTGATGCCACGTATATAATATGTAGACACCTGATTTTGAAATGGAAATAATTAGCAATGTGGGCCACACAGAGATGATACTGAGAAAGCACACAGAGAGACACTAAGGCAAAAGCTAGATGTAGTTAAAAGGTGGACATAAAGGCATGGTTCTGAGTTTTACATAAATATCTAAATCCAAATATATACATTTGACAAGTCTGGATATAACATAAATGACTTGCTTTGATGGCTGGATTTGGGCAGTTCAATATGTGTATAATTCATGTCATTATAATTCCATTTTGCCTTACCTATCTGCATAGTTGCAGAGAAGAAACTATAGACTGGGAAAATAAGCATCACCTTTTCTTTCTCATTTCCTGAAATTACAGTGATCCAAATAGTCATAGCACTTCCCTGGCCATAAGCCCTGGAGTTTAGGCCTGTTCAGATAGAAGTTTAATAGTGAACAGTGTCATCAGGATACAGCAATCGTTCTGGAAATCCAATAGCAGCTTAATATACTGACAATTTTCTGTTAGTATATCAGCCAGAAAATTACATTCTCAAGCAATTAAACCTTATCTCCTGCTGGTTTTGAAGTCATGAACCATCAAATTTCCTATTTTTGTTAATCAGCCTCTATTCTTGGTCCAGACAGCTATGAGTGCAGACAGAGTGATTTGGTAGAGAAAGTATGTAAAGAGCTGACTAGAGAAGTTGTTCCAATCCTGTGACTTTAGGCAAGACCATTTTCCTCAGAAGCAGTTCAGGACATTTCTAGAACCTGCAGCATAGTGGATTCCTTTGCTTTACGTGAATCTATAGTAAAGAAATCTTAAAGTTTTATCAGTTGAGAAAAAAAATCTCATTATATAATAATCATTGCAAAGTGACCTTAGCACTTATGAACAAACTTTAGAACAAAATTAAAGCATAAAATGCATAAAACAAAAAATTAAATTTTAATATCAAATTTCTTTTGGAGGTATATAAATAATGTCTATTTTATATATTATTAATCAAAGTGCGAATTATGTAGAAATTGTATATTAAACTTTTAATATGTATAGTTTATGCACTGAATAAATACTGGACTTTAGACACTACCAGGGGTTATCTTTAACACTGAAACTGTAGCACTGCCAAAAGCATATCCCATCCAAAAAATCCATAATAGTTACCCTACTGTGGCTATTATACCCAATGAGAACTTTCTTTAAGAAATAAGTTATTATAGTTTTTCCTTTATATTTTAATTTGTGATTCTCCATGGTATTTTCTGTTGGCTCCAACTTCTATCAGTGGGCACATCTTGGCAATGACTGACAGAGGCTGCTTTCAATAGTCTTATTAGCAACAACATCTCTTGGTTGAAGTCCCATATTTAGTCTAGCTACTGGTCAGCTCTCGGCAGCCTCAGAGGCCATGGAGACACCAATTCTCATTCATTGCCCTGTCAGTTTACTCAGGTAGGTTTATTCATGTCTTAATATATATTTTTAAATTATCCTTGAGATTTGCTCTTTGAACCATGGATTGTTCAGAAGTGTGTTTCTTAGCTCCCAAGTGTGTAGGAGATGGAGTAGACCCACTTTTTCCTATTCCTCTTGTAGATATAGCTGAAAATCAAGACATTATATATATAAAACAAACATAAGAAAGTTATATAAAGTGGAGATAAGAAGGCAGATTTGCTGTGGACCTTGGGACCAAGAAAACGGCAGAGTGGTGATTTTGCTCTGTTTTCCTCTTTCCTCTTCCTACATCCCAGACTTGGAGCAGAAGAAGTCGGCACCAAAGCATGCAGACAAAAAACAAAAACAAACAAACAAAAGTAAACACAGGCTCTCTCTCTCTCTCTCTCTCTCTCGTGCACACATACACACACACAGCCCACCATCATCATCAAAAGTATTCACTCTCTCTCTCTCTAACCAAATAACTAGGAAATGGGCAACCCAGAATGACAAAACTTTTAGACCACTCTACTTCAGTCAAACACCATGGAAAAAAATATGGCTTCTCCATCACCCACGACAGCAAAGGCTGAGTGGTGAGCTGAGATTTCGAAACTCTTCTGGCTATAATGAAGTACCCTAGTTCCCTCTCCAATGTGGTGTCATATAAAGGTCTCAAGTGTTACTGGAGGCTAACTGAGGAACCTAGCCTTTCACACACATAGGGAAGAAATAAGGGAATACACCCACTTCTTCTGTTGGGGTGCTATCAATGAAAGCCAGCTAAAATGCTGAAGATATAGCAACAAGCAAGATAGGTTATGACTTTTTTTCTCTCCTGAAATGAATATTCTAGTGGAGATCCAGGTCCAAATGTTTGTAATATTAGGTTAAAGTATGTTTAAAAATGACTGTGTCTTTTGCTACAAATGTATAAACCAAAAGTAGTACCTATAGCTAGAAACAGAAAACTGAACAAAAAATGTCTCATGTGCCAAGATGAAGAAGCAAGGAAAGAGTACTGTAAACTAAAACAACTTAGATGACTATGAGATGTCCACATGTCTTAATAAGGAGTGATGACTATCCATATAGAAAATATTTCATTTCATTATGCTTAGGAACATATGTGATGATGGAGTTCATATGTAGCATAAGGCAAAAGAAAACACACCTTTCAAAGATGCAGAGCAGATGAACAATGAATGAGTGATGATAATGACTGATATATTCTGATTTATAGTTAATTTAGATGAGCCGACTCTTCCCATAATTCTAACAGATTTAACTATGGCATAGATTTTCTTGTGGATGAGGTTTATGTTAACCATGGCTAGTCAATGTTGGGAAATAAGGATAAACAGGATGAAATATTTTAACATTTTGAACTATAGAAAAATCATAATACATTTTTTCATTAAATCTTGATATAAGATGTGTCTCTTTAAGATCCCAACCATGAGGATTTATTATACAATCAGTTCCAATGTAAAGCAGAATCAGCACATGAATTACGAGGATGATATTAAACAAAGATAACAAGATCATGTAATTTGTTTTTGAGTCATTAAAAAACAAGAGTAAAATTTATTTTACATTCTGATATTATAATTTTTTTAAAGCCTGATCTATGTCAAAGATAGACATTTGGAGCTACACATATGAGCCAATTTTAGAATCTCTCACTTCCTTCGTTTTCTCTTTAGTCTTTTTTACTTGTAATAAAAAAAGCATCAAACACTTTGGCTAGTATTACTTGTTTATAGCAAGTTGGAAAACACCTCTTACAGTAACTTTGAAAGTAAGAAAATCTGTTTAACTTTGATGGAATATTCATTAGTTATGTTGATCCTGCAAATGTTAATTTCAAAGAGATAAAATGTATGAATAATAATATTTTCTGTGATCTTGAAGAAATGGTTTTAACATAATAGAGATACATGTTAATATATTATCACGACATTGAAAAAGTTCTATCAACAGTATGAATTAGAAGTCAGATATTCACAATTAAAAATAGAAGACAGAAGATCAGATTTGGAAAGGGTTTGTTGAACAGCATTGCCATTTTTGGAGCACACAGAAAGGCTAGTGTTTAATTTGGTACTGTACTTTGGGACACTTATTAACAGACATTGAGGAGAATGGATTCTCACCACAAATTTTTCAAATTATGTAACATAACTTAAAAACAATGTTCAATTATTATGCCAGGTACTGACACTCCAACGTTTTTGCCTTTTTATATTTCTCACGGCTGGTGAAGAATGGCTATCTTGTCAATGTTGACTAATATATATTTGTTTCTAAATCAGTGGACATTTGTACTGGAAAGGGTTCAAATACCTTCATCCTGTTCCTTCTTACCTTATGCCTGTGAAATTTTACTGTGCCACTCTGTAATAAAACTCATGTCACTTGACTATTTTGTTCGAAAACCTGCAGTGATTATCTACTTGCCTTCGAAATGAAGTTCATTAACTTTGGCCTATCAAGTCAAGCACATGGTATTTCTAGAGGCCATCTTCTTAACACAGATACCTTCTACTATCCTCCACACACTCCTCATCAACATCTGATTCTCCTAACTTTCAAGCATGTCTTGCATGTATGCTTTTCTCCACATGTATTAAGTCTGTTCTCATGCTGCTAATAAAGAAATATCTGAGACTGGGTAATTTATAAAGAAAAACAGATTGAATGGACTCACAGTTCCACATGGCTGGGGAGGCCTCACATCATGGTGGAAGGCAAAGGAGGAACAAAGTCAGGTCTTACAGGGCAGCAGCCAAGAGAGCATGTGCAGGGGAACTGCTCTTTATAAAACTATCAGATTCCGTAAGACTTACTCACTATTATGAGATCAGCATGGGAAAAACGTGCCTCCAGGATTCAATTACCTCCCACTGGGTATCTCCACAAAACTTGGGAATTATGGGAGCAAAGATGAGATTTGGGTGTAGGCACAGCCAAACCACATCACCAACTACTCCCATTCCCCATCTTTACTATCTTCTCCAAATTAACACCACTTACAAAAGCCTGGCTCAAATGTCACTGTCTCTAGGTGCCTTCTTACATTTTTTCATGAGTTTATTTTCATCTGTGCTTCCAGTGTCTTTGTTTCCATTACCATGATATCTCAGTATATTTAGTCTTGTATTAGAATTTTATTTAAAACTTGCCTTTTTTCCCATTATTATTAGGGCTTGTGTTGTGTTTATCTTTCTACAAATTGCATTACCTTTCATATTGCAACTTTCCTATTGTACTTTTAAGCAAAATAATATTTTATTGTTGGTCAAAATTAACAATTCATTGAAATATACCAAATGAATGCATACACAATATACATATAGGTTTTATTAGATCTCTGAATATAGCAGACCCAGACCCAGTTGCAGTGTAATTTTTTGCAATATGAATTGCAGTTCATATTACATAGATCATTCACTATCAAAACAAGTCTGTTGATTTGTGTTGACTTTTAGAAACCAAGAATTTGCATATATTAGATACTGAGGTTTAAACAAAAATCCTTAATTGGGAATTGAGACAGGATGTTTGTAAGTGTTCCATGCCTAAACAGGACTATGCTTAGCTATTTCAATATATATTTTCTAAGTAAGCATAAGAACAGGAAGAGGAACCTAATATACAGGCATTTTAGACTCATAATTTAGCCTTAGGACAAGGTTCTGAGGTAAACAACACAAAGTTAAATGCCTCTAAGAGGTACGTAGGTGACAGAGATTTGGTATGCAATTTGAGTTATGATGGGTAACCTGCTAACAAAGGGAATAAATTGAGTTTTGCCGTGAACAAATATGGGCCAATAGTACCAACTTAATCTTATTTTTTGCATTATTTGTAAATTTTTTATATGAACTTTTACATAAAACTCTGGGATTTTACTTTCTCTTGAAACAATCCAAATATTAAAAGAATCTCATAATTAATTGGGAGTCTGTGACTTCTGTTCAAAAGCTCCTATAAAAGATTAAAATGAGAGAGACAAGCAAAAATAAATGTAGCAGTTGGAGAGAAGTGGAAAATCCAGTATACTGATTTTGAAGTACAGGTTGAAGATCATGAGTGATTTGTGAAAATTTAAGTACAGAATAATAGCAGATATAGTCTAAGCAATGACATGAGATAACTATATTGACATGAAAAGTTGATTCCTGATTTTTGAAAGTTGGTCCAATAATAACTTTTGAGAGTTGATCTGTGTTAGCTTTGCAAACATCATATAAACATTTTCTCAGTCTTCTGAATAAAGCTTAATTGTATCCTTATTTCAGACGAAGAAACTGAGACACAGATTTAAGCAACTTCTCTGAGATTCTTGCATAGCAGGAAATTAAACCCAGCTCTTCTGTACTAGAATGTTAGTGTTCCCAGTAAACACACTAATCTATCTCCAATCATTTGCATCTAAAATCAGGTGTATGTATGTTTAGCTACCAGCTGCCCTTCACAGGACTCATTATCTCGGGGGGGTTATGATTAACTTATTTCTGGGACAGGGAATCTAGTGACTAGTAGCTAGATGCTGGCAACTCAACTGAAGTCGTTTGAAGAAGCTTACCAGGAACTAGCCAGTGCCCTAGTTGCCATCTCCAAACTATCCCTAAGACACCTGCCAGGCAACAGACTGGAGGGTTTATTACTGTGCTGTTTGTACAGTTGAGAAAAAAGATACTGCCAAAAGCCCAGTCTGAAACAGCCTATCTAAGGATTAAAAAAGGAGCAAACTTGAGAGATGTATATTGAGTAAATATGTAACATTGATTTGGCAATCAGTCCAATGTACGCAATAAAAGAAAAAAGATGAGTCAGTATTTTGCATGACGTTTCTCTCTAAGGATTTTACTGAGTAGAATAGAAAGAATGATTAGAAGGGAATATGATAAGAGCTAGTATTTTTGCGTCAACAGAAATAGGCCAATAAAAGATACAATATGTAATTTTGTTATATGGTGAAGATTCTGTCCATATTGATGCTAGTTGAATCATTGTTAAATCATTATCAATTTCCATATAATTAAAGAGCTTTCCAAAAATCATATTTTATTTTTAATCATTAAATTTAAGGTTTTTTTTTAATCTGAAGGCTCAAGTTTGTCTTTTATTCTCTTGACAAAACATTGACAAGCTGAGAAAAACACACACAGAGTGCTTTTGATGGGCAAATATGCATCATGCTGCGCTGGACTAGTAACCTATGAGTGAATTTTGGCCATTTTGTTTTGAGCTGTCAGATAAATTTCTCTTGGGCATCTTTCCTATTGCTGTGCATCTGAGCAAAATAATATTTTATTGTTGGTCATAATTAATAATTCATTGAAATATACCAAATGAATGCACTCAAAATACAGATGTAAATCTTATTAGATCTCTGAATATAGCAGTCCCAGTCACAGTGTGATTTTTGCAATAAGAATTGCAGTTGTATATTAGATCATTTTCTCTCAGAACAAGTTGAGAATTACAATATTTTAAAAATTGATAAATTACTTTCTGCTTATAAATGAGAAAACAGATTTGTAAAATGTGAAATGAGCCATTCTGGCAAAGTAGAATTTGAGCTTCAAGTGTAAACACTTGAGTTAATGGCTGGGGTTTCTCAATCTCAGAAGCTCTGGTGCATGGGGAGGGTGAAGCAGAGGTTATGGGAGCTCTTCAGCATTTTACTGAGAACATCCTTATAGGATTTAATTAGGCAGATTACCTGTTATGCATGGTGTAGTGTGCTGAACACTTTTAAACTGGTATATCCTCAAGGCAAATGGAAGGCAAAGACAGAAGGAATTACATTCTACACAAATAACTCAGAGTATTTTATTAGTGGTCCTCATAGAAATAAAATCTTCCTTGCCAATGCACCACTTAATGTTTAACTCAATTGAGTACCAAAGAATTGGTTAAATGTTGAATGGCCATCTAGATTTATGGATCCAACCAACCTCCCTTTCAGTAATTTTTTTTTTTTCTAGTAACAGCATTGGAGCTTTGAAATAAAACAAAATACCTTTAGTTTATAACACTATGTGCTTTGTTCTAAATTCCAAGATAATAACACAAGTATAATTATTTACAAGAAAGATAAATCTGCTTTTTGAAAAACAATACTATTTTATAATTAGAACTTCAAAAAGTAAAACTGCTTAAAGTATACCAATGAACAGTACTGTTTACTAATCACTTCAGGATGCAAATGTTAACTTGTTAGGTATATGCTAAATTCCTGAATCTACTTAATCACTTTATTCGCCTAACCACCTACAGGGAAGGGTCACTATGTCAAGCAATCCTGAATGGTATTTTGTGTGAATTGGGAACAAAGCTTTTAAAGGCCAGAGGTTTAGGAACATAAACCAGATGTGCTCATTTTAAAAAGTCTACTTATTTTGTGGTGGGGAGGAAAAGGTCAGCCTCTTAGATCTTTTAAAAATCTTACTGTCAAACACATTCCAGGGAAGCTAAGCATTTTACTATTCTTAGAGTGCTGCTTCACTGACTTTTTTTTTTGATAAAATATTTGCTCTGATCTGTGTTGTACATGAGTCTATTCTACATTTAGAGTACAATAAGATTTCCTTATTCTTTTAAAAACTCCTGCAATATGTCAGAATATTTAGACTTTTATTCCACATAAATGATGTTGAATTATTTTTAAAAATTGTAATTCTAAACACAAATGTCTGATTTAAATGCTAATTCTCAATTCTTTGCCAAGTAAAAATCTAGGTCACAAATTGGCTGTTAAAAAGAATAATTTATAAAGATATATTTATATAAAAGTGAATGCGTTTCCTCTTTAGGATGACGATACACATGATGTCTAGTACTCACTTTCACTATAATTTGGTTTTAAAAGAATTTGTTGAAATCCATGCTTCAATATTTCTGTAGAATACAAATTACATTAAATTTTTGTTTAGACTATTTTTATACTATTCAGCTAATTCTTTGCATAGAAATAGGCATTTTTTATGATAGTCCAGATTTATGTTTTCCTAACTCTTAAAACAAATTATTCCAGTATTTCAGTTGTCACTGGTACCATCTAATCTTACCTACAAAAGCAGAATTGGATATATTTAGCAATACATACCCAGGTATCCTATAGCCTTGGAATTAATCCTGCATATTAGCTATATAATCTTATAATCTTGGGTAAAATTTTAAATTATTTAATTTCTTCAACTGCAAAATGGAGATGATGACAACAATATGTGTTTCATTTGGTCATTATGATTAAATAAGAAAATATATGGTATGCTAACAAACTGCCTGGCACAACAGTACTGAGTATGTTGCAGACATTTCCAAAATTTAACTACTCCATCCAATCACGTAACAAGTCAAGCATTATCTCAGCCTAAGAAATGGCTGTAGAGTTTGAAAAGTGATGGGCTTATCTTTTTGTTCTGACCCTCTGATTCCAGGCAAAATCCTAAACTATCATAGTCTTTTAAAAGCCTATATTAAAGCAAATATATTAAATGCTTATATTAAAATAGGTTCTTTGAATTATTATGAAAATATGAGATGGCATTTGAAATGACCTAGCAGCATTTCTCAATAGTTATTTAAATTTTAATTTGTAATACTTTCTCAATATTATATCTAGTCTCAGTTTAAATTCAGGTTATTTTTAAACTGTAGTAAATAATTTTAAAATAACCTGAATTTAAACCCAGATTAGATTACCCAGCACCGTTGGATTTGGTGTTCTGGCAGAACCAATGAGTTGCTTCCTAACATCTGTTTCTCTCTCAGTTCTAGAATTCCTGATTTTTAGCTAGCCACATGGACATCTGGAATAACATTATATTTCATAGCCTAAGTACCCTATTTACTAGCAGATAAAGTAATGTTGGACCTCTAATACAACACCATAACTTGGAAAAAACACCTACCTCCCGGCAAAATGTTGCTTATGTGTATTCTTTCAATAATAGAATAAGTAGCAATTTGCCCATAGTGAACACACTTATTCTGCATACAGATGTGTATTCTTTGCCCACAGTGATTCTACAAACAACATTTCTGAGTTTACTACATTCATTCTTCACACTAATATATCCACATTCCTTCTGACCAAGAAGTTTGCTTTAGAGCAAAAGAAGTGGAACACAGGGATAATTGTCACAGCACTGAAGGGTCATTTTGTGTACTCCATCATCCAGAGTTTGGGACGCCTTTAAAAGAGTGGAAGGCTATATGTGCTGCTCAGTAATGCTGCTAACTAAAAAATAGCCTGATGTGTACATACGGATTAACTTCTTAACCAATAAGCATAATGGTGTTTTGTTTTGTTTTGTTTTGTTTTTGTCACAGCTGAAATACATGAGTCTGGGAGGTAAGAAAGTGGGTAGGGAGTTCACCTCTCACGATTCCACTTTATGACTCATTTACAAAATGCTGCTTTCAATCCCTGTGACCTTAACCTCTCCTGGCTTGGAGATCTTAGTACTCAAGAAGAAATTCTTCCATCAGGAAACACAATGATAGCTCAATTGGAGTCAGACTTGAGCTTGCCACCTGGCCATTCCCGTTTCTCATAATATTTATTCAATATTTACAAAGAATTTTACAGGGTGGGTGAGTGTGATTGGTCCTCATTAATCAGGGGAAATAAGGTGACTATTGTGCATTAGGGACATAGGAAAGATCTGGAACCCAGTGCATTCCTTTGTGTGCCTGATAGAACTGCCATATTCATTGCAAATAATAATAATAATGGAAAAATACAGCACTTCGATGTAAGGAGATCTTCTAAAAACTCAGACCATTCAGATATGAATGTTTGAATCACTCATCCAAATAAAAAGTCCTGTTAGTCACTGGATGAGAAGTAAAGAACAGACCTGAAAGAGCAGGACCAAATCATAAATATTAACTAAGATATCACTACCAGCTGTACAAATGAGGTCTTCAGTACCTAACGTATTGTTCCTTGTTCTGTTATGTGTATATTTTTATCAGCTAACTTCACTTTTTTTCCTTCATCTCATCCTTTCGCCTATAATTTTATCTTCAATGTGGGTGGTGGTTAACTTTATAATTTCATCCTTGGTTCAGGGTTCTGACAGAATTAGAGGATACATGATCACACAGAGATGAAAACCATGCTTGATAGAACTCAATTGAATTTGGGGAGAGATAGCATGGGGAGAAATGCCAGATGTAGGTGGAGGGGAGAAAGGCAGCAAATCACACTGCCACGTGTGTACCTATGCAACTATCTTGCATGTTCTTCACATGTACCCCAAAACCTAAAATGCAATTTAAAAAAAACTCAATTTAATTTATATAGGAATATCATATCATGTTAGCTGCCATCATATTGTGATTCCAAATGCTCTTGTTTGAAAGCCTAAACTTGGGATGAAGGGTATGTATGGATGACAAATATTTCCAGCAGAGAATTTGTAGGTACTGTGCATTGGCTACACATAACCTCCATTCCAGACACTTGGTGGTGTTCTATCTTGTACTGAAGAGGCTAGAAAATCCAAGCTATACTTCCCAATCTTCTCATCTCAGGAGTTCTGCTGTACTTCGTTTCTGCCAAACGCATTTTGTAAGTTTTAGATTTGAAACAGAGTTATGGCAAGAGACACAGAACCTGATGCAACCATTTTTGATGATAAAGTTTGTAGCAGAAACATCAAGGATCCTAACTAGACTCCCTGCCATGGTGTGGGAAGAATTCCCCACTGGGGCAAAGACGGGGAGCTCTGTGTTCTGCTCCTTCCAGTTTCAGTGGCTTCTTATAATCATGGGAGCAGCTTCCCTGCTGATATCAGAGGCACTGTGATCAAAGGGTCTGGGGGAAATATTTGTCCTCTCTGAGCTTGATCAACTCACTCAATCTTGTAATAATTCTATCTGGTCAATCTGTAATTAACTTCATCATAGCAACTATTTATTCTGCATCTGCCCATGAAATAGATTAGTACAAAGATGAAGATGATGTGATTCCTTTGTTCAAGGAGCTCATACTCTCATAGGAAGAGATAGTCTCGATGCAAATCAGCCTGCAATATAATAGAATTAAAAATTACATGTTATAGGAATATTGCAAGGGAATCAAGTCATTCTATTTGTTATTGGATAAGGTTCCATACTTTTTGGACCCTAATTAGAGTAAACTGAGCAGAATTTTAACAAAGAATTTAGGCGGTAGAAGAGTGGTTCCTCAGCATTTCAGGCTGAGGTATTGGAATTCAGAGGTTGGGCTAAGCAACTGTCAGACAAATACAGACGAAGAGTGAGTTTTTCTATTACTAGAAAACCCGAAGTGTGAGTGTGAATGGGAGATCTAGGGGAATAAATCTAGAAACATAAGCTGGAGATCAGATTGCATTGAGACTTAAATGCAATGGGAGTTCACATTTTGTTTTGTTTTGTGAAGGTGGAAGGTTTTTTTTTTGGTTTCTTTTGTAGACAACAAAAATTACACAGCTCTGTTGCAGAAAGAAAATTATGAAGTTAGCATATAGATTAAATTAAATGTGAAAAGGAGTAGAGTATGAGGAGACTAATTAGGACATTAGCAGAATAGGAAGGGATATAACCAAGGCAATAATGTGGGAATGAAGACTAGCAGACAGACTATATAAATATCATGGAACAAAAATGAACAGGGCTTGGTTTCCTATTGAATGTGAAAGTTGATGACATATTTGGACTTAAAAATGGCTTTTTGAATCTTTGGAGGCATGGTGATGCTGGTGGCTGCAATGGGTAGCACAGGGGCAGGGCCATGCGGGTCTGACTGGAAATTTATACTGTTCTGTTCTGATTTGTTGCACTAGAAATTCTTACAGTTTATAAAATCTAGGCAGAGATGCCCTGCAGATGGTTAAAGTCTACAGGTTAAAATTTAAGCCAAGATTATAGATGCAGATTTCAGAACCGTATTTAGGAACTTGAGGTGGTATTAAGTAATGCCAGTCCCACCACCATTGCTGTTTGTCACAGTGGGCCCCATACTGAACCTGCAATTGTTGCTTTAGGAATGAAATCCACGTAGCCTCTAAAATAGAAGTTACTAAGTATGAACAAAGTATTTTTTTTTTAGCTCATTGAGTTGCTCTTGGGGATTCCTATTCTATATTGGTTGAAATTCTTGAGGAAGGTAGAAAACATTTAGTTATTTCTGCCAATATAAATCTTTTTACTTAATACTTGATGAGGTTTGGAAAAGTCAAAGTATTAAATATCAAAAAGTCTTAATTAAAAATTTTTATGAGCAATTTTTTCTCCCAAATGTGTTCCTTATTCTAAATGAGTCAACAGATTTCAGCAAACTTAGAAAATTGGTAGGATTTTGAAGTAGTAATAGACTCAGATTGCCATATGCATTTAAATTGCTTCTTCCAATATGGTTATGCTAGAGAGTAAATCTTGTTACAGCCCATCCTCTTTAGAGATTCCCATCCTTTTTTTCTCTTCCCTGAGATACATCTGCTCTTTTTTCTCTTCCTTTTCATTTCTTGATAAAATAGACTGAGATTCTGTTTCTCAGTGGCTCCTTTATATGCATTCCAAAGAAAATACAGTCAAACAACCAAAATTTTGAAGACAAAATTATGTCTGATGGGATACTCACATGAGTTAAAAATAAATATTGAAATTTCTATTCAAAATGAAATATGATCTATATAACTTTCTGTGAAAAAAAAGGATAATTCCAAACTGTTGACTTTTCCGTTATTGAAGATTTTGATGGTTTTTTAATGTGTGTAGCAGTTCAAAAGATAAACACACATACACAACTGCTGCCTGTGACATAATTCCAATCCAAAGAAATTGCAAAGAAAGAAAAATAATTAATGAGTGTTGTAAAAAATATGATAATACAAATCAGTGTTGTGGGTATGGCTTTAACTAAATGTCAATATGTAGTAAATGCCAGTATGTACAGAATATTAGCAAAAAACTTCGTGTTAGATGAACAAAGTCAAAGAAATCTATTGAGTGTCCTGAAAACAAAGACATGTAGAGCAGGAACTTTTTTCAGAGGCAACATAGCTCAAGCCCCTCATTTCATCCATGAGGAAGCTTAATGCTAGACAGGCAAAGTGATTGCCCATGGTTTTATGGCGGTTAGTGTCAGATGGAAGAAATAAAAGTGGATCTACTACTTAATTGAGAACTTATAATAATCTATACAGGTCAGTATTTATTGCCTGCTTTTCTCTCTTAATTTCAAAAAAGATAACAACAACTGAGAGTTAGAAACTTGTGATAGAGTCAAAATTTAATGACTTTATTTATCTCAGCCATAATTGGGAATATCTATATATAAAAGTGTCAATTCCTGAACATTCTCTGCCAATAC
Organism: Callithrix jacchus; assembly: GCF_049354715.1. Taxonomy (NCBI): domain Eukaryota; kingdom Metazoa; phylum Chordata; class Mammalia; order Primates; family Cebidae; genus Callithrix; species Callithrix jacchus. The sequence continues at coordinate 117,869,114 of NC_133508.1, forward strand.
AGAAGAAGATTTCCATATAAATAATGTGCCTTGGAGACCAGCACAAAACGTATATTCCCATGGTTTCCAAACTTTGTGTAGCCTTGGGTGCTACAAGAAACTCACAGAACCACTGTAAGGAATTTTTAAATGTTGAAGTATTCAACCTCTGTCAAATACCATGCAAACTGCTAGTTAAAGGGAGTTCAAAATTTGAACATTGGGTTGTTAACATTATTTGTAGTGGTGTCATGTATTTGCAAAGCTAGGATTTTGGCAATCGCTGTGATAAAAAACAAGTCTCATGCAAAAAACAATGTGTCACAGGAAATTAAGATGGTGGTATTTGATCAAATTATACTGTTTGAGTATGTAGTACTCAGGCATAGGCATCCCACTTGTTTGTAATTGTAGTTATCTAAAATAAAATAAGATTTTTTCTTTTAATTTCTGTGCATTTTTTCCAAATGCTTATTAAGTTGTTCTAACTTAATTACTTAATAAATGAAACAAGTATCTATTTTGTCTTCAGGGTGTATGAAACAGTTATTGAAATATCAACCTAGAAAATCTAGGGACCATGTAGGTGCCATTCTTTTCTAATTTGGACAGATCAAGTGACCACCTGCAAGTGAAGATGGAGAAAATTTGACATAAAAACAGTGTTCTGTGAAGAAATAGAGAGAAAGAATACATGCTTCTTAACACTAAAAGTGGACTTTTATCCTAAACACATATTTTGCTAGCTCTCATTGTATATTTTTGCAACCCAGTTCTGCCATATGCAAGTTAACCACAATTTTCTCATTTATGTCGTAACAGCCTACTTCATGGAATAATTGAAAGAGATGATTAAAAAATGCTCTACATAAAATGCCGAATATTGTGCATGACACCTAGAAAACACTAAAATACTGTTACTGCTTTATTATTCACAGTGACATGTTTCTTAACTGAGACAATGATGTACCCTATAAACAATACAGTAGAAGAAACTACAAAGATTCTTTCACTCAGTTAAATTTGGTTAATCTTACTGTGATTTAATTAAAATTTACTAACAAGTCAGAAATCCTGGTACTGTTTGTGGCATAAAGGGAGATGGACCAATAAATGCAGTATTGTTTGACATGAATAAGCTGCAAGATACACACAGCCAACTGTCATTCTTCTATACCTGAATTCTGTGACTTCTGTTGTCTCATCCTGGCTCCACTCATTATACAGCCACAGTTATCCAGAAACATCCCCTACAACACCTTTTTCCATTTTTTGTTGTTTTCAAAGCTAAGTTTGTTGTCATTTAAAAGAATGAATTCTCCTTTGGAATTTTTGTTTTGTAATCTGCTTAAAAAATTCTACTGAACATTAAAAATTTCTAAAGCTAAATCATCCAGCTTCTGACTTTAAGGCCACATCACAGAAAGCAACAGAAACCTTGGGGAATATGGAGCTCTATTACCTGCAACTTATATCTAGAAAGATACTTTATAAGCTAAAACTAAAGAAATGAGCATCAAGAAAATTTTTAGAACTCTCAATTCTACTTATCTATACTTCTTGCTATTTTTTTCTTTCTGGCTTTTGCTATTTCTTTGGTTTAATGTTCAGTGAAGTAATAATCTCTAAAACCATGGAAGATTAAGAGTAGTAAATTAAGAAAAAGATCTCTTTAGCCATTCTTTCCTGCGGTCAGGGCATTCCTTTAGAAACCTTCATCTTTGCTTTCAAATGCCTGCCAATTCATTGAAACAATAAATTCACCCATCAGCACGTTTCAGTGCATGCCGAGAATTTAAAAGTATTGACAATTTTAGCCTGTATTTACTTGTAAGCACTTGTATTTTTTTAGTCATGTTTTAATGTAAAATAAATGTGATCTCATGTCTGCCTTTGAGGAGCTTACTTGCCAGTAGAAGCTGGAGGTTAGATCACAAGAAACTGACTTACCGCAAAACATGTTCACACACACACACACACAGCAATAAGAAAATCCGGAGCAAAGTGTTTAGTAAACTCAACTAATGATTTATAAGGAAGATAAATCAATGAGAAGCAGAAGTTTGGTAAGTATGAAGAACTGTTCAGGTTACCTGTGTAATTGTAAAATGGGTATATGGGACAGAACTATTGGCCAGAATACCTCCACATATTGCTGATGTAGAAATATGCTTTATTTATTCATGTGAGTAGCCATGCATAGTAACAAGAGCTTATTTTTTTGTAATATGGAAAGCAACACAAGTATACCAGAGGATTTCCAGATGCAGGACGAGAACACTGCATGCTGTATATGACACAGTAACATAGTAATTTCCTGAAAACCCTCTCTAAATCTGAGAAGCACAATTTATGTCAATACAGAAAAAGGAAAGAGCATCACTTCATAATGACATCATGTGACATGGGTGCAGTTAGTGTGGCTCCTTCATATATGGCTTGAGAATAATGTGGTGATTTCTCTGGAAATTAATTTGCCAAACTGTTGCAGGGGAATTTAAATAGCTGCTTCTATTAACCCAGTAATTCTATGCCTATGAATCTTTTCTTATGGAAACAACCAGAAATTTAGAAAAATAAAAAAGATGACTTCAGATGTTCATTACAGCATTATTTGTAGTTTAAAAATATATAGCCTTTTAAATATTATGAAAAGCATTATAAGGAAGACTAGCTTATTCTTATATAGCATTAATTATATGACAAGAACTGAGTACTTTACATTTATTATTTCATTTAATTTTTACAACTCAAAGAAGTAGGCACTTGTATTATTCAGGGTTCTCCAGAAAAACAAAATCATTAAGATACACATGTACATACACACACACACACACGCACACGCACACACAGAGATTGACCATAAAAACTTAACTTGCACAATTATGAAGGCTGACAACTCTAATATCTGCAGTGAGAACCAGTAGGCTGAAGACCCAGGAAAGCCAATATTGCAGACCCAGTCCAAAGACACTCTATGGGGGGATTCCCTCTCGCTTGGGGTGGCCTGTTTTTTAAATTCTTTTCAGTTCTACTGAAAAGTAGATTGTATAAGGCTAATTATATAAGGCCCATTCACATCTTGGAGGGCAATCTGCTTTCTCAAAGTTCACTGATATAAATGTTAATCTCATCCAAAATGCCCTTCAAGTAGACACATAAAATTAGCCATCATTGCCTTATAATTATCTCTGTGGCATATATATAAGAACGGAGGCTCACAGAACTTGAGTTTATGCAAGGTTATGCAGCTAAAAGGAGCAAAGCCAGGAACAAAGTTTAGGTTTGTAGCCTCCAGAGTCTAAGTTCTAAATATTACCAGAAGTATCTATATAGAATATAAAGAAATACCTGTGATATAAAACTACATAAAAATAAATGTTTTAAAGGCAAGATACTAGCTTGCATATTCAGCATTACCTTATGATATAAAAACATAAAAGACTAAAAAGAATTATGTGAATAGGTACTAATATATTACAATGATCATTTTTCTGATTCCTTATAGCTTTACTCAAGTTTTTAATCACTTTCATGTGAATAATTTTTCATTTTTTAGAAAGCCCATCTAAACTTCAAAATTATAATAAAGTATAAATCTGATATTTAAAAAAATCCTCATCTGGACACCTATTGCTGTGGACTACAGATCTGACGTACCTCAAACATTTATGGTGTCTCTAAAGATTGTTATAATCCTACATTGGCTGTAGATGTGAGAGAATAGTCAAATGTGTTTAAAGTAAAGTCAAATTAATTTAGACTTTTTAAAATAAATGGAACTAAAATGTCAGAAACTTTATATAAAATATTAAAATGTTAAGCACAGCAATAAGAGTCCTAATAGAAAACTTGGAAATTTTCATATTTATTACTGAATTAGATCGTTTGAAGAGCCAGAAACAATGAAGGGCAGGGTAGTTCCCTGCATATGTATCTCATCTACTGGTTGACTTATCATTCAGAATATAACTTTGGACAGTTTGGAAGAATAGAAAAGAGATGGAAATACCAGAGATGAAAAGAGCCAGGCAAAGAAGCATGTTTAAGGTAGGCCTCGGAATCGGAACTGAGTCAGAAAGATATTGGTAAAAGAAAAGTTGGAAAGGAAGTTAGTGGAAATTAGTAGGAAATAGAATGTGCTTTGGAGGTACCTTGGAAACCACTATGATAAATAAATTCCAGGTTAGCCCTACCTAGTGGTTATCTAAGTGAAAGAGGCCAAAACAGTCAGAAAGCAAGGTCCATGTTTATGACCATAGTGAATTTACTTTCCTCAAGTCTATACAGTCCCACATGCATTCATTACAGTGATCTATCAGCAGCAAATCTTCTAACATATGTGTTAATATAAGATTTTAAAATGTTAGTACAAATTAGTATAACAGCATAGTCGTTTTCATAGGTAAACTATTTCCTGCATAATTTTCATTGGCAATACCCAATCATTCTTGTATAAACATTTTTGAAGAGCAGAAGCAGCAGTTAAACATGCCATTTTAATAATTGACAGTAACTCAGAAAAAGAAAACTAGAAGTTTCCTGTGTGTGTGAAACCTAAATGCTTACTTTAATCAGTATGGCAAGTTTAGCTAATTCAGCAATAGCTTTACAATCTCTTCGTCACTCTAGTCTCAGAATACATCTTTTCTTAGACATTTTAGTTGGATGTTGCAAAAACCTTACTGTGATAGTATTTATATATGAATAATGGCATAATAGAGAAGAATGGATTTAATTACATAGTCATTGAATAAATAAGAATAAAGAAAATTAGCTTAATACAATTTGATTTTAAAAACATAATAAGAGCTAGTTTTTTAAATTTGATCAATGGCTTTATGGAAAATGCTTTTAATTTTTTGTGCAATCTAATTTAATTGTTATGCTGAAGTGCTGAAAGACAAAAACCTCATAGAATATCCTTTATGAAACTGTATGATTTCATTTAAACTCAGGGTTTATACACTATGAATTACATGGTTGGGATTAAGCTCACCGGTAATTATTAAATATCCTTATTTAGCACTGATTTTGACTTTATGTAATTGTAACTGAATACAGCTTAGACAACTTATATTCTGAGAGAAGCAAGGGTAAAATATGCAAAGAAAACCCAAAGGAAATAATAAAGGACTCTGAGACAAGCAGCATCGGAAGCAAAACCTTGGTGGTTGGTCATTTGTCTGGTTGCATTGGTAATTCAAGTATGACAACCACTGAGTAGCCTGAAAAATGTTTCAATTCACTCACTTTTGTAATGATGTAACTTGCCTTCCTAACTGCATTATATTTGTTTCATTTCCTTTCTAAGGAATAAAGTATGGATATTTAAAAATCAGTATCTTAACTTTTGTATAGTATGTGCAGTAAGTGTCCAATAGCACTTACTTTGACTTTTGTGTGATTTTTTTTTGGTCACTCCTCTCCCACTCTGGCATTCTTTTTACTGATTTTATAATTATAAAAGTATTGTCTGTGATTATAACACATCTCATCTATCTTGATAATGGTGTTGGTTGTCCTATTATAAAGTATCGGTTGTTGAGAGAAAAAAAAATCAGAGCAACATTAACAACAATCAAGAAAAGAAAACCAAAATCTTACTGAGTATATGTCCAAGCAGAAGGAAAATGATCTAACAAATTAAATACAAAACTTCATGCAAAATGCATGGTTCAACAAGAAGGAATTTTATTTCCCTCTGAAATGAAATATATGAAATTTGAAATCCAGCTGCCAATCATTTCTAATAAACTATTTAAAGTTACATGGTGGAAAGAACAAAAAAGCTGAATTCAATTCTATTTTGGATTACACATATTTTTTAAATCAATGTACTGTGAAACATTACCTTGAAAAGTGAAGACACAGCTACTATGTAAGCATCCAAAGCAATCCCTGCAGACACTTTAGTTATATCATTGAATATGGGCTAATCCTTTGATCTAAAACTATCAAAAATTCCTGTTGAAAATTTGACTCTCTTTACTGATTTGGACTGATGTTAATGCTTTATCTAAAGCAAAGGAATGTTGTAGTTCTGCACATAGACACAAAAAATTTACCAAGAAGCTTGTTTTGAATTTCCCTTCAAACATCAGAGACTAATATGCATATCTCTTTTTATCTATCTAAATTGCAGATTATTTGCTCACTATTAAAAAATAGTGTCCTCAAAGATAAGTGTTTATTTGCAAGATGATAATACAGCCTAAGGCATCCACTTCTAAGTTCACATCAATTTTAGAGCTTTGTCTTTAAGAGATACTCTACTGCCCATTTAGCATTGGCTCTAACCACCCCCTCCTCAGAGTCTTGAAGCCTCTTAATGAACTAGGCTGTTTCCATCCACCATTACTTTATTGCTGAAGAGCTTTCCCTGTCACATAAAAATCCATAAACTCTATATCTGCAAACACAGAACTTTCAGATGCTCCAAGTATAAGGCTGCTATTATTTAAACTTTATTCCAGAATTTATCAATAATATTGTCGTACCATAAAATTTAATTCAAGATGGAATTCTTAGAATTTGAGCAATATACGTGCATTTTAGTGGACGTGGTGTGCAGAGATATTCCATTCCATCTACTCAATATGCTCCTCTGCTTTCCAGGCCTACATTCTAGATGTTATGTTACTAACAACTTCATAAAAATCCTTAAAGAGTGGAAATGACATTTGCGATTGAAACATAAATGAAAAAGGTTATGATTACATGGTGACAAATATAGCTTATAATTGAGCTCTAACTACTTCTATTTTCTTTCTTTCCTTACACACATATAGAAAGATTCGAAACATATCATTCTGGAAAATCCATTTGTAAAATTAAAATGACTAAATGTCTTCTAATTATGTACAGTTATCATAAGTTAAATTGTTTTCTGTCATCTGAGTAAACAATACTCTTGGGTAAAACTCAGATGTCAAACCTTAAAAGTAATTTTAAAGTACCTTATGAAGAACAATTATAATGTAAGTTTCGACTATACTGGTGTGTCAAGTTCCTCTTACATCTTTCCATATCCATCCCAAATTCATTTCTTACCACAAGTTATTATCAGGGATAAAAAAAAGTTTGAATTTTTATGTATCATTTTAACCTGGCCAATATTTTAAAGCTTCTTAGAGGTAAGATGAGAAAGAAAATCAGAAGACTGGGAAAAGAGAAAAATATATGAAATTTCTCACTGTTACAATTTTCTTAAACATACTTTGAACGTTCTATCACTTCAGAATAAATAAGTCATAACCATGTACTAATTTGATAAATCCACACCATACATCTCTTTTGGGAGCTAGAGAGGCAAAATAGTAAAAGCACTTCTAAATTCTTAACTAGAATTAATAAATATGTTTTGAATTAATAATGACAAAAAAGTGTTAACTCTCTGGAAACATATCATAAACCAGAACATAATAACATGCTAGGAAATAAATCTCCAAATGACATTCAGTAGTAAATAACAAGTAGAGTTTGAACTTAGCTTAGAATGGACAGTTTTAGATTGGTCACCCTAACTAATGAAGGTGCAGAAAATTCTTATTGTTTTTATGTAACACATAAGAATGCATAGATACTAAATGTCTGCTCATAAGTTCCTACATTTCCATATTTTTTGAAAATTATATTAACTTAATTCATTTAGAAAGTATCTTCAGAGATTATAGCTTTCTGATATTAATCCATATGAATTAATGGCCAACTCATAGATTTATTTATACATTTCTACTTCGGTCCTAAGACAGACATGAATTTATACAATTTTCCCACACTCTTCCCCTTTTACACAGTTGTTATCCAATTACACCCACTAGCCTTCTGATTAATACAATGCAGTTGACTTACTAAAGCATAGCCAAGGGAGAGATGGATTAATATGTCAACTAAAATTGACAATTGGATGTCTTGTGCCAGTTTGATATAATTCCATGGGGTTTTAGAACTGCTAGGTCAATCACTTTAGTCAGTAAAAAAAAGCTTCACTAAAGATGCATAATTGCTTTCTATTTTGAAGATTCCTGCATACTGATAAAACAGTTATGATAAAGGCTAAAAAGTTTGATATTATCCCAATGTGTTATTCACATATTTTTCAAACTAATATTATGTAGTGAATCCACTATATTCCTACATTTGTTCATTTTTTAGTATGCAAAGAGACAAGGGAAGGGAAATACTGTAAATATATCAGTATAAATTGCCCCTTATAGAATATTATGAATTTCACTGGACAATATGTCTTTAAGCAGACATTGAGGATTCTGACTGCCTTTTACTCAAAATTACCATAGTGGAAACAATTCAAAATAAAAAATAAAATATTAGTAGCGCTCTGGACAAAGAAATCATAAAAGAAACTTACCTGTAATATTTTCAAACTAATTCATTTGGAGGCTGTTGTTTCCATTTCTACAGTTTACTTACTCAAAAAATTAGATGGAGAAAGCATACTACAAAAATGATTATGAAAGTCAATTAATTTTTGACTGTATAAAACAATATAAGTAGATAAACAAATATCTACTTATGCATTTCATAGAAAAATGTTAAAATATACAAGCTAATCAGAGAGTTTTTACAAAGGTAAGTGGATATGTATAGAATTTGTCTATGGTACAAACTACTACTGGTGACCAGAAATAAATTTTGGAAAGTTAAATATGGATTTTTCTCAAACTTATACAGGAGGCTGAATTCATGGGAAACTTCATTTGCTAGTTTCTATTCTCATTAAAGAGAGGCATCAGCATGTTCAAGTTCTGAGGTTAAGGCATTGTATACACAGCTTCAGAAATCATTTCCAGTCATATTTTTTCAAAGAGTACATTTAAAGAAAGCATCTAAGAGCAATGACAGTCAAAATTGTTCCTACAGAGAGATACAATTATTTGCAGAAGGATGGCTGAGGAAACAAGCACAAATGAAAATGAAAATGAAGGGTTTGAACAGCCTTCATGGTTTGCTGCCTCCATTATGTGTTCATTCTATCATCAGATGGTCAACATATTCACTGAGAACATGGTTGAACAGTTGGTTTTGACAAAATTGTAGATTGCCCCTTCTTGCTGCCTTCTAATTTGTCTTCTGAGATAAACATGAAGAACATAACTGTAAAGAATAAGCTCTAATATGATCAGAGAAAATTATTCCTCAACTTGAAGTATAAGCATAAAGACTTCTTTTCCCAAATAGCCATTATTTGCTCAAAATATTAATTTGACTGTAACTTTTCTTCATGCACATCATCTTTTTTCTTCTTTTAAAAAATAAAATATTGCTTCTGTGCAAGAGATTTAAAAAATCCACCCTTGGATTTTCAGTATATTGTAGCAAGAAATTTTTCTCCTTTCTTCTCTTCCTTATTCTTTTCTTTCTTCTCTTCTTTATTATTAAAAAAGACACACTCCCCAAAAACGTTGTTCAGGGCTTATGAGAAACTTAAAACACTGTAGTTTAGATTAAGCTATGGTTACTGTTTTCTTGCCAAATAACAATTCCAACTGAATCAATCTTATCAATACCTCTAACATAAAAATGCACTGTTTAAAATTCCATCCTTAATAAATGTTAACTTTATTCATTTGGGTATATATTTTTTCTTTCATCAAAGAATGATTGAGTAATTTGAGTCAAATATTCTGCCTAGTAGTGGGGAACAATGATGAATTCACCATTTCTAAAAGTAGCTCACATTTCTGCCAGGATAAGGACATGTTCACATAGACACAATACAATCTGATTTATGTCATATTAAAGCCTACTATAGGGTAGTAAGAAATAGTTAAATAGTAAAAGCAGAGGCTGCTATAGCCAGAGGGGTGTAAAATAGTGTTTCTCCACATGGATCTTCCTCATGGAGAATCCTCACTCTGGGAGTTATTTCTTCCTCTGAAAAATAGCACAATTTTCTCTGCCGGAAGAGTGGCAAATAGCAGCAAAAAATAAACTAAAAGTAGCTGTCCACGCAAAGATACAAGTATTCGGAGACATAAATACAGCTGAAAACTAAAGCAGAATGCCTCAGAGTCCTGAAAACGGTTATAACCTTCATAATCTGATGAAAATAAACTAGCATTTTGCAATGCAGCATAGGAAGGTAACTCCCATTACATGCAGTGACTGGAAACTATGCATTTAACCCCTGGCAGTAGTGATGCAGGAACTGGGAATAGTCTTTAATTAGCAATACCCTAAATTTTTTAAAAAGATTATCCCAGTTAAGATAAGTGTGGATACACCACGGAATATTATGCAGCAATCAGAAATGATGAGTTTGTGTCGTTTGTAGGGACATGGATGAATCTGGAGAACATCATTCTCAGCAAACTGACACAAGAACAGAAAATGAAATACTGCATATTCTCACTCATAGGCAGGTGATGAAAAATGAGAACACATGGACACAGGGAGAGGAGTACTAAACACTGGGGTCTATTGGGGGGAAAAGGGGAGGGCCAGCGGGGTGGGGGGGAGATGGGGAGGGATAGACTGGGGAGAAATGCCAAATGTGGGTGAAGAGGAGAAAGGAAGCAAAACACACTGCCATGTGTGTACCTATGCAACTGTCTTGCATGTTCTGCACATGTACCCCAAAACCTAAAATGCAATAAAAATTAAAAAAAAAAAAAAGATAAGTGTGGAATAAGTATCTCATGAAATTAAAAAAAAAAAAAAAAAAAACAGGGGTAGAGGAGACTATTGATTGTTGATTGCTAAGGAAAAGAAATACTCCAAATTAGATAAAATACAGTTTCTTCAGTCACACAGGCTAAGAGCTGCAAAGATTAAGTGAGGGGGAATTGGAAAACTGAATGAGAACTCTGCTACTTAATATTTATGGTTTGCTACATATATCATATTTAAATGAGTCATATATGCAACTTTTTTTCATATTATGCGATTAATCAATCTCCTTTTATATTTATTTTTTTCTGACTTATGACTCTTATTATTCTAAAGAATAGGGAGCAGAACAAGATAGATCCTAGGTTTTGGTGTCTATCTTGTTCTGCACCAGGGGAAAGACATATATCCAAGAAAGTATACTGAAGCATTTTTTGGCTATTGAATACGATCTAAATATTAATCAAAAACAATAAATAAGTAATCTATAGCTCAGCTATAGAGACATTAGAGGTTTAAGATATAAGGGATAAGACAAGCTATAAAGATGTAGGGTAGATCTGGCTGTTTGGATGTACAAAAAGAATTACAACTGGATAAAATAAAGCTGCATATTAAAAAATATGATTTTTCTAAAAAATTCCAACTAGCTTTTTATATCTGAGACTATGTGTAGCAAAAAGAGGTCTGACAGAATGTACATCAAGCTGTTTAAAATATTTACTTCCGAACCAAGAAACTAGATGAATTGAATAAATTTTACTTTACATATTTTCTACATATCTTTATCATGTATAACTTTAAGGTTCAAATTCTTCCTACAGAAACATGTGGTTTCTGAAATTTAAGAGCTATTTACCAAAAAATCAGTAAAATGAAGTATTCAGAATGAGTGAAATAGATATGAGGAATCGCCTAAAGAATATTACTTAACCATGGTTATTCTTGTTGGCTGAGCTATTACCCATACTCATTACAGATAAGCCACAGGGAGTGTGAACATACAAATAAGAGAGTCACCAAGTTGGAAAAGTTAGCTGAGAGGTGAAACAGGACAGGTGAGAGGAGGGTCAGGAAATAGGGGAAGAATTCTCAGAGGAGACAACTTTTTAGAAGGGAGCTAGAGTTTTAGTTGTGCTTAGGATGTAGAGTTAGTTGGAAAACACATTCCAGGATGATTCCTTTATACTAAAAAAGGGCATGGAAGTGTGAAACTTCATGTTGTGTTCAGAGAATGATGAACAAATTGCTGTTTAATAGGGTGGGTGGGAACATAGTCAAAACAAGGCTGGAAAAGCTATTGGGATCAGACTGTAAATGTATGAAGGGTCCTGGGCGCCATGCTGTAGATTTTGAAATTTTTTAAGCAAGGCAGGCAATCTCAGACTTACCTGTTTGAAGGTTACATTACTGGCAAGCAGGAAGAAGAACTAGAGCAAGGGAATGTTCCTAGATTTTAAAACATTTTAATTTCAAGATGAGGAGGCCTTTTTGGAGATGTTCAGTAAAGGATGAAGGCATTATGTCCCAGGCTTGGATAAAAATGTTTTTAAACATATGTTTTATTATTAATATCATAGAGCATATGTTCAAATCCTATATACAGCATTTCTTGGCTTGTCGCCAAAAATTATTTATTAAGCTTCCACCTGCATATGAAATTATGGCAGGACTAAATCCCCTGCAAATGTCAAATATATGTTTTAATTTGAATGTTGTGTGATACGCATAAAGCATTGAAACTTCCCTTCCACCCCCACAAATATTGTCTTGTATCCTAGTAATTCCATTATACATTCAAAGAAACCATTTAGTTTTAAGAATTTGCTATACAATTCAATTCAGTTAAGAATGCATCTTGTGGAGGCAAGGATGGGAAGATGTGTAATAAATAGAGAATACATATCTGAGTTTCAGGAAAGTTAGAATGTACGTGATGATGGGAAAAGAACTTATATAAGTAAAATCATTGGTTCCTAGGGCAACATTTCAGCATGTGTGTAATGAAGAAGTGCAAACTGTGAAAACACTAACTGTGGTTAGGAAAAGATCACCAGGAGGTGGTTAGTTAGAGAAAGTGGTGAGCTTCTTTTATCCTTTCACTTTTAAAATGTATCAAAAAGGGTAACAATTTTCAAAGGTAGAAAATCTAGACTACCCTTTCAATTATTATCCAGTTACATAGCTCAATGTGACCTTACAGAATTACTAAACTTTAGTATTGAATACTTAGTATCATTTAGAAACAGAAAAATATTTTGAACCTTATGCAGTTTAGCTTAAACTTAATAAATTTTCTGTATTTAAGACACAGCATAATTCCAAATAAATTTCTTTTGATTCTCTTTCACTGTCCTTTTATCAACCTGCCTTAAGATTATTTTAAAATTGTTTTTTCTTAAAATCATGGCAGAATGAGAGTTAGAATGGTGGCAGACATGAAATATACCATGCAGAGAAGTATACAAAAGCATTATTTCCAATTGTACCATGTCACTTATGTCTTACCTCCTCTTCCACCTATTTTTTTTTTTTTTTAACCAGGGATTTTTTTTTTTTTTTCTTTTTTAATTTTTTATTGGATTATAGGTTTTGGGGTACATGAGCAGAGCATGCAAGACAGTTGCGTAGGTACACACATGGCAGTGTGCTTTGCTTTTCTTCTCCCCTTCACCCACATTTGGCATTTCTCCCCAGGCTATCCCTCCCCACCTCCCCCTCCCACTGGCCCTCCCCTTTTCCCCCCAATAGACCCCAGTGTTTAGTACTCCCCTTTCTGTGTCCATGTGTTCTCATTTTTCATCACCCACCTATGAGTGAGAATATGCGGTGTTTCATTTTCTGTTCTTGTGTCAGTTTGCTGAGGATGATGTTTTCCAGATTCATCCATGTCCCTACAAACGACACGAACTCATCATTTCTGATTGCTGCATAATATTCCATGGTGTATATGTGCCACATTATTCCAATCCAGTCTATTATCAATGGGCATTTGGGTTGATTCCAGGTCTTTGCTATTGTAAATAGTGCTGCAATGAACATTCGTGTACATGTGTCCTTATAGTAGAACGATTTATAGTCTTTTGGATATATACCCAGTAATGGGATTGCTGGGTCAAATGGAATTTCTATTTCTAAGGCCTTGGGGAATCGCCACACTGTCTTCCACAATGGTTGAACTAATTTACACTCCCACCAACAGTGTAAAAGTGTTCCTTTTTCTCCACATCCTCTCCAGCATCTGTTGTCTCCAGATTTTTTAATGATCGCCATTCTAACTGGTGTGAGATGGTATCTCAATGTGGTTTTGATTTGCATCTCTCTGATGACCAGTGACGATGAGCATTTTTTCATATGATTGTTGGCCTCATATATGTCTTCTTTCGTAAAGTATCTGTTCATATCCTTTGCCCACTTTTGAATGGTCTTGTTTGTTTTTTTCCTGTAAATCTGCTTGAGTTGTTTGTAAATTCTGGATATCAGCCCTTTGTCAGATGGGTAGACTGCGAAAATTTTTTCCCATTCTGTTGGTTGCCGATTCACTCTAGTGACTGTTTCTTTTGCCGTGCAGAAGCTGTGGAGTTTCATTAGGTCCCATTTGTCTATTTTGGCTTTTGTTGCCAATGCTCTTGGTGTTTTGTTCATGAAGTCCTTGCCTACTCCTATGTCCTGGATAGTTTTGCCTAGATTTCCTTCTAGGGTTTTTATGGTGCCAGGTCTTATGTTTAAGTCTTTAATCCATCTGGAGTTAATTTTAGTGTAAGGTGTCAGGAAAGGGTCCAGTTTCTGCTTTCTGCACATGGCTAGCCAGTTTTCCCAACACCATTTGTTAAACATGGAGTCCTTGCCCCATTGCTTGTTTTTGTCAGGTTTATCAAAGATTGTATAGTTGTATGTATGTTGTGTTGCCTCCGGTGCCTCTGTTTTGTTCCATTGGTCTATATCTCTGTTTTGGTACCAGTACCATGTTGTTTTGATTACTGTAGCCTTGTAGTATAGTTTGAAATCCGGTAGTGTGATGCCCCCCGCTGTGTTCTTTTTGCTTAGAATTGACTTGGCTATGCGGGCTCTCTTTTGGTTCCATATGAAGTTCATGGTGGTTTTTTCCAGTTCTGTGAAGAAAGTCAATGGTAGCTTGATGGGGATAGCATTGATTCTGTAAATTACTTTGGGCAGTATAGCCATTTTCACAATATTAATTCTTCCTAACCATGAACATGGAATGTTTCTCCATCTGTTTGTGTCCTCTCTGATTTCGTTGAGCAGTGGTTTGTAGTTCTCCTTGAAGAGGTCCCTTATGTTCCTTGTGAGTTGTATTCCAAGGTATTTTATTCTTTTTGTAGCAATTGCGAATGGCAGTTCGCTCTTGATTTGGCTTTCTTTAAGTCTGTTATTGGTGTAGACGAATGCTTGTGATTTTTGCACATTGATTTTATATCCTGAGACTTTGCTGAAGTTGTTTATCAGTTTCAGGAGTTTTTGGGCTGAGGCGATGGGGTCTTCTAGGTATACTATCATGTCGTCTGCAAATAGAGACAATTTGGCTTCCACCTTTCCTATTTGAATACCCTTTATTTCTTTTTCTTGCCTGATTGCTCTGGCTAGAACTTCCAGTACTATATTGAATAGGAGTGGTGAGAGAGGGCATCCTTGTCTAGTACCAGATTTCAAAGGGAATGCTTCCAGTTTTTGCCCATTCAGTATGATATTGGCTGTTGGTTTGTCATAAATAGCTTTTATTACTTTGAGATACGTTCCATCGATACCGAGTTTATTGAGGGTTTTTAGCATAAAGGGCTGTTGAATTTTGTCAAATGCCTTCTCTGCGTCAATTGAGATAATCATGTGGTTTTTGTTTTTGGTTCTGTTTATGTGGTGAATTACGTTGATAGACTTGCGTATGTTGAACCAGCCTTGCATCCCCGGGATGAATCCTACTTGATCATGATGAATAAGTTTTTTGATTTGCTGTTGTAATCGGCTTGCCAATATTTTATTGAAGATTTTTGCATCTATGTTCATCATGGATATTGGCCTGAAGTTTTCTTTTCTCGTTGGGTCTCTGCCGGGTTTTGGTATCAGGATGATGTTGGTCTCATAAAATGATTTGGGAAGGATTCCCTCTTTTTGGATTGTTTGAAATAGATTTAGAAGGAATGGTACCAGCTCCTCCTTGTGTGTCTGGTAGAATTCGGCTGTGAACCCATCTGGACCTGGGCTTTTTTTGTGAGGTAGGCTCTTAATTGCTGCCTCAACTTCAGACCTTGTTATTGGTCTATTCAGAGTTTCAGCTTCCTCCTGGTTTAGGCTTGGGAGGACACAGGAGTCCAGGAATTTATCCATTTCTTCCAGGTTTACTAGTTTATGCGCATAGAGTTGTTTGTAATATTCTCTGATGATGGTTTGAATTTCTGTGGAATCTGTGGTGATTTCCCCTTTATCATTTTTTATTGCATCTATTTGGTTGTTCTCTCTTTTATTTTTAATCAATCTGGCTAGTGGTCTGTCTATTTTGTTGATCTTTTCAAAAAACCAGCTCTTGGATTTATTGATTTTTTGAAGGGTTTTTCGTGTCTCAATCTCCTTCAGCTCAGCTCTGATCTTAGTAATTTCTTGTCTTCTGCTGGGTTTTGAGTTTTTTTGATCTTGCTCCTCTAGCTCTTTCAATTTTGACGATAGGGTGTCAATTTTGGATCTCTCCATTCTCCTCATATGGGCACTTATTGCTATATACTTTCCTCTAGAGACTGCTTTAAATGTGTCCCAGAGGTTCTGGCACGTTGTGTCTTCATTCTCATTGGTTTCGAAGAACTTCTTTATTTCTGCCTTCATTTCGTTGTTTACCCAGTCAACATTCAAGAGCCAGTTGTTCAGTTTCCATGAAGCTGTGCGGTTCTGGGTCGGTTTCTGAATTCTGAGTTCTAACTTGATTGCACTATGGTCTGAGAGGCTGTTTGTTATGATTTCAGTTGTTTTGCATTTGTTGAGCAGTGCTTTACTTCCAATTATGTGGTCAATTTTAGAGTAGGTGTGATGTGGTGCTGAGAAGAATGTGTACTCTGTGGATTTGGGGTGGAGAGTTCTGTAAATGTCCACCAGGTTTGCTTGCTCCAGGTCTGAGTTCAAGCCCTGGGTATCCTTGTTGATTTTCTGTCTGGTTGATCTGTCTAGTATTGACAGTGGAGTGTTAAAGTCTCCCACTATTATTGTGTGGGAGTCTAAGTCCTTCTGTAAGTCATTAAGAACTTGCCTTATGTATCTGGGTGCTCCTGTGTTGGGTCCATATATGTTTAGGATCGTTAGCTCTTCTTGTTGTATCGATCCTTTTACCATTATGTAATGGCCTTCTTTGTCTCTTTTGATCTTTGTTGCTTTAAAGTCTATTTTATCAGAGATGAGAATTGCAACTCCTGCATTTTTTTGCTTTCCATTAGCTTGGTAAATCTTCCTCCATCCCTTTATTTTGAGCCTTTGTGTATCCTTGCATGTGAGATGGGTTTCCTGGATACAGCACACTGATGGGTTTTGGATTTTTATCCAATTTGCCAGTCTGTGTCTTTTGATTGGTGCATTTAGTCCATTTACATTTAGGGTTAATATTGTTATGTGTGAATTTGATACTGCCATTTTGATTCTAAGTGGCTGTTTTGCCTGTTAGTTGTTGTAGATTCTTCATTATGTTGAAGCTCTTTAGCATTCAGTGTGATTTTGGAATTGCTGGTACTGATTGATCCTTTCTATGTGTAGTGCCTCTTTTAGGAGCTCTTGTAAAGCAGGCCTGGTGGTGACAAAATCTCTGAGTACTTGCTTGTTCGCAAAGGATTTTATTCTTCCTTCACTTCTGAAGCTCAGTTTGGCTGGATATGAAATTCTGGGTTGAAAGTTCTTTTCTTTAAGAATGTTGAATATTGGCCCCCACTCTCTTCTGGCTTGTAGTGTTTCTGCCGAGAGATCTGCTGTGAGTCTGATGGGCTTCCCTTTGTGGGTGACCCGACCTTTCTCTCTGGCTGCCCTTAGTATTCTCTCCTTTATTTCAACCCTGTTGAATCTGACGATTATGTGCCTTGGGGTTGCTCTTCTTGCGGAATATCTTTGTGGTGTTCTCTGTATTTCCTGCAATTGAGTGTTGGCTTGTCTTGCTAGATGGGGGAAATTTTCCTGGATGATGTCCTGAAGAGTATTTTCCAGCTTGGATTCATTCTCTTCGTCCCCTTCTGGTACACCTATCAAACGTAGGTTAGGTCTTTTCACATAGTCCCACATTTCTTGGAGACTTTGTTCATTCCTTTTTGCGCTTTTTTCTCTGATCTTGGTTTCTCGTTTTATTTCATTGAGTTGGTCTTCGACTTCAGATATTCTTTCTTCTGCTTGGTCAATTCGGCTATTGGAACTTGCGTTTGCTTCTCGAAGTTCTCGTATTGTGTTTTTCAGCTCCTTTAATTCATTCATATTCCTCTCTAAGGTATCCATTCTTGTTATCATTTCCTCGAATCTTTTTTCAAATCTTTTTTCAAGGTTCTTAGTTTCTTTGCATTGATTTAATACATGATCTTTTAGCTCACAAAAGTTTCTCATTATCCATCTTCTGAAGTCTAATTCCGTCATTTCGTCACAGTCATTCTCCGTCCAGCTTTGTTCCCTTGCTGGTGAGGAGTTTTGGTCCTTTCTAGGAGGCGATGTGTTCTGGTTTCGGGTGTTTTCCTCCTTTTTGCGCTGGTTTCTTCCCATCTTTGTGGATTTTTCCGCTGGTCGTCTGCGTAGTTGCTGACTTTTCGTTTGGGTCTCTGAGTGGACACCCAGAATGTTGATGATGAAGTATTTCTGTTGCTTGGTTTTCCTTCTACCAGTCTAGCCCCTTCGCTGTACGACTGTTGAGGTCTGCTCCAGACCCTGCTTGTCTGGGGTGCACCTCTAGTAGCCGTGGCACAGCGAGGGATGCTACCAGTTTCTTTTTCTGCTCTCTTTGTCCCAGGATGATGCCTGCCTAATGACAGTCTTTTGGGTATAGAGGGATCAGGGAGCTGCTTGAGGAGACAGTTTGTACTTTATAGGGGTTTAATTGCTGAGCTGTGCACTCTGTTGTTCATTCAGGGCTGTTAGGCTGCTATGTTTGATTCTGCTGCAACACAGCTCATTAAACAACCCTTTTTTTTTCTCAAATGCTCTGTGTTGAGGGGTTTGGGCTTTATTTTTGGATGTCCGATCAGGTGTCCTGCCCAGCTTGAAGGCAGACTAGCCACTGTTTGGCTGCCTAGGCTCCGCCCTGCTGTTGTGTGATTCGCGCTGTTCCTGCTGGCTCTGCTGTGGTCTCCGCCACGCCCTGCGGCGGAGTCTCTTCATTGTAGCGTGTTGCCTCAGCAACGGCAGGCTGCGTCAGCAGTGGGCGTATATCTCAGTAGGGACGGGTTGCCTCGGCAACGGCTGGCTGCCTCAGCAGTGGGCGTGTATATCAGTTGGGGCAGGTTGCCTCCGTAGTGGTGGACGCCCCTCCCCCACAGAGCGTCTTGGACCGTCTGCCCGGGATAGTTTGAAATCGCGGTTTTGTTCGTCCCACTGGGTATCCCAACCGATCTGTCCCTGCAATCCCCTGGGCTGGGCTACTGTGCAAGTCTCGTTCAGTCTCAAGTCCAGCCCTCTCAAGTCTCAGGTTGCCGGTTCAACAAGGCACCCGGACAAGCGCGCCCTGTGGGGATTGCTGGGTAGGGCCGGCCGCCGCCGCCCCGGCTGCCGGCTTCGCCAGGCAGACCTACTGCCTGGCGTCCCATGTCTTTTTATACTTGGGAGTTTCCCCGTTCTGTGGGCAACAAAGATCAGTCTGGAAATGCAGCACTGACTCACCGTTTGCGAATTCAATGCGGGCTCCAATCCTGGGTTGTTCTCACAGCGCCATCTTGAGTCCCCTCCTCCTCTTCCACCTATTTTATTGAGCATTCTTCACTTTGTTGACCTACTATTCATGATTAATGTATAATATTATATATACATTTAAGAAGTGTACTGTTATTGTCCCAAAATACACCTGTGCCTACAAGTTTCCTGCAGGTTAATGTCTTCTGTTAGGGAAAATGGCCTCATTGCATTGACTTTTAATAAGCTCCTGCAGGCAAACACCTGAAGCCAATCATCTGCAGATACCTGCCTGCAGGAATAGGTGTGATACCAGACAGCCTGTAGACTCTATATCTGCAGTGTTTAGTCGTATATGTGGTGTATACCATAAAGTATAACTCACTGAACCAATGGACTGTGATTGCAAGTCCTTAGTGGAAACTGACCTTTATTTGGAATGGATTAATTTATATCACATTCAATAATAGAAAGAAAGTTGATGGAAAAGGAGCTTAGTCTCAAAAAAATTATTAGTAAGAGAATATAAATAAATAATAAACATAGAATGAAAGTAAAAGCAAATTGAAAGATAGTTGAGATGTCTATAGCAAATAGAGGAAATTTAGAGAAAAGAAACAAAATATCTGATTTACAGAAGAATACATTATCATTGTTTTCCAAGAATACTAGTACATTTAAGTGTTGCCTTGTACCATTTATAGTTTTTCCATAATAATATTTCAAAATTATCTAGGCCACTTACAAATAATTTATTCAAGTATCTATTAATTCCACATATATTTTGAGTGCCATTATGTGTTAAACTCAGGGAGGGACATTTTTGATACAAAAATAAATAATTAAGAAATCTATTAGGTAGCTGTGAGTAATAAGAGTAAAATAAACACAGTGCAATGTGGTTAGCTACTATGATAGACCTATTTTAGGGGTAGGTCAGTGGTGGAAGTGATTTCTTCTGCATCAGCTCCTTTTCTTGCCAATTTCCATATGAGTTAGGGCCCAGTGATTTACTCCTTGAACTTCCCCTCTTCTCAATATTCTCCTTCTAGGTCCTCAACTGACTCCTTGGCTTCTCAAGGCCATCAATACATTGATGACTCTCAACCTCCAAATGCATGTGTTCAACTATCAACTTGACATTTTCTCCTGGATGCTTAGTAGGCTTCTGAAACTTTTCATAACTAAAAGAACCTTTAATATATGACCCCTCACTCCCATTACCACACCCATTCAACTTCTCCTATCTTAATTGGCTGCATTCACCTGGTTTCTCAGGCCAAAAATCTAAGAGATTTTTTTTTTTGCTTTTTTTTTCCCCTCATGCTCATGTTCAACATATCAGCAAATACTATAGCCTAGATCTTTAAAATTTGTTTTGAATTTGTCCAGTTTTTACAATATCTACTGCTCTCACTTTAGTTTAAGCTTTCGTCATTTTTCACCTACCCACTTCAATGACCTTCCAACCGATGTTGAGCTTCTCTTCCCAACCCTTTAATCTAGCCCCACCTAGGCAGTCAAGTAATCTTAAAACAGATCTTGTGACTTCACATTTCAAACTTTGCAACACTTTCTGGTCACGCAAAGTTAAACTCAATACAATGGCCCTCCAGTACCCTCTTCCTCTGGCTTCTGGCTCACTCTAAACTCAACTCTCATTTCTGTCCTCTTCACAGCTACCTTTTACTACTTTTGTGTTTTTGTGCTAACTTGGAGGCTTAAGTTTTGCTGTTCCATCTGCCAGGCATGCTCTGCTCATGGCGGTCCTATAGCTCACTCTCTCATTCCACTGAGAAATTTCCCAAAGTGTCCCCTCCACAGATACACATGCATCTCGGTCTGCCTAAGATAACCCACTCATATTCTATATCCTGTATTACTTTTCTTCATGTAACTAACACAGCCTTGGCTTTAACAGCATTTATTTATTTTGTATTTTATTGCCTCTTCCAGAGACATTAAGCTTCATAAGGGCAAGGATTTCATTCTTTCTTATTTTCACTGCTGTTTCCCCAAGCCTAGAAATGTGCCTGGAATACAGTAAGCACCCACTAAGCATTTTTGGAACATACAAATGAAAGAGGAGTTGACTCCTGAGTTTTTTATGAAGGAGGAATAAAAAATATTGAGTGGGTGAATGACATTCCAGAAATGCCCTGTAAGTAAGTGCCTGGAGGTGTAAACAGCACAGAGCATTCATGAATGGTTAATAGGTCTCAGTGGGTAGAGCATGTCTGGAATCATCGCAGAGATTCCAATAATCATGCAAATTTTATTTATACATGGACTCTGGATCAAATAAAAAGGAGCAACTGAGTAGAATGAAAACTTGATTGTGACCCTTTATAAAGTTCCACATTATTTCCACAATCTATAAAATAACCATAATTAAAGGACAAGGAAAATGATTTTATCAAACCATTAATTAAGTGCACTCCCTTTCAAGTGTTCCTAAGTTGTCTCTAAATGTCACTGACAATATCATGATGCATATATAAAGGTGGAACTAAAATCCTCGGGTGTTTCAGATAATCCTTGTGCCAACATATAGAAGCTTAGCCAGACACTCATATTTAAGACTCGTCACATTCTGTGGCTTAGTCTCTTCATCTCTCTGACTGCATGGAAGCTTACCTCAAACAGAGCCACCTGATGTTGTCTTGTTATATGCCAGGTGAATCTGTCTACTGCTGTCAAATTTGGGACTGCGGATAGTTATGTTGCAACGTGTTAACATTTCTTCTGTCTACTCAGTTGGAGTCTTCACAGCAACTCCTCTGTCCTCAATTATTTGGAATTCTATAGTCATCCAATTCTCAGTGTTAAAACAAACAGTATATGGAGTGTAGAGTGCTCTGCTCATCACAAGGTGTGACTCATTTTATCTTCCTTCTTAGTTTTATATATGGCTTATAAATAAATTTTGTGTAACAGTTTGGAAACAGAGTACAAGATCTATTAAATAATTGTAGCTTGATAATTATCTGGATACTTGTGGGTTTTTTTTATGTTTAGAGGAATACTCTTAACAGACTAATGTGGCTATGTAGAATCCTATCCACAAACCCATAGTTTAACAAGATTAAAATTAACATGTCATAATGAGTTCTAAGGAAGAAACATTCCTAAAAGACTCAGATGTTTTGAACTACTTAATTTTGAGAATTGTGAACACAGAAAGAACAAAAAACTTACCTTTCTCATTTTTCTACTAGAAATCTAGCACCTACTCTGTCTTTAAGTTTTTCATAAGTATTTTAGTTAATTGGTTAATCTCAGCTCTCCCTATTAGGCAGTCAGCAGATGGAAGGTAGGGCTTTGTCTAAGACAAAATTTATACAATCAATAGCACTATTTAATATAAGTCTTTGTGATGATGTAAATATTTCATAAATTCTGTTGTCCTGTATAGTAGCCACTAGATATGTATAGGTAGTGTGAGCATGAAATGTAGCTAGTGCAATGGAGGGCCTAAATTTTAATTTAAATATGGTGTTTCAACTTAAATCACCACATATGACTAGCAGTTTACAGTACTGGTCAGCACAGATCTACAGTATTCAAAGTAATATAATCTTGTATCTTTTAGTGTAGAATGTATGCATTTTAAATTATCACTAAATCCTTTTATATGAATTACACACACACACACACACACACACATGCACAGTACTGAGACACTTTGTAATTGGAAAAAATTTTAATTTTCCTAAAGGATTTGCTTAAATTTCCTGTTAACAATATTCTTTGGTTTTCACAGAATCTATTGAAATGAAAATCATAAATTTTTAAGTTGGTACAAAATGAAGTCATTAATAAAATCATTAAACTGTCAAAATTCCTAAGTTATAAAGCATTGAGCAAAACAACATATGTCTAATATCTTCTCTTTTTATTGTGTGTATGAAGCGGATAACAAGAAAGATTGTCTGTTTTTCCTGCATGACCAAAAGAGAAAATTCTCACAGATATGTGAATAGATGTGTTACTATTTTCTTCCATAAATTGATTCATTTTAGGAAGAAGAGAAAGATAAAAGGAATGTTTTTAAACTATATTCCAACTTTCACTAAACTGGGTATAAAGACAGTACATTTATTACGTTGCTAGAGACTTTCTCACAGTGTCTATTGCAGCTGTATAAACTGGCCCCCTCCTCTTCCCATTGACAAGTT
This sequence comes from Callithrix jacchus, assembly GCF_049354715.1. NCBI lineage: Eukaryota > Metazoa > Chordata > Mammalia > Primates > Cebidae > Callithrix > Callithrix jacchus. Next base: position 117,892,750 of record NC_133508.1, read on the forward strand.
CATTTTAAACAAAGTTATGACCTGCTCTCCCTGAGCTCTCTCTGCCCTTTGCTGTAAAATTCCAGTTTACCTCCCTTTTAAACCCAGGGTCACAAAGAATTTTTATTGGAAAGCTAAGTAAAACCAAAAGAGCCTATTAACTGCTTTGAATGCCACTTTGCACAAAGTACTAATCAAGATTTTCTGAGATCACACTGGGGAGCTTTATTTTGTTTCATGTATGTGGCAATAGTTTGGTGAATTTCATCTTATTGGTGAAAGACAAAGAACATATAAGCTGCGTGTAAGAAGTGGTGGCAGAATATTTATTTTATTATTGTTTAACCAGATATTTAATAGTCATACAATATACAACCTTCCTGTAGTGTATGAAACTTAGCACCACCCTTTATGAAAAAATGTTAATGAGAACTGTGGATTTTTGTTTTATTTTGCTAAGGGTGAAATCTCTACATTGACCTCTAAATACAGTTATTTAGAATCCTTTTGACAAAAATAGTTTATTTTTAAAATAAGGTATATACACATGCGCTTTTTATGCAGCAAAACTTACTGTGGATCAGTAACATTTAAAATAGTTAAACAAAGTCTTCTCCCATATTTCATCCTGATACTTTGTTCATTGCCAAGCATATAATTTTTACTAATACCTTAATGTGTATGAGTCCCTAAGCTCTAGCATTGGTCTTCTCACTGAGTTCTAGTCCAACATTTCACCAGACTAGGATGTCCTCAAGGACAGAACTCTCTCTTACTCACAGTTCATTTGCAAGGTCCCAGTAGAATGCTTATGGTTAGGGATCAATGCATACAAGAATTAATGACTGAATTTTCAACTGACTTCTGGAAAACTACAACTGTCATCATCACCTTTTTACATCTTTTCATTTTTCATTTGCTTCTTTCCCTTTTTAATATTTGTTACTGTTTGTTACTGTGTTGCTTTCCTCTAGTCACCTTTGTGAGAATCTGGAGGTCACTTTCTAGATTCTATGGCTGTCTTTACCTTTGCCAAATAGATGTCAAATTCTCTCCATCTTTAACAGAACTGACTCACAAATTCCATTGATCCTTTCATGACATTCCCATGGTTGGTATCCTATACTAGGCCTTCATTAATACTATGAACTGAACTGTGTTCCCCCAAAATTCCTATGTTGAAACTCTAACCCCCAGTGTAATTATATTTGGAGATGGGGCCTATAGGAGGTAATCAAAGTTACCTCTTTCCTCCTCCACCGTGTGCACACAAAACAAGAGACCATGTGAACACACAGGGATATTGTGGCTGCCTGCACACCAGAAACTAACCACGTTGGCATTTTGATCTCAGACTCCCAGGCTCCAGAATTATGAGAAAATCAATGTCTGCCACTTAGGCCACCCAGCCTGGGGTGCTTTGTTACTGCTGCCCTAGATAAGATAATTATCTTTTGCATAAAGCTTAATTACTGGGATTATAACTAGGCCTCTTCAAACCAATCTATTTAGGATACTGCGATCAGATATTCCAAGGCACAGAACTGACTATGTTGCTCTTTTACTGAAATGTGCTTATTACAGTCTCGTTTTCATATGATATAGTAATGATAGGTAATAAATCATTGATTATTACATGCCATGCAGGAAGCACTCAACTTGCATCATGGCATTTAATATTCATAATTATATGACATATGCAATATACTTAACCCTCCATTTGTAGATATTCCATAATTTACCTGATGTCACAGAGCTAACTAATGATAGATCCAGAATATAAACTCAGGCTTTTCTAATTCAAAGATCACAGTTTAAGCACTAATTGCATATAGTTTTTCCTGACGTGTTGTGTGAGGGATGGGAAAACTCAAGAGAAGACTATTGCAATACCCCAGTTGGTAGAGAGAATAAACATTAGTGAACAAAACCCAAAGACACATCACAGGCAAAAATCAACTGGGTCTGGAGATACATTTTAAGTCATGGAATATAACATGGTCTACCAGAATTTTAATGAAAGTTTCACCTTCATAAGAACTTACAAGTATGTATTTACTTGATTTGTGTCAAATATATCAAGTAGTATGCTTTTTTAAAAGAAATTATAAAGCCACACTTTATATGATAGATATCCTGATTTCTTTAGAATTCATCTAAAAAATGTGACTGTATTTTTTTTAAATATCTACCCTCACTTTATCTTTTTTTTTTTTTTTTTTTGAGACGGAGTTTTGCTCTTGTTACCCAGGCTGGAGTGCGATGGCGCGATCTCGGCTCACCGCAACCTCCGCCTCCTGGGTTCAGGCAATTCTCCTGCCTCAGCCTCCGGAGTAGCCGGGATTACAGGCACGTGCCACCATGCCCAGCTAATTTTTCGTATTTTTAGTAGAGACGGGGTTTCACCATGTTGACCGGGATGGTCTCCATCTCTTGACCTCGTGATCCACCTGCCTCGGCCTCCCAAAGTGCTGGGATTACAGGCTTGAACCACCGCGCCCGGCCCACTTTATCTTTTGTTTGATATCAGTAAGCACCTATCACCTTTGGATTTATTTAGTTGGTATTTTAATGTTTAGAAGATGTTCTTTTCTGGTTAGGTAGTTAAAATCTTATTCAACTACTTTCCACTGAATCTCAATAAGTGTCTTTCTTATAACCAGTGCTTGATGAATGTTGATATGACTCATGGAAGATAACAAAAATCTTTGGTTATTTGCAAAATTTATTACTTAAAAACTGTATACGAATATTTCCTATAAAGGAGGAAATTAACTTTTAAATGAGGTCAAAAGAGTAGGTCCCTGACAGGATTAATATTCTTACAAGAAAAGATACCAGAGAGCTCATGTGCATCATAAATTTGTTTATAAAGTCATGAAAAAATGCTTTAATACAATGGATTTTAAAGCAACAAAGATCAAAAGAGGACATAATGGTAAAAGGATCAATGTAACAAGAAGAGCTGACGATCCTGGATGTGTACCCACCCAATACAGGATACATAAGACTTGTAAAGAGACTTGGACTCCCGCACAGTAGTAGTAGTGGGAGAATTCAACATCAATATTAGATACATCAATGAGACAGAAAATTAATAAGGATATCCTGGACTTGAACTCAGATCTGGAACAAGTAAACTTAATAAACATTTATAGAACTCTCTACTTTAAACACACAAGATACGCACTCTTATCAGTACCACATCACACCTACTCACAGGTTTAAATGAAATATTGGTTGGCCATTATTAAGCATGATTGATGGTATAAGGGAGGTTTTCAATACCCATTTTTAGACTGCATTCTAGCCTGGGCAATTAAGCAACACTCCCGTTCTCTCTCCCTCCTCCTCTTCCTTTTTCCTCTTCTTCATTCCTTTTTCTTTCTTTCTTTCTTAAAAAAAAATAAAAAACAGACAAACAAACAAATGCTTTATTACATTCTTTTTAAATCAAAATTATTAATTTGGTCTTAAATAACTGAGTGCCCATAAGGAATTTACTAGAGTTGAGGTGTTTATTCTTGCAACTTGTTTAATCTTAGAAACATCCTATTAACATGTTTAATAATGTCCTTCCAAACTTTTCAAAGAAATGCTATTTCCAACTGAAATTCAAACTATTACACATGTTTTTATGGTAAAATATCATTGAAATGAAAAGATATATACACAATTTAGACATCCTACCAGCCATATACCTTAATGGGTTTAAGAGATAATGAATAGTCAGATGAATATAGAAATAAGGCTAGAGTCCATTTTTATCATTCTTTGTAAAAGAATTTTCAATATTTTCAATACTTTTCTGAAACTAAGACTTCAACTTTTACTCTATTTTATAGCATGAATATTGTTAAATGGGAACTGTAAAATGACTGATCAAAAAGTCAAATTAAACAGCTAATTTCTCCAAAGAACACTTACAAACAATTCTTAGTTCACAATGTATGCTCACCTTTCAAGAAAAGTAATTTTCCTCCAATGAACTCTTTTGTTGATAAATCTCAGAACTGATCATTTTAAGCTGGACAGGAGAGAAATATCCACATTTCTTTTTGATTGGTATTACTTCTAGCTGCTGAAACTCATAGCAGAGATTTGTGTTTTAAACAATGACTGAAAGATATCCACTTTCAGTTGTGTTACTAGAAAATCTACAGTGTTGACTAGAAAACTATTTATATTCAGAATATTGAGGTATTGTACATGGATGTAATTATTGATGAAACTTTTCTGAAGCTGGAAATAATAGTCCATATCTCCCACTGCTGCCAGTAAGTGGCACAGCTATTAGAAGACATATCATGTTCATTAAATAGTATAATTCTGCTAAAAGCTTTAGATAGAGACCAGGCTTAACACACAGAATTAAAATAGGGAAACTAATTTGGACTTGAAGAGCTGAAAAGAACTAGTGAGATCTCCTGTCCACTTTTTCTCTTCAGAGCTAAAAATATATCTTTCTTTATTTGGATTAGAATTATATGGATCTCGCATGCCTTTTTATACTCAGCCCTGGCATAGTGTCTACAGCCTTAAGGATTTAAAAGAAAACAAAAGCTAAGTGAACAAAAAAAACTAATGAGATGATATTAGAAGAAGAGAGGGTAATAGAGGGGCTCATAATCTAATATGTGTCACAAAACACCTCTACTCCCAATTGGACATTAACCATACTTAGCATATTACAATCTCCTAGATGTGCTCTGGTAAGTAACGATAATAGTAAAGAAAACATTTGGTTGAGTCCAGACATTCTTTTGCTGGCAATAAAAAATAAAATAATGCTCATATTGCTTTCAATCCTTTATTCAGCTGGTCCCCCCACTATATTAGCTCATTTTCATAATGCTATAAAGAATTACCTGAGATGGGGTAATTAAAGAAAAAAAAAGGTTTAATTGACTCATACTTCCACATGGCTTGGGAGTTCTCAGGAAACTTAAAATAGTGGTGGAAGGCAAAGAAAAAGTAAGACATATCTAACATGGCAGCAGGAGAAAGAGAGTGAGGTGGGAGGTGCTACACTTTTAAACCAACAGATCTCATGAGAACTTACAATCACAAGAACAGCACCAGGGAAGTCTGCTCCCATGATCCAATCACTTCCCTCTACGTCCCTCCCCTGACACATGGGGATTACAATTTGACATGACATTTGGGTGACACAGATCCAAATGATATCAATCTGCCCTGGTCTCTCCCAAATCTTATATCCTTTTCACATTGAAAAGCCAAACATGCCTTCCCAACAGCCCCTCAAAAGTCTTAACTAATTGCTGCATTAACTGAAAAGTACATGTCTGAAGTCTCATCTGAGACAATTCCCTTCTGCCTATGATGTAAAATCAAAAACAAGTTAATTACTTCCAAGATACAGTGGGGGTATAGGCATTGGGTAAAAGCTTCAACTCAAAAAGGGAGAAATTGACCAAAACAAGAAAGCTACAGACCCCCATACAAGTCCAAAACCTAACAGGGCAGCCATTAAATCTTAAAGCTCCAAAATCTCCTTAGACTCCACGTCTCACATCCAGGGAACATTGATGCAAGGGCTCCCATGGGCTTGAGCAGCTCTGCACCAGTGGCTCTGCAGGGTAAAGCCCCTATAACTACTTTTACTGGTTGTGTGCCTGCAACTTTTCCAGGTGCACAGTGCAAGCTGTCAGTGGATCTACCATTCTGGGGTCAGGAGGATGGCAGCCATCTTTTTACAGCTCCACTAGGCAGTGTCCCAGTGGGGACTCTGTGTGGTAGCTCCAAATCCACATTTCCTCTCTGCTCTACCATAGCAGAGGTTCTGCATGAGTGCTCCACCACTGAAGCTGACTTCTGCCTGGACATCCAGGCATTTCCACATATCCTCTGAGATCTTGGTGGTGATTCTCAAACCACAATTCTTACCTTCTGTGCTCCTTTAAGACCAGGAATATGTGGAAGCTGCCAGGTTTGGGGGTTGCATCCTATGAAGCAACAGCTCATGTTATACATTGGTGCTTTTTAGCCATATCTAGAGCTGGAGTAGCTGGGATGCAGGGCACCAAATCCTGAGGCTGTACCTGGCCCATGAAATCATTTTTCACCCTTAGGCCTCCAGGTCTGTGATGGGAGGGGCTGCTGTGAAGATCTGTGACATGCCCTGGAGAAATTTTCCCCATTGTCTTGCTGATTACCATTCAGCTTCTTGTTACTTATACATATTTCTGCAAATGGCTTGAATTTCTCCCCAGAAAATGGTTTTTTTTCTACCACAAGGTTAGGCTGCAAATTTTCCAAACTTTTATGCTCTGCTTCTCTTTTAAACATAAGTTTCAATTTCAGACCATCTCTTTCTTCACACATATAAGCCTACACTTAGAAAAACCCATGTCACTTCTTTTTTTTTTGAGACGGAGTTTCACTCTTGTGACCCAGGCTGGAGTGCAATGGTGCAATCTCGGCTCACCACAACCTCCGCCTCCTGGGTTTAGGCAATTCTCCTGCCTCAGCCTCCTGAGTAGCTAGGATTACAGGCACACACCACCATGCCCAGCTAATTTTTTGTATTTTTAGTAGAGACGGGGTCTCACTATGTTGACCAAGATGGTCTCGAGCTCTTAACTTCATGATCCACCCACCTCGGCCTCCCAAAGTGCTGGGATTACAGGCTTGAGCCACCACGCCCGGCCCCCATGTCACTTCTTGAATGCTTTCCTGCTTAGAAATTTCTTCTGCCAGATACTCTAAATTATCTCTCTCAAGTTTAAAGTGCCACAGATCTATAGGGTAGGGGCAAAATGCTACTAGCTCCTTTGTTAAAACAGCAAAAGTGGCCTTACTCCACTTTCCAGTAAGTTCCTAGTCTCCATCTGAGATCACCTCTGCCTGGACTTCATCCTTCATATCACTGTTAGCATATTGGTCAAAACCACTCAACAAGTGTCTAGGAAAGTTCCACACTTTCCCACATCTTCCTTCCTTCTTCTGGGCCCTCCAAACTGTTCCAAACTCTACCTGTTACCCATTTCCAATGTTATTCCCCCATTTTCAGGTATCTTTACAGCAGTGCCCCATTATGAATACCAATTTTCTGTTTTAGTCTTTTTTTCACACTGCTATAAAGAACTACTTGAAACTGAGTAATTTATTTTAAAAAAGAAGTTTAATTGACTCACAGTTTCACATGGCCTCAGGAAACTTACAAGTGTCCTGGAAGGAAAAGGGAAAGAAGACGTGTCTTACACAGCAGCAAGGGAGAGAGAGCAAAGGGGAAAGTGCCAGACTTTTAAACCATCAGACCTCATGACTCACTCACTGTGATGAGAACAGCACAAGGAAACTCTGATCCCATGATCCAATCACCTTACTTCAGCTTCCTTCCCTGACACGTGGGGATTACAATTCAACATGAGATCTGAGTTGGAACACAGAGCCAAACCCTATCACCTCCCTCTTAAGTCCGTTTCTTTGTCTTTCTCACTCATATAAATCTAACTCATTTTTCAGGTTCAGGTCTTGGTTTTTAAGTTAAATCTTCACTGATTATAATATTATAATCTTTCTCTCTTATAAAATTAATAAAATGACATTTTTAGGAAAACATTAGCATATTAATTTATATAAGCACACGAATATGCATTATCATGTATCATTTAAGAATTCTGTGTACTAGAACAATTATCTTCTTAAAGATAGAAGTATGAGGTTTCCAGAGTCTATGGGTTTCTGAGGTTTGCTCAAAATAACATATCTAACAGCAACAACAACAAAATAGCTACCACTGATTGAGTGTTTACAACTTGACAAGAAGTTGCATATATTAAGAAATCTGCAGATGTTATACTATTTAATCCACGTATCAACCCTATGAGATAGTATGTTAATTTGCTATTGCTGCACAACATATCTGGTGTTTAATAATACTCATTTACCATCTTACAGTTTGGAGGCTCAGAAGTCTTGGCTGGCTCACCTAGAAACTTTGTTTATGGCCTCACAAGGCCAAAATCAAGTATCACCCAGGCTAGGCTTTTACCTGGAGCTCTGGGGAAGAATTCACTTCTGAGATATTCAAGTCTGAACAAATTCAGTTTCTTGTGGTTGATCACCTTTTCTTACTGGCTGTCAGCTGAGTGCTACTCCCACCTCTCACATTCCTTTACATATGGCTTCATCCATCTTCAAAACCAGCAATGGTACATCAAATCCCTCCACGCATAGAATCTCTGATTTCTTTTTCTGTTATCAGCTGGAGAAAACTGCATTTATAATCTCACGTGAATAGATTAAGCCCAACCAAATAATCTTCCTTTTGCCATATAACTTAACATAATTGAAAGACTGATATCTCATTATATTCACAGGTCTAGTCACATGTAGGGAAGACATTATATATGAGTGAGAGTCACCAGGGATCATTCTTAGAGTTTTTCCCAACTTACATCATTATCGCCATTTTTCAGGTAAGGAAACTTAGGCACAAGATAGAGCCAGAACTTGAAGACTTCTTTAAATACTGTTTTGTGCTGTTTCAATTAAATCATGCTTTAATTTCACTGTTTAAGCTCTACTTCTATAAATACTGCCTTATATTTCCCTCTACTTACAAGCTTCCCTAGATCATTATAAAGGTCTCTGGAACATCTGTTGAAGTGAATAGCCCTTGTTACCTAGGATAAATGTGTTAATTTCCTCTTTAACATCTTTCTGCTTTCTAAACACCAAAGATAGAATCAACTCTTAGACCATCCTGCTTGTTTGATGAAACTATAAGCATTTATAGATGTTTTAAAAATAACTTTTATCTTCTGCATATTTAAACAAAGCCTGTTATAAAAAAAGGAAGAAAAGTTAAACTAACATTACCCTGTGCTAGATTATAGAGATCACTATACAACTTAGGCAGTATAATTTCAATCCCAAAAAATTAATTTTTGCCAAGAGTGCTTCTGATTTATTTGAAAATGTCATTTACTCAAACAAAATTAAAATGCAATCAAAACTTATTTGGAATATACCTGATAAATACTAGTCAGGCTCAGTATAGAATGTAGTGGTAAGACATTGAGTGAGGCATGATACTGACTGAGAGATTTACAGTAATTAATGTGACACATAAACATATGCTCTGTGACTTTTCTCCTTATTCTTCACATATATTCATGAACTATGTCTGAATTAAAGCCTTTGAATCTTGTGTAACTGGGTAGGGGATACTGAGTAAAGTACATAACCTCTGTAGGTCTTGTTCTTCTTAACTATAAATTATAAATGGATAGAATAGAGGTTATCTTCACAAATCTCCCATTTATGGTCAGAAATATGATAAATTCTGGGTAAGAGTTGAGAAAAAAAAAGAGAGCTGAGAAATATTGTATTAACCATACATCTCATATTTTCATTAAAGCATTATAACAGAACATATAACATTTCTTCAAGTGAATGAATAATAAAAATAGCTATTCACAGCTTTTTCAGCTTCTACATCTAGCATAAATAGTTGTCATAGACATAAGGGGTAAAAATATGGTAATCCCCACGCCACCCCAGTCACAACTCAACTCCTAGATTGATTTTGTTTGGCTACCTAGGGTTTCTTTTGTTTGTTTCGTTTTCTTAAGAAACAATTCAATTTCTTTTGGGTAAGATGTGGCTTTTGGATTGCTATACTCTCCAACGTGTCTAGTCTGCTCTGCTCATTTAAATAACCTGTATGGCCATGCCATCATTGACTTTGGAATGTATGATTAAATTAAAACAATTTTGGTTAGAGGTTAGGAAGACTTTATCATTGTTGACAATATAAGCACTGAACAAGCTTTTTATAAAAAAATTTTGGAGATGAGGTATCACTATGTTACCCAGGTTGGTCTTGAATGCCTGAGCTCAAGTGATCCTCCCATCTTGGCTTTCAAAAGTGTTGGGATTACAGGCATAAGTCAGCTTGCCTGGCCTGAGATTTTTAAAGAAAATAATAGCATTGCATTTTTTTTGGAGTACTTCCAATAAGGATACACTCTAAACTGAAAAATAATTTCAAGAAAAATTATTAAATTAATGCTTTAAAGCTCTCAGCTTAACATTCAATAACAAATAATAAATACACCTTTATATGAACTATCAAAATGAGCTTCATGGGTAATTTCAAACCCTTCTACATTCCTTGAGTGACAGTCCAGCAAGTGATTATGGTGGAAGCTAATGCAAAATAGTACTACTCACTATAAATTTGATAAGGTATGTTTAAAACAGAAGTGTTCAGTCCGCTGAAACTGTAAAGATTAATCATGATCTTCAAAGTTATAAAATAAGAATTTATATTTTATTTAGTCAGTTTTACTCACTTTCGTCATCTGTTCTTCAAAATCTTTTCCATTATACTGTTTCTTTACTTTGAAGTGGGGTTTGTGACCCACGTGAAGTAATTATTTCCATGGCAAGTATCCAGATTGCTAGATATTGGAAACCAAAACCTCATGTATGAGAGGATCAGTCCCTAAACCCCTTTATCATTCACATTGAAATCAATGATATACTATTTAGCTACTGTAGTTTGTAAAACCATCTGGCTTGATTTGTTTTGAACAAAGAAACTCATTTTTTTTCTTCCTAATGTCTCCCTTGCTACAACAGAGTTTTTGTTAAGATCACATCAACATATCCTTTATAAATTCATTACAGAAATAGATAGAGCCCTAGTTAAAGACTCAAAAGGCAGGGTAGTGCTTCAAATTGAGTGGGATTTACACGTGGTTAGGAGGGAAGAAGGCCAGAGTAGTGAAGTGTCAACAAAGATCACTGATTGATTTCTTTAGCTATGAGGTAATGGTACCCATCAGGGTCTTTGTCCAAATCTTCTGAGTGATATTGACAATGTTAGAGAGTTTTATTTGTAACTGAAAAGATAAATTACACAGAAAAGGAGCACAAAGTGGTTTCGGTTGACATTGTTTCTTTAGATTCATTATAAGTCTGAGTTTGTACACCTATATATAAAAAGAAAACTGTGAACAATATAATGGTAACACATTTCAGAATACAGTGTGGGGAAAGTAATCACATGAGTTCATACGACATGTCCTTGACCAAATGTACTGTGCTTTTTTTTTAAAAAAAATCACCTTTAAGCAAAGATATAATACTAAAGATTGTTTTGACAACTCCAGTTGAATAGCATCTACTAATGTGGATATAGTTACAACCAGATCCGTAACACTGAACTTTATTGAAGAACATACTGGCCTTCTGTTATCCCTAAAACTATTCTAAAGTAATATATAGACGATTGTCACATTAAAAATTTCTTTATGCATTTTTAATATTTATAAAATATATATAGAGAACAAATTCTCTTCTCCAGTTTCACTAAAAAGTCTCTCATTTCTATAAAACACCTATGTCTAAAAAGTATCTGTTTTATAAACCTTTTGTTTGTTCAGATTCTTTATTTTTATGTGTGTTTTTTTAAAATTATAGTCAACTCTACTTTGTATGGAATCTTGATCTTAAAGTATTTGCTAGCTTACTTCAGTCTGCTTAAATAACATATTTTTAATGCTGCATATATGAACATTTTTTTAAGTTCTACAAATACTAAACCTGAGAGAGAGAACATTCTTCCTCAATGGAATACTTGTTATAAATGTATACATATAAATTTTAATGAGTACTTAAAATACAAACACATTTAACACTTGAATTAAATATTGATTTTATTTTCTGTCTAAAAAAGTCACCACTAAAAGTAGATACACGCTTCATTCACTGCACATATTGCTCACTCAACTTATATGATTGAATGAATTTTTAATTTTACCATGTTATAAATGATACGTGGTGATAAAAGTGGGTGACAACTATTGCCAAAGCAGTATTTGTTTTGCTCTATAAACATATTATCGAGTCTGAATCAATTTAAGATATTATAAGGCATAAATATTATAATATTCTCAACTGTTCATGCAGAATTGTAATAATGTCAAAGTGTTGTGAGCTAGACAAAAAAGTAAAGAATTATCATTTATGTCAGTGGTTTTGACTAAACAGCAGCCTGTGGGATAATTTTTTAAGTGGCCTGCTTTTCCTTATACATTGAGCACAGAGAAATGACTTTGCAACTCAGAAAATACTAGAGTCGATCCTCCATGTCACATTACATGTCACATCATAGTACCCAGCAGAACTCTTTCAGTCACACTGAAGAATTCATTACAGAACTAGAGGCACAACTTAATTCCATTTAACAAACCTGTGCGGAGATTTTAATATGAACAAATTAAGGGAATTGTTGCACTGTTGAGAATAAGTTGTAGACAGCTTGGCTTCCACTTAGGTGGGACAGAGAGAAAAAGGTTTATGCCTTTACTGTGGTTTCCAAGGTGATTATCTGACCATATTTTCCCATATTCTCAGGGTGCTGGATTGCCAGCTCTAAAAAATCACTGAAAATAAACTATTTTCTTCTCTTCTAATTTTGTTCGAAGAGTCTTTTCTAATCCCCTCAACACTCTCCATGATACAGTTATTTAAGGTAGACAATGGAATAAACCTTACAGAGTGCTTTATTATCTGGATTTGCCTTGGAATTTTGCCCTTCAGAATATTAAAAAGGCTTCCAATCAAGATCATAATGTTTCAAATCACATTTAGAGATAATTTGGTAGGGTGGCTTTGAAGAAAACAGATAGGCTGATCAGCAGTTTTCCAAATATTCATAGCAATTGCTTATTAAAACTTAATGTATCAATTTTGTATTTGAAATCTTGTCTCTCGATATTCTTCCTTCTGTCAAACTCTTTACAAATCCAGGAAGAGACATTCTCATTTCAAACCTCTGTCCTATTTCCTTCACCTAAATTTTCTCCTACCTCTATGTCTTCTAAAATCTAGATATCCACATTTATAAAGCCTGACCTAATTTCGATCTTTCATGCCAAATCATCCTTATCTTTGATGAGCTCCCTTTGGCACCAGGCTAAATTGGTGTATATCTTAGCCCTCCTTTTCTGAGTCCAAAATGCAGATCTGATCATGTCATTCTCCCTGACATACTTTATACGTTTTCCATTAACTTGCTCGTCTGTTTTGGAAGCTGTGTCTTGTGTTTCTAATTTGTGACAATGAGTGCAGACATAAATGAATCATCTATCAGATAAAATTACTACAGGTAGAATATAGGATGATATAAGCAATGAGTGAGTGGTTATAACTCACCCTGAGTGAGTAGCTCTAAGATGTCTCCCAATGATCTCCACTTCCTAGTATTCATACCCTTATACAATCCCCCTCCTTGAATGGGAGCTGGACTTACTGACTCAGTTCTAATAAACAGGGCAGGGTACAGCAAAAGTGATGGGATTCCACTTATGAGATTAGGTTGTAAAAAGACTGTGGCTCTGCCTTGGGCTCCCTCTTTTGTTCTTTTGCTATGCTCACTTTTAGGGGAGCCAGCTATGAAGGGGCATACATGGCAAGGTCGCTGGCCAACAACCAGTAAGGACCTGAAATCTAACAATAGTCACATGAGTGAGCTTGTAAGAGGATTCTTCTCCAGCGAAATACTGAGATGACTGTGGTCCTGACCAACAGCATGGTTGTAGTTTTGAGAGACACTGACCCAGGGGCATTCAATTAGCTGTGCCTGGATTACTGATTCACAGAAAATATACATAGTGTTTGTTATTTTAGGCTGCTTTGTTTTTGAGTGTTTGTTACACAACAATAGATAACTAATTCATATTTGGGTACCTGATATTGGAATGCTGACATAACAAATATTGAAAATGTGAGAGCACCTTTAGACTGGGAAGCGGGTATTGGGAAAAGTTTTAATAAAAGGGTAAAATGCCTTGAACACACTGTTCATAGAATTTTAGACATTAAGAATGCTGCAGGTGAGGGCTTGCATCAAAGTGAGGTAAATCTTATTAAACACTTAAGGAAGGCAGATACTTGGTACGTGTTGGCAAAACATGTAGCAACATTGCTGTGAGAAGTTATACATAATGTAGAAAGTATACCTAAAGAACTGTGATGAGTGATGTGGTGAAGAACATTTTCAAAATCCGTGTTGAAGATGCCCCCTGGTTTCTTCTTGCTACTTCTAGTAATACGCAAGATGAGAGAGCTAGACGGGAGGACTAGTAAACAAAAAAGAGCCAGGACTTGATGGTTCTGAAGATTCGTAGCCTCTCTACACAGCAAATTATTCTAAAGCTGAAGAAATGGCTTCTGAGCTCACATGAAATCCATGGTACTGACAGAAAACGATGATGGAATGATGAAGCTGAAGATGTGACTCTGAAACTTTTGTTAAGACCAAAAGTTTTGCTCAGTGTGCTACTCAGTCACACAAAAAGCCATGAGAGAGACTAAGTATGTGTCTCACAGATTCTTTCAATTAAGCAAGAGGGTCACTAGAATTTTTTTTAAATTTTACTTTAGCTTCTGGGATACGTGTGCTGAACGTGCAAGTTTGTTACATAGGTATACATGAGCCATGGTGGTTGGCTGCACCTATCAACCTATCATCTAGGTTTTAAGCCTGGCATACATTAGATATGGCCTTAATGCCCTTCCTTGCATTTACCCCCACCCCCCCCCAACAGGACCCAGTGTGTGATGTTCCCCATCCTGTGTTTTCATTGTTCTACTCCCACTTATGAGTGAGAACATACAGTGTTTGGTTTTCTATTCCTGTGGTAGTTTGCTGAGGATGATGGTTTTGAGCTTCATTCATGTCTCTGCAAAGGACATAAACTTATTCATTTTTATGGCTGGGTAGTATTCCATGGTGTCTATGAACCACATTTTCTTTATCCCATCTGTCATTATTTGGCATTTGGATTGGTTCTAAGTTTTTGCTATTGTAAATAGTGTGGCAATAGACATACATGTGCATGTGTCTTTATAGTAGAATGATTTACAGTCCTTGGGTATATACCCATTAATGGGATTGCTGGGTCAAATAGAATTTCTGTTTCTAGATCCTTGGAAGAATCACCACACTGTCTTCCACAATGGTTGAACTAAGTTTAAGGGCATTGTCCTTCAGTCATCTTGTAATATTGGGGTTGCCCTCAGCTCCCATGAGAGGACTTTTCTTCAGGTTCTTGGTCTCCTGCTCTCTTAAGAATGAGACTGGGGACCACGGTGCAGTATGCAATCAATGTTGGACTCAAAAGTGTAGAAAGTGATTTATTTAGAGAGAGAAAAGAAGGAGAGAGAAACAGCTAACTCTCATACTGATTGAGAGAAAGAAAAGCTGCTCTCACACTGAGTAAGAAGGGTTCCCAGAGGGGGGAAACCAGAAAAGGAAAGCTGCTCTCACACTGAGTGAGAGAATCCAGAAAGATGGAATCCAGGAGAGGAAAGCAGCTTCTACCCTGAGTGGAAGGGAATAAAGAGAGAGATGGTGTTTAGGAGGGGAAGACAGGCTTCCATGAGAGTGTGGAAGGGGACTCCAGAAGGAAAATCCAGGACAGAGGGAAAACAGCTTCCACAAGAATGTTCATAGAGGGGGATGCAAACATGGAGTCTGAAGGAGTGTGGAAGAAGGGGACTTTAACCTGGGAGGAACCCCTATCTTCTCTAAGACCCCAGGCCAATGAAAGGAGTTCCTTAGAACTTCTGCTGGTGTGATTGACTCTTAGTTTATTCCTGCGCCTAGGAAATCTAAACATAAATGGTTAAATCTCCTGGATGGAGAGAGATGGGAAGGGGACATGGCACTGGGAAGTTCTTGCCCTTAAAACTATACCCCCTTGTGAACCCGGAAAAAGAACACATTCCCTCAATCTTAGGATCCCAAAATAAAAGAGGGCTGACTTAGAAGAAATCTGCAGGAGTGATTTTTTTTAGTTAACTCCAGTGAAATACACAAGCGGCCCAGAAAGTTTTCAAAGAATTATAGCAGCAGAAAAATTACCAGCATGGAGGAAAGAGACAGAGTTAGTACAAAAGGAAAAGAGGCAGTTAGACTTTCACAACTCTACTGGCAAGAAATGGACTGAGAAAGCTACTCATCTGAAAACATCTTCCACCTTCCATGAAAAAGGAAGAATACTCACAGGATAGAGCTAGGAACCTGAAGAATTATTTTTCAGGCCTTGAAATTAATTAATCAAGAAATTTCCAACATTTATCTCTAGCTGGATTTCATAAGTACTATACTAGTGACTTCTCTATGTCTTGTTTTTAAAGAGGATCTGTAGTGATTATCCTATGCCTGTCTCACCATTGCATTTTAAATGTATGTGGGTGGGGAAAGCAGATATTATCTCCATAGTTTCATAGTTATATGCATAAAAAAGAAGCATACTTACTTAGCTATACTTAACAAACTATGCTCCAGGGGCCCCATCCATATCTAGACCAGATTTAAATTATGAAATTCTAGATTTTCAACTCCTGATATGGTAGAATTAGACTTCTGAAAACTTTGGGATGATGTGTGTTTTGCACAGGGAGGAGACATGAATCACTGGAGACCTTAGGATAGACCGATATTGGCAGCCTTTAAGATGGTTGATCCCTACTTTCTGGTGTTCCCATCCTTGTGTAATTTCTTCTTGTTGTGTGTTTCTTAAACTTATTGACTAGTTTCTAATGAATTAAATACAACAGAAGTGCTGAGTTGTAACTTCCGAAATTTGTTTATAAAAAGAACATGATTTCTATCTCTGGCAGCCTTTCTCCTTCTCTTGCTGGCTCACTCGGAAGAAAACCAATTGCCATATTGTAAGCAGCCCTATGAAGAGGGCCACATATCAAAAACCAATATTAATCAGTGCCTAATGGCTGTAAACAGACATATAAGTGAGCTAGGAAGTGAATCCTCCCCCAGTGGAGATTTGAGATGACTGTGGCATTGACCGATACTTTGACGGTAAGTCAGAGGTATCAACTAAGCCATTCTAAGTTATTCTTGACCCACAGGACTTTTGATATAATAAATGTTTGTGGTTTTAAATAATAAGTTATAGAATAATTTGTTGCACAGCAATATATCAATAATGCAGCTTACCTGAGAAAATGTTTAAGCTGAGACATACATTATAAGCAGACACCTAAGCACACACCAAGTGAAGAACATTCTAGACAGTGCTTATGGCTAATGTAAATATACTCAAGTACTCACAGCACATGGTATTCAGAACCAGAAAGAAGGCCTATATGGTTTATACACAGTGGAAGAAAGTAAAAGTAGTATAAAGTGAGATTAAATAAGTAGGGAGAGGACAATTTATTTAAAGTTGCAAAGGCCATGGCCACATACTTGGATTTATTCCAAGTTTGGTGGAAAGTCAGTGATAGATTATCTGCAGTCAAGGAATATGTCTTAAAAAAATTTTACTCTTGCTGTTTTTAGAGGATACATTGTGTAGAGAGGTATGCAAGGAGAAGGGGAACAGTTGATATAGAGATTCTTTAGAAAGCTATTACATTAGTCCTGGAGAAAGTAATGGAAACTCAGAGTGAAGTGTTGGCAAAGATATTAAAAGATTTGAAATGGATTTTGGAGGTCATGCCAAGAGACCTTACCTATAGAGTGGATGAACAGAATGAATACATAAAATTCTTGGCTAGAACTGTTAGATGAAGTATATCTCACATACTCAACAGAATTGCAAGTACTTTATAGTTGCAAGCTTTGTATTTTACACCCTTCAAAGTCACACAAGTCCTAGTATAGAAGTGTTAGGTGTATAATAATACTTATATTTGGATTAAATGTATCTCATTTATTCTGATAGTCCTGGGTTTCAAAAAATTCCTTTTCTGAGCTGCTGTGAGCTAACATTTCTACCCTCAAAATAAAAACTAGTAGCTAAAAAAAGAACAATTACAAATGCACTTTTTCTAATGGAAAGAATTAAAAAGTAACTAGAGAGCTATAACAAAGGTATCTAAAGGAAGAACTGATTATGTGTATATTGGTTGGCTCCCTTAGTAAGAGTTTGGTTTTAACAATTTCTTTTGAGACTGCCTGGCTTCTCAAATTTGGTATTTCACCCACAAGTGCTTACTGGTTCAATTACTATATTGTTAGGACTGCAGTTTCACAAAAATACCAGGTGTTATAGATGAGCCTGGATAAAATAAAATTAATGTGTCCCAAGGGGCCATTGACTTTGTCTTAATCTCCATATAGAGCAATTTCTTTCCTCATGCATTTCTTCAACTATTTTCAATCAAATACAGAATCTGTATTTTATAGCTTTCAGAAATTTCCACTTAAATCCATATGTGACATTTGCCTGTAATAATAATTAGCATGAGGATTTCAACATAGACTATAGGAGAGAAAAACATTTGCTACTGTGCTGATTGAGCACTTAATCATAAACTTTCAAAGATTCCAGTAGAATTTACATATACTACCATTTTGCAGTGTGAGCCTGAGTATTTTCATATGTCTCCATTTCATTTGGTGTCATCTCTTCCTGGTAATCCTCACTCAGCTGCTTCTCATCAAGTCTTAGATTGCAGGTTAGAGACATCACTCAGTCTGATTCCTATCTATGGATTTTGCAATTCTGACAAATCAGAAGCAAACTCTGTTTTCTGTCTTATCTTTAAAATAGTTCTCCAAAATTCTTAACATTTATATCTTAAATGTTATCATTTGAAATTTGTAATTTATTATTTCTAGCATAAGAGTACATTATAACATCAAACTCCTTTTTAAAACTAATCTACTTATTAACCAGAGATGACTTTCTATTGCATTTAATGATTAACTTTTAATATCTGCATTAGGATTCAAAATATGCAATGTGTCTCCATACAGGAATTCCTTTAATTTTTTTATCAAAATGTAATTTAGTACAGTTTTCAGCATTTTATTAACTGTATGAAATCATGATAAAAAGGTGAAATTGAATTACTTCTATTAATTTTTTTAAGTAATCACAAAAGTTTTAGACAGTCAAGTAGTGTAAAAAATCTAGAGCAGTATCATGGCAATGCAAGTATCGAGAAACATTAAATGTAAGCTCAAATCAACATCATGATGCTACACCTACATAGTGTCTTGCCAGAAGGTACAGTTGGGTTATTCTTAATGACTTTTAAATGCTGCATCCTCATACCAATGTATTCACCAAAGAAGAATCCAGAATTAGGTGAGTTCTTGGATCTACTGTAAGGGAATTTAATTATTGTGGCTATTCCTAATTCATTAATTTTTTCATTCCATAAGAATTTGGAAACATCTATAATATATTAAGAAGTTTTGAAATAAACTGAAGGATATAAATATGCATGAGCTTTAAAAACATATTAACAAACATAATAGATAAAAATATAGATCTTCAACAAAGGAAATGTGAAATTGTGATGAACTACAGAAAGCAGAGAGAAGCTTCTATGGTGGGATAGAGAGGGTACTGAGTTATAAATCAGGGAGATAGATTCAGATCACAGGAATTTTCTCTTCCTATTTATATCATATTTTTTCTGAGTATCCATTAACATAGCTATAAAATTAATTTAAAAATCTGTAAGTTATCAATAAGCACTGCTATCTTTATTGGCCAGATATTATATTTACAATATATTTAATAACCCTATCAAAATGTGTGTATTATCATCCACATTTTGCATATATATGAAGAGACAGTAGGTTATATCACCTTTTTATCTTAACAACTTTATTTATCTGGTTCATCTAATTTTCCACTGTAAAATAGATCACTAAAAACTTTGGTTGGTTGAGTTGTCCATATGTTACATTATCAAGCATTCTCAGTTGGGCAGGGTCTTCGGTAACTTTAAAATAGCCCTTTGGGTAAGGAGCTATCTCAAAGGAAATTAGGATTTCCTTACACAAAAGAAATATCTTCCTTTGAGATAGATATATTATATATTTTATGTATATATATCTATCTCAAAGGAAATATATATATGTAATTTCTTCATATTTAAAAACAAAATTGTATATAACATCATTGTAATACATCATTGCTTTCTACGCCTTAAGCTTTATTATTATGTAACAGTTCATGGTATTCTTTTCTATCAAAAAAAAAATTCCCAAGCTGTATTCTTGTTCTTTTACCTATGTTGGTAATTGTTATATTTCTAGTTCCTTCCATGGTTGTTAAACTCATCCTGCAGATAGCCTATCTTTATTCTTCTGTTCCCAAAGTTAATTAACTATGATTTCTTAATCTTTTGTTGTTAGGCCTTATTTTCAAATCTTTAAGCTATGAATTATTTAGTACCAACATCTCCATATATTTTTAAACTTTGAAATACCTAACTAAAACCAATCCCTTAAGTCTAATCTTTCCAATGGAAAATTCATCATGACAATTGTATTTTACCTCAAATACAAAAAACTCCAGCTCACATTTATACATGTTCACTTTTAGATCACAAGTCTAAAATTATATTTTATAATATTTTATTCAAATTTTTATTTTTTTTCAGGAGAACAGTATACTTATTGAAGTCCTATTGTTCATTTTGACAACTTTTACAAAAGAGTAAGAAACAGTGAATGTTGACTATACCCTCATAATTTATCATTTTCATTACTTTCTTGTGGATCTCACCCATAATTCAGATTTTCTTTCTAAACTAAAATATACTTTAAATATATCAAAACTCATTTAATTATAAAAATATGATTTATATTTTATAAATCAAATAGAGTATATAAGATATTTACCTTCAATTGTATGGCCTTTCTATGAAAAATTAAAATTTAATAAAGCTATTTATTTTATTAGATCCTTTTAGATCTAATGATAGGATCTACTAAAAATTAATAAAATGCATTTTCCTCTAAGTTATATCCCTATTAGTATTGATTGATTGGTTAAAATATTCCTGTATCTGAGCTATGATTTAGTCACAAAAATTCACTACAATTGACTGCTACAATAATAAATCCTTACCTGTTTTTCCTTAGGGAGATTCTACCAATGTGCCTGAAAAATAGGTCCCACCGGCAAATATGTTTGGCTAATGCTGCCTGTTCTGTAGCTCCCCCTAGGAAATTTATAACATGAATTTGGACAGGCAAGGCTCTAAGACATTCTAAAGCATAATAACTTGTTTTGCTTTGTTTAACATACCAATCTCATTTAATTTGAACATAGAATACTGTTTTTATACTCCACCATGCCAATATGGTGAGCTAACTGGCCATCGGACACAGTGTACTGAGAACCTGAATACCTCATTTCCTTCACACATGCTACATGACTTACAGAGGCTTAATTTTCAGAGGAATTGTTTTAAATAACATGATGTGGTGTTTTTCAGAAAATAATCTTAAATTTATTATCACAGTGTGATATGGAGGACTATGGTACATAGTAAATAAATTTGACTAATAAAATCTCTATGCTATTTAGAAAAATCATGGTAGAGATTGAAGATGTGACTAGTAATCCTTTCTAGAACACGTTGGCAAGTCTTACGTCATTTGCCCTTAAGCTTTATGGGAAGACAGTGTCACAAATCTTTCTATTTGGCCACTAGAAGAATGATATTTTTCTAGTGAAAACTGAAAAACTGCAGATTAGCAGTTACGTGAAGTGCTAAACTGACAAAAATCTCATTTAGGAAAAGTAGATAATAACAATAGTTGCTACCATTTGCTTAGTGTTAACCATGTGCTAGACAGTGTTCCAACTCGGTACTAGTCAAGGAAAAGGTGAGAAACTTTGATTTGGGTTGATATTGATAAAGTGCCATACTGTATTTACTTCTTACCATGGCCCTTATTTGTAACTCACTCTTCAGAATAATAATCTTACCTTTACTAAAATTAAAAATACTAAGTAATTCAGTACCCACCACTGTTTGAAGATATGATGATTGGGGGTAAGGAAGAAAAGTGCTATTTTTAAACCAATTTTTTTTTCTGCATTAGATAGTTCTTTCATTTACTTCAAACCACATAGTATGTAGCCTTGATATATTGCATTTTATTTTGAGAGAAAGAGTACCCAGTGTCATAATAGCATTATGGGAATTAAAGAGGATTTATCTCTTTTTCTCCCTGACAAGAACTCAGTTTGAAGCCTACAATCATCTTGAACTAATAACTAAAAGAAGATTCCTCTAGGATATCTCATTATTCCTTCCATCTTCTCCTATTTGTATCACTAACCATTTGTTAGATTTGCTAATGGGATTTCTTTCAGAAAATTTTCTGAAGTAGAGTTGTTCCAAAATGCTACAATTTTTATTATTTTCAGCTATTTTAAAGTTTTTTGAAACTTCACCATGTCAGTCATAAGGGGCTGAAGTCTCATTTCTGACAAATATCTATCTATGTGAGACCACAGATCTGGAAAACATTCTGCCTTTCTGATTTTAAATTAATATGCTAAATATTACTGAGTTTACTTTGGGCGATGTTCTTAATGTCAGATGAAGAGTAACAGGTTTCTTTCACATTAAGCATTAAATCTTAAGCTTAGATTTGTAACTATACAAACCATCAATTGGCCACTTTAACCCGAAGATAAGCACTAATTAAGAAGTTGATGGTCTCCTCCTAAGACCTGAGCATGATCTCAGTTATAACCTGACCTCTGGCAATCACTCTTTAATGGGGTTGCCAAAGACAGTCATTTATTGTCTGTCAGTTTCTGTTCTCTTACTTCAAAAATGAGGCTGTTACATGCCATGTATATCTGAGAGTTGATGTAAAGGTTGATTTGATAGGGCTTTGTGAACTTTCAGTGCTTTGTTAACTCAAAAGAAGTTTACACAAAGGTATTGACTATAATGAATGGTCATCTTTCTTCAAATAACAAATTTTAAAAATAACAACAATAGGAAGTGGCAGAGGACTTTATAAAGTTTAGTCCCAAGGACTCTAACACAGTTCCAGCAGAAAGTCTAAAGACTTCATATGATCTATTAAAAGAAAATACATCCTATATTTTCTTAAAATAAACAAAAGCAATAGGAAAGTTCAAAAATTATCAATTTGATAATTTGCATGCATTTTCTTAGAATATATGTCTTTTTAATGTTAAAAGCTATAAACATCACAATCTTCATGGAATTGAGAAGCATGTAGCAAACTATCTTCACCTTAAGTAAAAACCACAAAAACTTCCATCTGCTGGATATCATCCATGATTAGTCTCTTTCCTGTAGTTTCTGATATAGGGCTCCAGAAATTTGGGAATATCAACTGGAAGTGAGAACTATGTAAAATGCTACTATTCTGGACAGCTTTTGTCATTCTATGAAAAACTTCTTTTGATAAAAACCTAAAATATATTTTTCTCCAAGGTGATTTAAACAAGAAAAGTTGACTATTAGTGCGAGAAAAATTGTTTGAGAGAATTGTATTTTCATTAGTTGTAGTCTCTAAAGACTTGTAAAGATTTTCAACAACTTAGGTGATTCCCACTGATATTTTTTTTCTGATTTATCTATCCAATTTAGATAGAATATTTGTCTGCTCCAGCTCCCATAATGAAATATTATAGATTGGGTCACCTAAACAACAGAAATTTATTTTCTCAATGCGCTGGATGCTGAAACTCCAAGATAAGAGTGTCAACATGGTTGATTTCTGGAGGGGGCTCTCTTTCTGTCTTACAGGCAGTAACCTTATCCCTATGTGTTCACATGATTCCTTTTATGTGCACACAGAGAGAGAAAGAGTATCCTCTTGGAGTCTCTTCTACAAAAACACTAATCCTATCAGATCAAGGATTCACATTTATGACCTCATTTAACCTGAATTACTTGTTAGAGACTAGGTTCTTAAATACAGTCACTGTGGGCTAGGGTTTCAACATGTAAATTTGGAAAGAAGACAAACATTCAGCTCATAACAAATATATATTCAACACCACACTCCACTTTTTATTTTCTTCTGAACATGCTTTCATTGAGCCTTCTATTCATCTAGGCCATCAATCAATCTACCATATTCTAGGCATTTTGCAAGCTCCTAGGGACAAAAACAAAAAAGCAAGTAATGAATCCTTAAGAAATCCATCTTCAATGATAACGACTTGTACAAAAAGGTGAAAGCTATGAAAATTCTCTCCCTTGAATTGAAAATTGAAAACATAATTCATCACATAGGTGTATTCTATGATGAGACAGAATTAAATCATCCACAGTAGGGTTTATAAAATTAATGCAGACTTATACTTCTATCCAGGACACAGTAATAAAGAGTCTCCTTCCTGAAACAAACAAAAATCAAGGAAAATATATCAAACAATGGTTTGACAGGCAATACAAGATGGTGATCGCAGAAAAAATGGCAGACAGTCAGGTGAACCTATGATTTCCCATTGTATTGCTTCAAGAGAATGTCCAGATCACAGTGCAGGGAGGAAAATCTCAGGCAGAACCTGGCAGGCTGTCTGGGTTCTATTGATGCAGTTGAGAATCTGGAAAGGACAAGGTAGCAAGAGATCACAGGACAAACTACTGAGGGGAGAGAGTGCTGCAGAGAGGATGAAGGCCAGAGAATTACAGATTTCCCCTGTGTATTCACCAGAATACTGATTAGCTCATGTGTGTGAGGAAATTATCCAATGTTGGAAAAAAACAATCCAAAAGGATTAAATGGAATATCCAGTGCTCACGTAGGGCATTGAAAATAGCCTGTCTGTCAGGCAAACTAGAAAACCTCATAATTTGCAGGGCATCATATAGGATAGTCAGGAATATGCACATAGAATACTCAGTAGTGGACATATTTAGCCCTAAGTATTAGGTGGGACGTAGCTCTGTTGCAATCTAACAAATTTTGAATTGAAACCCTACAGTATTGAACAGTTTCCAAACAATTTACCTGTATCCTAAAACAATACACAATAATATATATAGGAATTCAAAAATATCCAGCACTCAAAGTTGTACAATATACAATGACTAGAATCCAGAGAAATGTTAACAGGCATGCAAAGCAAGAAAACATAACATTCTATGATGAAGAGATAATCAGTCAATCAAACAACTCAGAACAGACACAATTGTTAGATTTAGTAGACAAGGAAATTAAGAAAGTCACTATACTATATTCCAAGTGTTAAAAATTTAAATAGAGAATCAAAGATATTTTGAAAGATCTAAATCAAACTTCTACAGATAATAATTAAAATGAATGAGAGAAAAAATAAGCCAGATGAGATTAATGAGTGCTATGGTTTCAATGTATCCCTTAAATTCATGTGCTAGAGACTTAATTCCCAATGCAACAATGTGGAGAGGTGGGACTTTTAAGAGGTGGCTAGATCACTTTTTAATCTATATATTAATGTCATTATTGCAGGAATGGGCTTCTGATAATAAGAATGAGTTTGGCCCCCTACTACTGTTTTATGCATCTTCTCTTGCTTTTTCACCATCTGCCATGGAGCCATGGGATGATGCATCAAGAAAGCCATCATCAGAGGCTGGCACCTTGATGTTAGACTTCCCATCCTCCAGAATCATGAGAAATAAATTACTTTTCTTTATAATTTCCCAGTCTCTGTTATTCTATTATAACAACACTAAATAGATTAAGGTAATTTCAGATTAAACATTGACTCGAGAAAGAGTAATAACCTTGGTATAAAAATAGAATCTATCCAAATGAAACACATGGAGAAAAAAATACAACTAAAACAATGAAAAGAGGGTCAGTGAGCTATAGAACAATTTCATACAGTCTAATTATGTGTAAATGAAAACACTGAAGGAATGAGGTTAAAAAAAATGGTCTAAAATACTATTTTGATTTCAAAAATTAGAAAACCCACATATCAAAGAAGCCAAATGAACCTCAAGTGCACAGACAGAAATACACACACACATGCACACCATGAAGGGGACTAAGATATATCTAAAATCTAATTTGTCAAAAACCAAAAACAGTGATAACAAGCAAACCTTAAAAGTAAAAAGGCAGAGAGATTATACTCTCTACAGAGTATGACAGAAGATTTGTGGTCTTGTGGACATGATGCAAATAAGAAAATAGTAGAGAAACATCCTTCAAATATGAAAAGAAAATTATATCAACCAGGCGTGGTGGCTCATGCCTGTAATCCCAGCACTTTGGGAGGCTGAGGCGGGTGGATCACGAGGTCAAGAGATCGAGACCATCCTGGTCAACATGGTGAAACCCCGTCTCTACTAAAAATACAAAAACTTAGCTGGGCATGGTGGGGCGTGCCTGTAATCCCAGCTACTCGGGAGGCTGAGGCAGGAGAATTGCCTGATCCCAGGAGGCAGAGGTTGCAGTGAGCCGAGATCGTGCCATTGCACTCCAGCCTGGGTAACAAAAGTGAAACTCCGTCTCAAAAAAAAAAAGAAAAGAAAATTATATCAATGTAGAATTATATACCCAAAAATAACCTCTTCAAAATAAAGGCAAAATAGAGAGGTGTTGACATACAAAAACTGAAAGAATTCATGGCCAGAAGACTAAAACAAGAAAAGGAAAGAAAGTCCTTCAGGAGAAGAAAGTTATTCCAGATAGAAAGTGTATCTATACGAAGTATGTAGCCCATAAACAGAAATCAAAGAGAAAGCTAAAATATTTTGAATAAAATGAAATGAAATGGAAATACCAGGTACCAAAATCTGAATGGTGTTAATGAAGCAGTAGCTGGTGGGGAGGGATGGATGTATAGCCTTCAATTTTTGTATTAGGAGAAAATAGATGTCCTGCATCAATGGCCTGATTCTACCTTTAAAAATAAAGAACAGCAAATAAAAATCAAAGGAAGCAGAAGAAAGAAGAAAAATGAAAGAAATATAACAGAAAACAATTGAGAAAATCAATGAAAACAAACTTTTTCTTTGAGAAAATCAAAAAGTCAACAAACCTTCAGCTAGGCTGACCAAGAAAAATCGAGAGAAAACACAAATGGCTAATGTGTGGACTGAGAAAGTGATGCTGCTACAGATTCTACAGATATTAAAAGGTCACTAGTGGAATATTATGTAAAAATTTTATGCTAGTAGATTTGGCAACTTAGATAAAATGGCTAGATTTCTTGAAAGACACAGTTTACAAGCTTATTCTTAGAAAAACAGTCAGTCTAAATAAACCCCTAGCTACTAAAGAATTTGAATACGCAGTTATAATCTTTCTACAAAGAAAACTCTAGGCCCCATTGGTTTAATTGGAAAATTCTATGATATACAGAATAAACAAATTTTATCAGTTATCTAAAAACTCTTCCAGGAAACTGTATGTATATAGCACTTTCCAGTTTATTCTATGAGGCCAGCATTATCCTAATACCAAAACCTGGGAAACACATTATAACAATGCATTCAACCAACAGAGAATAGAAAAATTAAAACAAAATATTAGCAAAGCAAATGCAATATATTAAAATAATAATTCATCATAACAACGTGGAATGTATCCCAAGAATGAAAGTTTTATTTAACATTCAAAAATCACCATACCCGCAAACTAAAATTTTACACCATATGATCATCTCAAAATAAACAGAGAAACATCTGACAAAATCTAATTATACACCTTATACAAACTCTTCAAAACTAGGAACATAGGGGAACTTCTTCAACCTGAAAAAAGGCATCCATGAAAAACCTGCAGTTACACCACACTTAATAGTAAGAGACTGTTTTCATATTGTTCAGTATTGGGGGTTCTTTATACATTCTAGAAATGAGTTCTTTTTGACACTTTGCATTACGGCAAGAAATAAAGAAATAGGAGAAGATCCAAGACGGCCCTTTAGGAGCAGTTCAGGATTGCAGCTCCCAGTGAAAGTGCAGAGGGTGAGTGGACGCCACATATCCAGGCAAATCTTTATTGCCCACAGACCAGGAGATTCCCAGGTGGAGAAGCCCCACAGGACACCAGCGTGGCTGTTTTGGCCAGTGTGGCTGTTTTGGCTGATGCAGCTGTTTTGCCGGCACCCCGGCGCAGCAGCTTTCCATACAAAATACACTGATCTGGTTGTCCTTTTAAGTTGGCAATCGGAGCTCTGAGAAGGCAGATTCGCCCATTCATCTGATTAAACGGGTCTGAAACAGGGAGCCAGGCCACGAGATTCCCAGGCAGTGCCTATGTTTAAGCCAGCACAGTAGGTCACCGCATGGAAAAATCACAAAAATCCCGGCGCCCTTTCAGCAGGTGACTGCAACACCTGGGAGAGAGTCAACTGTTCAACCTAAAAAAAAAAAAGGCTCTAAGGCAGGGAGCCAGGTGTTCAGGCTCAGCAGGTCCCACCACCACAAAAACAAACAAAAAAAACCCAGCAATTGGAAACAATTGGGGTTGAGAGTTTCACGGCAAGCACAGCTGAACCCAGGATGGTGCACCTCGGTGGGGGAGGGGCGTCTGCCATTACCAAGGCACTCCACCCCTACGGAGGTAGTCCACCATTACTGAGGCAGCCTGCCATTGCTGAGGCAACCCACCATAACAGAGAGAGGCTGCCATTACAGAGGTGGGCCACCATTGCCAAGGCAGTTCTAACCACACCCATATACACAGGACTGCAGGGAAGTTCACAGGGCAGTAGGGTGGAGCCCACAGCAGCTCAGTAAAGCCTCTGCAGGCAGGCAGTGACTAGGCTGCCTCCTTGCTGGGCAGGGCAGCCCTGAAAAAAAAGGCAGCAGCACAACAGATACTCATAAATAAAGCCCTATCTCCCCAGGACAGAGCACCTGGGGAAAGAAGGGGGGTTTATGATTTCTGCTGCAGCAGACTTAAATGTACCTGCCTAGAAGCTCTGAATGAACAGTGGAGCTCACAGCTCAGCACTTGAGCTCCTATAAAGAACAGACTGTCTCATCAAGCAGCTCCCTGACTCCTGTATATCCAAAGAGTCACCTCACAAAGGACTGATCAGATTGACATTTGATGGCATCATTCTGGGACAAAGATAGCAGAAGAAGAAACTGGTAGCAATCCTTACCGTTCAGCAGCTGCTGCAGGTGATCCCCAGGCAAGCAGGGCCTGGAGTGGACCTCAGCAGTCCTACAGCAGAGGGGCCAGACTGTTAGAAGGAAAACTAAGAAACAGAAATAACTTCATCATCAATAATCTGGACATCCACTCAGAGACCAAATCTGAAAATCAGCAACTACTCAGACAACAGGTTGATAAATCCACAAAGATGGGAAGAAACCAGGGCAAAAAGGAGAAAAACACCTGAAACCAGAACACCTCTCCTCCTACAAGGGATCACAACTCCTCACCAGCAAGGAAACAAAGCTGGATGGGGAATGAGTGTGATGAAATGACAGAATCAGACTTCAGAAGGTGGGTAATGAGAAACTTCCATGAGCTAAAAGAACATGTTCTAACTCAATGCAAAGAAACTAAGAATGTTGAAAAAAGATTTGACGAAATGATAGGAAGAATGGACAACTTAGAGAGGAATATGAGTGAATTGATGGAGCTGAAAAACAGAACATGAGAACTTTGCGAAGCATGCACAAGTTTAAACAGGCGAATTGACCAAGCAGAAGAAAGGATATCAGAGGTTGAAGATCAACTCAATTAAATAAAACGAGAAAGCAAGGTTAGAGAAAAAAGTGCAAAAAGGAATGAACAAAGTCTCCAAGAAATGTGGGACTATGTGAAGAGACCTAATCTACGTTTGACAGGAGTACCTGAATGTGATGAAGAGAGTGAATCCAAGCTGGAAAATACTCTTCGGGATACTATCCAGGAAAACTTCCCCAACCTAGCAAGGCAGGCCGATATTCAAGTCCAGAAAATACAGAAAACACCACAAAGATATTCCTCAAGAAGAGCAACCCCAAGGCACATAATCGTCAGATTCACCAGGGTTGAAATGAAGGAGAAAATGCTAAGGGCAGCCAGAGAGAAAGGTCGGATTACCCACAAAGGGAAGCCCATCAGACTCACAGCAGATCTCTCAGCAGAAACCCTACAAGCCAGAAGAGAGTGGGGGCCAATATTCAACATCCTTAAAGAAAAGAACTTTCAAACTAGAATTTCATATCCAGCCAAACCGAGTTTAATAAGTGAAGAAAAAATAAAATCCTTTGTGAACAAGCAAGTACTCAGAGATTTTGTCACCACCAGGCCTGCTTTACAAGAGCTCCTGAAAGAGGCACTACACATAGAAAGAAACAACCAGTACCAGCCACTCCGAAAACATACCAAATGATAAAGAGCATCAACAAAATGAAGAATCTGCATCAACGAATTGGCAAAACAGCCAGCTAGCATCAAAATGGCAGGATCAAATTCACACATAACAATATTAACCCTAAATGTAAATGGGCTAAATGCACCAATCAAAAGACACAGACTGGCAAATTGGATAAAAAGCCAAAACCCATCGGTGTGCTGTATCCAGGAAACCCATCTCACAAGCAAGGATACACAAAGGCTCAAAATAAAGGAATGGAGGAAGATTTACCAAGCAAATGGAGAGCAAAGAAAAGCAGGAGTTGCAATTCTCGTCTCTGATAAAATAGACTTTAAAGCAACAAAGATCAAAAGAGACAAAGAAGGACATTACGTAATGGTCAAAGGATCGATACAACAAGAAGAGCTAATGATCCTAAATATAAGCGGACCCAAGACAGGAGCACCCAGATACATAACGCAAGTTCTCAAGGACTTACAAAGAGACTTAGACTCCCACACAATAATAGTAGGAGACTTTAACACTCCACTATAAATATTAGACAGATCAACCAGACAGAAAATTAACAAGGATATCCAGTACTTGAACTCAGACTTGGAACAAGCAAACCTGATAGACATTTGCAGAACTCTCCACCCCAAATCCACAAAATATACATTCTTCTTAGCACCACATCATACCTACTCTAAAGTTGACCACATAATTGGAAGTGAATCACTCCTCAGCAAATGCAAAACAACTGAAATCATAACAAACAATCTCTCAGACCACAGTGCAATCAAGTTAGAACTCAGAATTCAGAAACTAACTCAGAACTGCACAGCTTCATGGAAACTAAACAACTGGCTCTTGAATGTTGACTGGATAAACAATGAAATGAAAGCAGAAATAAAGAAGTTCTTTGAAACCAACGAGAATAAAGACACAACATACCAGAATCTCTGGGACACATTTAAAGCAGTCTCTAGAGGAAAATATATAGCAATAAGTGCCCACATGAGTAGAGTGGAAAGATCCAAAACTGACACCCTATCATCAAAATTGAAAGAGCTAGAGGAGCAAGATAAAAAAAAACTCAAAATCTAGCAGAATACAAGATATAACTAAGATCAGAGCAGAACTGAAGGAGACAGAGACACAAAAACCTTCAAAAAATCAATAAATCCAGAAACTGGTTTTTTGAAAAGATCAACAAAATAGACATAAGAAAGGAGGAAGCCAAATTGTCTCTATTTGCAGACTACATGATAG
The DNA here is from genome assembly GCF_049354715.1 of Callithrix jacchus. Lineage (NCBI taxonomy): Eukaryota > Metazoa > Chordata > Mammalia > Primates > Cebidae > Callithrix > Callithrix jacchus. The sequence continues at coordinate 117,924,063 of NC_133508.1, forward strand.
TATATCTAGGAGACCCCATCATCTGAGCCCAAAATCTCCTGTTAATGATAAGCAACTTCAGCAAAGTCTCAGGATATAAAATTAATGGGTAAAAATTACAAGCATTCCTATACACCAAAAACAGACTGAAAGAGAGCCAAATCAAGAATGAACTGCCATTCACAGTTGCTACAAAGAGAATAAAATACCTAGGAATACAACTAACAAGGAATGTAAAGGACCTCTTCAAGGAGAACTACAAACCACTGCTCAATGAAAAAAGAGAGGACACCAACAGATGGAGAAACATTCCATGTTCATAGTTAGGAAGAATCAATATCATGAAAATGGCCATACTGCCCAAAGTAATTTACAGATTCAATGCTATCCCCATGAAGCTACCAATGACCTTCTTCATAGAACTGGAAAAAACTACCTTAAACTTCATATGGAACCAAAAGAGAGCCCGCATAGCCAAGTCAATTCTAAGTAAAAAGAACACAGCGGGAGGCATCACACTACCAGACTTCAAACTATTCTACAAGGCTACAGTAATCAAAACAGCATGGTACCAGTATCAAAACAGAGATATAGACCAATGGAATGGAACAGAGGCATCGGAGGCAACAGAACATATCTACAACCATACAACCTTTGATAAACCTGACATAAACAAGCAATTGGGAAAGGATTCCCAGTTTAATAAATGGTGTTGGGAAAACTGGCTATGTGCAGAAAGCAGAAACTGGACCCCTTACACTAAAATTAACTCCAGATGGATTAAAGACTTAATCATAAGACCTAACACCATAAAAACCCTAGAAGAAAATCTAGGCAAAACCATTCAGGACATAGGAGAAGACAAGGACTTCATGACCAAAACACCAAAAGCATTGGAAACAAAAGCCAAAATAGACAAATGGGACCTAATCAAACTCCACAGCTTCTGCATGGCAAAAGAAAGAGTCACTAGAGTGAATCGGCAACCAACAGAATTGGAAAAAATCTTTGCAGTTTACTGACCTGACAAAGGGCTGAGATCCAGAATTTACAAAGAACTAAAACAGATTTACAAAAAAAAAAAAAAAAAAAAAAGCCCATTCAAAAGTGGGCAAAGGATATGAACAGACACTTTACAAAAGAAGACATACATGAGGCCAACAAACATATGAAAAAATGCTCATCATCACTGGTCATTAGAGAAATGCAAATCAAAACTACATTGAGATAACATCTCAGGTCGGTTAGAATGGTAATCATTAAAAAATCTGGAGACAACAGATGCTGGGGAGGATGTGGAGAAATAGGAACACTTTTACACTGTTGTTGGGAGTGTAAATTAGTTCAACCATTGTGGAAGACAGTGTGGCGATTCCTCAAAGACCTAAAAATAGAAATTCCATTTGACCCAGCAATCCCATTACTGGATATAGATCCAACAGACTATAAATCATTCTACTATAAGGACACATACACACGAATGTTCATTGCAGCACTGTTTACAATAGCAAAGACCTGGAATCAACCCAAATGCCCATCGATGATAGACTGGACAGGGAAAATGTGGCACATATACACCATAGAATATTATGCAGCAATCAAAAATGATGAGTTCATGTCCTTTGTAGGGACATGGATGAACCTGGAGAACATCATTCTCAGCAAACTGACACAAGAACAGAAAACGAAATACCACATGTTCTCACTCATAGGTGGGTGTTGAACAATGAGAACACACGGACACAGGGAGGGGAGCACTACACACTGGGGTCTGTTGGGGGGAATAGGGGAGGGACAGGGCCAGGTGGGGAGTTGGGGAGAGATAGCATGGGGAGAAATGCCAGATATAGGTGAAGGTGAGGAAGGCAGCAAATCATACGTGTGTACCTATGCAACTATCTCGCATGTTCTTCACATGCACCCCAAAACCTAAAATGCAGTTAAAAAAAAGAAAGAAAATACATCCAGTTTAAAAAAAAGTGTTTCTTTATTCAAAAATAACATGATCATCTAAACAGAAAATTTAAAAGACCCTACAAAAAAAGCTAACACAATTAATAAATCAGTTTAGCAAGGCTTCGGGGTACAAAATCAATATAATAACTAATTGTATTTTTATATCTTAGGAATAATCAATGAATGTTTAAATGTCATTTGCCCTAATATAAAATACTTAAACATAAATCTGACAAACTATGCGCAAGATCTGAATAATGAAACTTTCAGAACATTCCTGAGAAAATAAGGAAGGCCTAAACAAATGACGTGAATACTGTTTATGGGTTAAAAAGACTCTATTGTTAAGATGTTAATGTCCTCTAATGTAATGTGTGATACCAGTGAAAACCCCGGCAGTTGTTCTTTTTCTTCTTATTGTTTTTATCAAATTTGACATCCTTTTATGCTAATGTTTATGTGGAAATTCAAATGAGCTAGAAAAATCCAAACAACTTTGAAAAAGGAACGAATAAAACAGGGGAACTAATATGCGCTGATTTGAAGACTCATCATAAAGCTAAAATAAGTGTAGTACTGGCTTTAGGCAGATAAATAGAGCAATAGTGTAAAAGAGTGTCCAGAAATAGACCCATGTGCATATGAAAAACCATTTTGGACTCATGTGCAAAGAAATTCAGTAGAGAAAGGATGATCATTTCAAAACATTTTGCTGCAAATATTGTATGTCCCTATGTAAAAAGAAAAAAATTGAACTCTGATTACTACTTTGTAATAACATATAGAAAATTCAATTCAAAATGGACCATAGGCAAATGTAAAATCTGAAACTGTAAAACTTTCAGAAAAAAATAAAGAGAAAAAAATTTAGCTTGAATTGTGCACATATTTCTTAGATATATCAAAAGTACATTCCAGAAAAAAATAATAAATTGGTGTTTATCAAAATTTCAAAAAATTGCTACTTCAAAAGTCACCATTAAAGTGAAGGAAAAGACTGAAAGAAAACATTTCCAAATTATGTATTTGATAAAGAACTAATTTCTAGAGTATATCGAAAACTCTCTATGTTCAGCAATAAGAAAACAACCCAATATAAATGCTCAAAATGTTAGAATAGACCCTTCACCAAAGATATACAGATGAAAGGCTCAGAAGATGATGTTCAACCTTGTTAATCATTATGGAAATGCAAATTAGATGCATAATTAGAAAGTACTACACAGTCATTAGAATCACTGAAATTAAAGACTGGCCATACCGAAATGTTGGTAAGGATGTAGAGGAACCACAAGTCTCTTAAAGCTGGTGCAACTGGAAAATAGTACAATTGCTTTGGAAAATGGTTTTGTAGTTTCTTATTGCAAACCTACAGTATCAGATATTCAGCCATTCCACATCTAAGTAATTATCCCAGGGAAATAAAATGTATGTCAACACTCCAGTGAATGTTCATAGCTTTATTTGTACTAGCCAAAAATTGGAAACAACCCAAATTTTCATCAAAATGAGTTATTCCCATGTTACTCCCATACAAATGGTGTTTCTATGCAATGAAACACTTCTCAGCAATAGAAAGAAATGAACAGATGATGTGTATGAGGGCATGGATGAGTCTCAAAATAATTAGGCTGAGTGAAAAAAGCTATCAAAATTGAGTACATACTGAATGATTCCAATTTCATTACATTTTAGAAAATGCAGACAAATATATATTAGCAGAAGTAATATTAGTAGCTGCCTGGGGATGGGATGGAGAGAAAAGGAGTTAGATAAAAGGATTAGATAGACACAAGAAAACTAGGATCTTACCTTGGTTATATAAATGATTTCATGGTTATATACCTACTTATGTCATAACATTAAATTTACCCCATATATATTTTATTGAATTTCAACTATATGGTAATAAAGTTATTAAATTTAAAAATATAATCAGAAAATTCTAATTGTTTATATATTTTGCTTTAATTTAACAAATCTCATTTATTCTATTTGTTCTATAAATAAGATATTCAACCAACATCTAGATTTATACTCATTTCACTGAAAGTATGCTTTTCTTAGAATAGTCATTTCTATTTTATTTTCAGAAAATCAAAAAAAATGGCATGCTAAATCTTATGCACTTAAAAATTCTTAAATATGTGTTTAACAATATTTTTAAAATATTGGTAATTTTTCCAGGTTTCTTTTATGTAGTAATTTCACTTCATCTTTAATAACTATTTTTAACTTATCAGTATACCCAACCACTACTATTACTTTGCTTGTAAAACATTTCAAACGTTGAATTCAGCTATTTTTGCCTTTTACAAATCTCACCATTGCAGGGCTAGCAATTTCCAGCTTGACAACAATGCCCAAATTTCCTTGATGGCTATGTCTATGGTTTACTTGTCACATGCCCTTAATATCAACATAGTCCTACTACATAATCAGTACATATTTATTAAGTAAATGGGTAATTTAATATATATGGCCTTACTGTGTGATTCACAAAACCCTATGGAGTAATAAACAATTATTGTAACTTAAAATATGGCATCTCATATTAAATGGCATCTTTCAAATATGGTCTGACTGAAGTAACATCAGTAAAATCCCCATTTATCCAAAACAGCCTGAGATCTGGATGGATATGTCATAGTTATACAATCTGAAAAGTGATCTTATGATATGAGTTTGTGTTTGTTTAGTTACTTCAGACATATTGTTTATTTAGCTTTTGTTACTTTCTGATTAAAGAAGAGTTTGTGATCTAGAAAAATGTTCCTTATAGGAGGCTTCAAATTATTGGTTCTAGTATATAGACTTCTGTTTCAAGAGAAAAACATCTAACAGTTTTTAAACCATTTACAAAATTTAAAGTTTCCATGTTGCAATTAAATTTGCTATTAACTAAGCAACATAGAGAATAAAGGTGCCCCCAAAAAGGAGATTATTGCTTCTTAATACTATCTGTGGCATGTTATCTATCTCCAAAATCTATAGCTCTTATTTGTGTAGATGTCTTAGCATGTGAAATGAACTCTTTCAAGTAGTGGAATACAAAAGTGAGGACTAGGGTGAAAGGCAAATTAGACAGAGCAGTTAGACTGTAGATTACTGTTACTCCCAGATGGGGAACTAACTCGTACCCCACGCAAACTATCAGAATGTTGTTTTGATGGGCAATGTCCTTGAGTGGCTCCATGACAACAGTAGGAAAGAGGAGAGTTGTATTTAGCTCAGGTTTATAGGGATGAGCTGGAACCTAACAAAATAGGAACCCAAGAAATGGCTGTGATCACATTTCTTTTGGGGATTCTCTTTTTTTGTTGTTGTTTGACATTTCAGATATTGAACTTTACTGCAAGTCCCAAATTTATGCCAGTGAATGAGGACAAAAGAATTCACAAATGATGTTGAACAGAAAATGTATGAAAATGAAAACAATAATGTTATGTTGATATCTTCTCAAAACTGAATTTTAGTGTCTTCTTGTAAAGGTAGATTATTAGAGAAGAATGAAATGAAATTTTTACTACTCTGCCCAGAGAGAAAAATCTGAAATATTTAAAACCACCAAATTAATACTCATTATAGAAGAATAAAGCAATTCAGCCAAAACTGTAGTACTACAACCTCAATATTTGAATCAAACTTAGATCTATGGTAGATGTAAAGATGATAATAAAGAGGGTTACACTATAAAAATATTTAAGCCCAGCAATGAGCATAGAGGTCCTAGAGAATACAGGAAGATATAACAGAAATGAAGAGATAATGTTTCCTCCAGCTCAGGAACTTTTCTCTTATATTGTCCATTTTATGTTCATTCAATGATGGGTACAGTATAGCAAGCAGCCAAGCTGAAAACAGTGTGAACTGACATAGGAATGTGACAGAAGAGTCCATTTAAAAAGGGAAGAAATAAAGTTTGTTATTTTCTGAATTTAACGCAAACTATATGTTCTGTATTTAGAAAAAAATTGACAATTACAGAGAAAAATGTGCCACTATCACTTCTCTACTAGTTCAAAATGCAATTCATTTCATATCATGGACAAGGCAACCAGAGGCTAAACAAAACTGCTTGTATTCATGTCCATGATAACATGTGAAAGATTCCTTAATACTTAATTCTTAATTTCCCAAATAAATTTCCATGAGGAGGCATTAAATATAATTATATATAATGTATATGTACACACATATTTAATTTCATATGAAATATTAATGTGTTAATTTGTTAATATTAATTCAAGCATAGACAGGAATGAGTTCCATTCTGGAGGTTCTGTGGGAGGATTCCTCTCCTTGTTCTTGCAGGTGATTAGCAGAATTCAGTCCTTTTTCCTAATAGGACTGGAATTCTGTTTTCTTTCTGGCTATCTGAGGGCTTCTACTGGTTTCTAAAGGCCACCTGCCATCCTTGACACATGGTCCAATTCCTTCAGCAGAGCCAGTAAGTAAGTACCTCTCATACTTCAAATTGCTTTCTTCTTTTCTCTCATATCTCTGATCCACTTTTCTGCTTTCCTGTCTCACTTTTAAGGTCTGATGTGATTACATTGGACCTGACTTGATAATCCAAAATAATCTCCCTATTTTAAGATCAGCTCATTAGCAACCTTAATTCTATCTCTAACATTAATTCCTTATGTATATATGTATGGGTTTGTTGTACATATGACACTGACCACTTGATAAGGATTAAATGAGATGCTATGAGCAAAAATATTGAGTCTATAAAATGAGAATTTCAATCTTTCGTCATTGTACTGAGAAGGGTAAACAGACTTTTTAAAAATTATTTTTACTAAAGTCACTGTAAAATAGCTCAAGCTACAGCATAAAGTCCAGTGTTTTGACTTCCCATAAGATTTTTAAAATTTGGCTGAGTTGCGAAAGTATAAATGGTATCTCTTTTTCTGAATAAATTTAAACAGCTGGCAGAATGACATTTTACCCCTTTGAAAATTTTAAATGTAAACACTTTGTTTAGTATATTATCTAAATATAATTCAGTATCAATTAAAAACTTAAAATTCTGTTATTGTGATATTAATAATCTGTCATTTAATTTTTTGTAATATTGCAGATTATGTCTTTTTCTTCCTAGAACACAATTTTTAATTCACAATGAAAACAAAGACTATTCAATATTAGATTTTATGTATAGAAATATTGTCATTTCATTATTAAATCTACTCTAAAAAGGAAGTTCAGTTAAATAAAGGAATGTTTTAATGTTTTCATAATTTTCCTTTTATCTGAGACTCTTCTATCTTTTTTCCTTAAGAAAGCTGAGAATTTGGACAGAGTAGCTAACTTCAGTCCATATTTAAGTTCAAGTCTGAAACATCATACCTTATCAAGAAAACTCAGCAAAAATCTTTAGTTGTAATGCAACAGGCAGACACTTGATATTTTGAAACCAATTTTAAGCTTGGGGTTTTTCGACATTTCTCACATATCAATCTGTCTAACATCTCCTCCTTCTCTTTCTGTTCACATTGTTCTTTCTCTTTTCCTCATCGAATTTCTTGTTGCTTTATTCATTTTCAGCGTTTAAGAGCTACTTCCTGAAAGCATGACCACATTTTGTTATCTAAACTGTATCATCGAGAAAAATTTTATATTTGCATTTCTCTACCAAATGAAAAAATGATGCAGTGACTATCTTAATTCATAGTGACACACAATGTATTTGTAAATAAACATTTTTGAAATAATACAAATGAAGACATATATAATGTCATAGTAAAATGGATGTATTTAAATGCAATTAAATGGGATTTTTAAAATTTGACACAGTGAACAGTTGCTCATAATTGTGTTGGAAGTATTAAACATTAAATATGATGATCTCAGGCAATTTGGAGAAAAGATCTTTTTCAGATCTTCACAAACTACCTTATTAACATAAACGATCATGCCAGGTCTTATATTTAGGACAGTCTAGATACACTCGATGTAAGACAAACAAAATCCAACTGAAGTTTTTTGGATTACTGGCAATAATATACTCAGTTTTAGGATTAAAAAATAAAATTTCATAACATTGTTTCAGACTATTATAAAGATTTCTCAAAGACAAGTTCATACAATTTATTGTTAAACATTGTTATTTATAAGTTGTGAAGTAATTAAGCAACTGTAATGAATTAGCTACAGCATGATCAATTTAATACTTTGATGAACAGAAGTAGAACATGTTGGAGTGATATCTATAGAATTACAAATTCAGTGGCGTAGCATCATAGAATAGCCTATAGTATTTTTAAAAGTCCAACCAATATTTTTTGAAAGAAAAGCTGAATATTTTATTTTATTCTCCAAAAATTTTGTCATGAGATGTTGGTTACCCTCAGTCACACACTTTTTCATCTTTTACTTTGAATCACTTTTAACTGTCTTAATTTTCCAGGATATAATGCAATTGCAGGATGGTTGGAATAATGTAGTTGATCTTGCTACAGTGGTTATTTTATTTCTCAGGACAGATAAAAATACTCTTGCACTCTCATTATAACATAGTTGATTCTAAGTGACTTTTTTCATATTTCAGTATGTCTGAAATCAGAATGTATATTACAAAGACTGTAAAGCAGGTGAACGTCATGATGTTATAGCTGTCTTTTTTTCTGTGCATGTGCTTCAAACTTATAAAATTAGGATCAGCAGCTTGGAAGAAAATTCTGGCAATAATACTAGAGCTCTACTTAAGAGAAACACAAAGAAGGATATTATGTAGACAAAAATTGTGTAACTCCATGTCAAAAAGTAATTCAGGAGTGTCAGATTCTGAATACGAAGAAATTTTAGAAACATTTTAATTTTTGCCTTGTGCCCACATTTGATATACAGCTTCTACTTGGAAATAACTATAATTCACTGAATTTATTTATTTAGAGACAAATCTTGCTCTGTTGCTCAAGCTGGAGTGCAGTGGTGCAATCTTGGCTCACTGCAACCTCTGCCTCCAAGGTTCAAATGATTCTCCTGTGTCTGCCTCCTAAGTAGCTGGGACTACAGGCTCATGCCACCATGCCTGGCTAATTTATTATATTTTTAGTAGAGACATGGTTTGATCACGTTAGCCAGGATGGTCTCCATCTCCTGACCTTATGATCTGCCAGCCTCAGCCTCCCAAAGTGCTGGGATTACAGGCATGAGCCACTGAGCCTGGACAATTCAGTGAATTTTAAAGTGTTGTGAAGTAACTTAAGATTTTATAATTGACCATAATAATTGTGCATATTTCTGGGGTACATAGTGATGTTGTGATACATACATGCATAGTGATCAGATCAGGGTTATTATCATGGCTATCATTCAAACACATATTATCTCTTTGTGTTGGAAATATTCAATACCCTCCTTCTAGCTATTTGAGACTATATATTGCTGTTAACTATAGTCATTCTAAAGTGCTATAGAAGAATAGAATTTATTTTTTCTATCTAGCTGTAATTCTGTATCTCGTAACAAATCTCTCCCGATCTCCCCTTTTCCCCTATCCTTCCTGACCTCTCATATTCTCCATTCTACCTTTGACTTCCATGAGAACAACTTTTTTTAGTTGTTCCACATGAGTGACAACATGTATTGTTCAGCTTTCTATTTCTGGCTTACTTCATCTAATGCAGTGTCCCCCAGTTCCATCCATGTTGTCATGAATGATAGGATTTAATCTTTTTTTATGGCTGAGTAGTATTCAATTTTCTATATATGACACAGTTTCTTTATTCATCTGTTGTTGGACATCTAGATTGATTCCATATCTAGGATACTGTGAACAGTACTTCAAAGCACATGGGAGTGCAAATGTCTCTTTGATATACAGATTTCCTTTTTATTTTTGGATAAATGCCCAGTAGTGGGATTGCTGGATCATATGGTAGTTCTATATGTAGTTTTTTTTGAGAAACCCCATAGTGTTCTCCATGGTAACTGTACTAGTTTATTTTTCCACCAACAGTGTAAAAGAGTTCTCTTTTCTCTGCATCCTCACCAGCATTTATTATGTATTGTGTTGTTAACAGGCATTCTAACTGGGGTAACATGATACCTCAGTGTGGTTTCATATTTCCCTGATAATTCGTAATGGGCTTTTAAAAAAAAGTAATTTCTTGGCCATTTGTATGTCTTCTTTCGATATTTGTACACTTTTTTTTCTTGTCTTTTTCTTTTTTTTTTTTTTTTTTTTGCGACAGAGTCTCACACTGTCACCCAGGCTGGAGTGGAGTGCAATGGCATGATCTCAGGTCACTGCAACCTCCGCCTCCTGGGTTCAAGGGATTCTTGTGTCTTGTCCTCCCAAGTATTTGGATTGCAGGTGCCTGCCACCACACCCTGATAATTTTTGTATTTTTAGTAGAAATGAGATTTCACCATGTTGGCCAAGCTGGTCTGGAACCCCTAATCTCAAGTGATCTGCTGGCCTCACCCTCCCAAAGTGTTGGGATTATAGGTGTGAGCCACCAACCCTGGCCTACCCCTGCCCATTTTTAAATAGGATAGATTCTCCTTCCTTCTCCCCCTCCCTCCCTCCCTCTCTTCCTTCTTTTCTTCCCTCCCTCCCTTTCTTCCTTCCTTCTGTTGCGATGTTCAAGTATCTTGTATATACTGAATATTAATCCCCTGTTGGGTGAATAGTTTACAAATATTTTCTTCCATTATGTTGGCTTTCTTTTCACTCTCTTGATTATTCCACTTGCTGTGCAGACGCTTTTTAGTTTGACATAATCCCATTTGTTTTTTTTTTTTTTTTTGCTTTTGTTGCCTATGCTTTTGAGGTCTTATTCATATAATCTCTTCCCAGACCAATGTCTGAAAATGTTTTCCCAGTATATCCTTCTAGTAGCTTGATAGTCTTCGGTCTTACATTTAGGTCTTTAATTCATTTTAATTTTTGTCTAGGGTGAGATGTCCATTTTTAGCCAGATCATTTACTGAAGAGTGTCTCTTTCCCCCAATATATGTTCTTGGTGCCTTGGTCAAAAATCAGTTGGCTGTAGACGTGTGAATTTATTTCTGCAGTCTCTATTCTGTTCCATCAGTCTATGTGACCATTTTTATGCCAGCACCATGATGTTTTCGTTACTCGAGTTTTGTAGTATACATCAAAGTCTGATAGTGTCATTACTTTAGGTTTGTTCTTTTTGTTTAAGATTGCTTTGAGTATTAGGGTCTTTTGTGGTAACATACAAATTTTAGAATTTTTTTCTCTTACTCTAAAGAATGTCATGGGTATTTTGATAAGGATTGCATTCAATCTGTAGATTGCTTGGCTAGTATGGTTATTTTAACAGTCATAATTATTTGAATTAATGAGCATGGGATTTTTTCATTTATTTGTATCTTCAATTGCTTTCATAAGAGCTTTTTAGTTTATTTTTTAGTGATTTTTCACCTCCTAGGTTAAATTTGTTTCTAGGGTTTTTTTTATAGCTATTGTAAGGGGATTTACATCTTAATTTCTTTTTCATGTAGTTTGTGGTTTGGGTATAGGAACACTATTGATTTTCTTATGTTAATTTGGTATCCTGCAATTTTCCTGCATTTTTCTATCAGTTCTAGTGCTCTATTGATGGAAAATTTAGGTTTTTCTACATATAAGATTATGTCATCAGCAAATAAGGATGGTTTGAACTTTATGCTTTCCCATTTAAATGCTCTTGTGTTGCTTAATTCCTCTAGCTAGGAATTCCAGCACTATGTTGGATAAGAGTCCTGAAGGGGGGGGGGAGAAAGAGAGAGAAAAAGAGAAAAGAAAGAGAAGAAAGAGAGGGAAAAAGGAAAAAAAGAAACAGAGAGAAAGAAAGAAAAAAGAAAGAGAGAAGGAAAGAGAAGAAAGAAAAGAAAGAGGAAGTAAAGAAAGAGAGATGGGGAGGGAGGAGAGGAAGGGAAGGGGATGAAGGGGGAGAAAGAAGAGAAGGAAAGAGAAGAAAGAAAAAGAGAAGAAAGGAAGAAAAGAAAGAGGGAGGGAGGGAGGGAAGGAGAGAAGAGGAGGGGAAGGGAGGGGAGGGGAGGGGAAGGGAAGGGAGAGGAGAAAAGGAGAGGGGAGGCAAAGAGATAAGCTGATTTTCAGGTCAGAGACATGTGCCTGTTTTGTGCCAACCAACTTGGGGTGGTACTGGGGTTATAGGTCTGTTGCTCTGGCCAGGATCACATGCACATGTTTGCTTGACTGGTCTGGGTGCATACCTGCCAGGGACAGCCCATGGGGATGTTTCGCAGACCCAGGAGGGCACATAGCTGCTCACCTGGCCTGGGAGTATGTCTGCTGGAGTGGCCCATATGGATGCTTCTCAGGTGCAGGAGGTGGGTGCAGTGCTGCTCAGTTTGCCTGGAGGCTGACATGCCAGGAACAGCTCTAGGGCTGTTTCTTGGGCCCGGCAGACACACAGCTGCTTGACGGGTGTGGGCTTGCCTACCAGGAGCAGCTTGTGGCGCTTTCTCACTCCAAGGTTGTGAGTGCATAGATGCTTGGTTGGCCTGGGGTGGGTCAGCCAAGGGGGCCTTCACAGCTGTTTCTCAAGCCCTAAAGCAGGTGCAGAACCATTGGGCAGGCCAGGGGCTTAGCTGTAGTGGGATGGGTACCATGGCTGTTTCTTAGGCCCTGGGTAAAAGTGTGTTGCCACTCCACCAGCTGGAGAGCATGACAGCTGCTCAGAGACTTGAGGCCCACTCCCACATAGAGGAGAGTTTGAAGCAGTTTAGTTGGCTAATGGCAGGTTCACAATGGTCAGGAATGCCAGATGGTTCCTCTGGCTGGAAGTAAGGGGAGTGGTAGTTGGTTTCCTTACTGTGCACAACCAGAGTCACAGCTGATCCTGGGCCGAGGCTCTGTAGTGCAGAGGTTGTGGCATTCAACTTCCAATGTGGACTTGGCATAATGAAGATAGTGCCCCAGAGCTGGAAAGGGGCAGTGGCTCCTGCCCTCCCCTGTGAAGAGGGCACACTTTTTTGTCACAACAGGAAGTAACTCCCGATGCCAAGCAAATTCAGTCCATGTGGGGAAGATGGTGCTGCAGAGGCTGAATACCTCCACTCTGCCCTCCTGAACTTCCTGTCACCACAGGTGCCTCTCCACTTCCCAAACGCATTCTAACAGTCCCCCTGTGACACTGCAGATAAATATTTTCTGTTTATTCGTTACCTTGGTCCTTTCTTGTTGGGGGATAGATGTCAGGAATCTCTAGGTGTCATTTTGCTGACATCAAGAATATCCTAACCAATTTATTTTGCTTATTTTCCTTTATTGGTATGCACAGTTTTGACACATGATTAAAATGTCCACATAAGTCTTGATCATTTTGATTGCAAAATAATCAAATAAAAATTACATAAGAAATTACATTATGATTTAATTGACAATGATTGTTAAATAGTACATGAAATAATTTTAGACTCAATTGTTATAATAATTTGGTCAGAAAATTTAAGGGAAGGTCCACACTGTTCATGATTTATGAAAATGTTGAAAAGTGACATTTCAAAAACTGAATATCCCATATAAAGTTAGCAGATATACTGTTTTGCTTTATTTCTTCTGTACTGTTCTTACTTCCTAAGGAGTAAATGTAAAACTTTAGGTAACTATTTACAAGGCAATTTACAAATGCTTTTGACATTGAAATTGAACTACAAGGTTATTTTAAAACTTGTACCCTCTCTGTAAGAATAAATTAGACTATAGAGAGGAAAAGGTTAATGAGACAAATGCAAAATGCACTTAAACTTCTATTTCACTTGTCAGTTCATTTGTTCCATCTCATCAGACTTGCTGTGGCATGACAATTTTGAAATTCTCATTTTGATGGAGAAAAAGTTACAAAGCAGTAACAGCAAATTTCTTTACACAGAAATAAAATATATTTTTCCTAATGTCATGATATTCAAGAATTCAGTGGAAATGTGCAGAAATTACAAAGAGAAATAAAATGCAAACATATAAATCACGTATCTCAAACTGTTTGGTCTAACATAAAATCAGTGCTTGTGTTTTCATTATATTTCAAATTTAAAAAAAAGATACCCTAGTTTTCAATTGTGTAATGTAAAGTAGCAACAGAAATTCTAGGGATTAAAAAAAAAAAAGGAAAATCTGGAGGAATAAATAACAATCAACATCCAAACCCCAAAAGCAGCAGATAAACTGGCATTTCAATTATCCACATATTACACATTCTTTTTTTTTCTTTACATCACCAAGAGCTGTGAGGCTGGAATATTCCCGAGTATGGTTTTGACAGTAGCTCATCAACTTTTTCAGTGTAAAAATATGCTTATTTGCTAAAGTTTTACTGTTGTGTTTGTTTAAAAGAAATGCTATGTATGCATTATGAAGTGTCTGGAGGTGTAATTTCTGCATGTGGTTGTAGAGGTTGCCAAAATGGAAGACAATAAATGACTCATTATCTATTGGAGAAGTGGAAAATTGATAAGCTTTCAATAAACATGTCTCACTATATTTCTTACAACAGCATGCTTACTTCCAAGCAGAGTGTAGAAAAATAAATCTTCAAGGGCCAGCACGGTGGCTCAAGCCTGTAATCCCAGCGCTTTGGGAGGCCGAGGCGGGTGGATCACAAGGTCAAGAGATCGAGACCATCCTGATCAACGTGGTGAAACCCCGTCTCTACTAAAAAATACAAAAAATTAGCTGGGTATGGTGACGCACATCTGCAATCCCAGCTACTCAGGAGGCTGAGGCAGGAGAATTGCCTGAACCCAGGAGGCGGAGGTTGCGGTGAGCCGAGATCGCGCCATTGCACTCCAGCCTGGGTAACAAGAGCGAAACTCCGTCTCGAAATAAATAAATAAATAAATAAATAAATAAATAAATAAATCTTCAGAACATGGTAATCTTAGAACAAGTCCAATTTACCACGTTAGCAGAAAGAGACAGCAGGACTACAATATTCAGAAAGGAAGTACTTAAAAATACTTGAGGCATATACATATAACTTATAGTTTCATCGCTGATTATGGGCAGTGACTCCTACAGCATATTTACCTATGTATATACAGCACATCACCATATGCTGTGCTAGATACCTGAAGGCAGGGTAAGAGAAAATCTTCCTGTTGTAGTTAATATGATTAATAGTAATAGTTCCATCAATTTTCAATTTCAGTAAACTTAATCTAGGATTCAGACACTCAACAAATACTTTTTAAATGTCTTCTACATCCTAAGTTTTAAGATATACATTTATTTTAGAAATACATCCTATTTTGAATTTTTTTCCAAATTCTACTATTTTATGAGTACTTCTTAAATTAGAACATCATAGAGCATTTTTTAGAAGGAAAAAAACTTCCCTAGAAACGATGTCTTTCTCTTAATTTTTCAAGATAAATTTACATATGCAACTTTGACTCATAACATAATTTTAAATCAATATAGCTTATTATGCCTGCTGTCCAAAGTGTATGTAGTAAACTATTAGAGTTACATTCATAGCTTAGAATGGGAATGGATATCAGGAGTCTAGTAGAATTAAGGACAGCTCAGTCAGTAAGAGTCTTTAAAGTGTTTATGAGAATCTCTCTTAAGCCCTTAATTTTTCCATTTGAAACTGCCTTCGGCATTTAGCTAGGGCATTTACAAGTGGGAGTAGGCCTTGGAAAACAGTTTTGCTCCGGGCTTAGAAGTAACTAGGAATAGCCACAGTGGAGAAATACATGTTGGATCTGTACTGGCATTTCTAGGATACCACTGCTTTTAGACATAGTCTCATTTTTTTGTTCTGTTTTCCTTTGACTAATGAATATTAATAAAACTCCATTGTATCAAAGGCTTTGCATTCGAACTCAAAACTATTTATAAACAAGACATATAACACAAGAAGTTTGTTTTCAACATCTTCTATTGTTTAGCTGTCCTTTCACTCACCAGCACCATCCCAATATCCTGAGGCCTATCTTGGTAAATCACCTTCCAAAATCCCCCCAATGTCACTCTGTAGCCTATTCCTTCTCTTCTCTCATTGACTCTTTACGTGCTCCTGAGAACCTACTCAATGCCAGGTATCGTGTTTATAGCTTATAATGCAAATATAAAGAAAACATGATCACAAGTTTTGGGGAAGAGAGTACTTCATAGACTGGTGGTTACGACATATTATATTTAGAACAATGACCTTGATAATATACACAAAAATAAAATGAAAGTAGCAAGAATGACTTGAACAGACAGGGAAGGTTTCCTTGCAAAGGCTACACCTGAACTTACTCTGATGGATGATTTTCCAAGGCAAAAGAGGAAAAAAAATTTCAGACAGAGCATGTTATATAAAAAGGCACAGAGATCACACAGCATGTATGGAATGCCAGACACTTTCAAAAGTGGAAATAGGAGGTGGTGGAACTCCAAATGAAACCCCTGATCCCGCTTTCCTACCTCTGACTGCTATGCTGTCCAAGCTTTCCATTGGTCACTTCCAATTAGTACCAAATCTTATGGGAGCCCTGTTCACACAGGCAAGGCTCCTAGGATCAACAGGGAGAAAGGGGGGATGCAGAATGAATCTGTTAATAGCAATAGTTCCATTGACTGTTGAATGGAAATGGTGAAAATGGAAGATAAATGACAGTCTACCTCTTTGTCCTTTAGCTCCTACACTTGTCTTTCTTCCTCATGTTCCCCAGAGAAGGAATGTACAAAATACCCTCAGCTTTCCTATCAGGTTGGCATGTCATGGTGTCGGTTCAGTCACACTCGTACTTCAAACTGAAAATGTTAGCTAATGTTTCTGTTCTTTTTTCCAAAGATATCAAGAAAAAATGGGGAGAAAATTGACAGCATATATTTATTTTTTCTAGTTCCTGTCTCTGTAACTGGACATAAGGCAAGCCTCAGTAGGTATACCTGTCTTTGTCCTCCTCTCATTCTGTGTTTCTTTTACTCTCTACCAGCGTTCCAAATGGATGGGCTTATTAACTGGTGGCATTATGCAATTTTTAATTCTCACAAAATCTAAGTGCTTTGTGATCTTGCCTTATTTTTTTCTTTTTTCCATTCATCTAATTATTATACAATGAAGTACTAAAACTTCAGTAAGCCCAGTAAAGCCCTTCAGTTCTGTGACTTTCTTGCTTACATTGTATAGAAGCAACCCATTTTCACCAAGTAATTGAGCTCAGTCATGCTAACAATATAATGAACTCTTTCTCTCCCTGTTCAGCAGCTTGCAGCATCAAAAATGATTATGGAGCAGTCTCAGCTTCCAATTTATTCAAACAAGTACTCTGTTCTACCATGAACACTAAAACCTCTGAGTACCTATAGTATAAGATCATGAGATGGAAGCAAAAATACTTTGTCTTAGTTTGCTTGGGCTCTCATACAAAATACTGAGACTGGGGGGCTTCGACAGCAGAAATTTCTCATAGTTATGAAAGCTGGATGTCTAGGATCAGGGTACCAGCATTTTGGGTTCTGGTGAGGGCTCTCTCTCTGGCTTTCAGAAAGCTGACTCCTTGCTTTGTGCTCACATGGCCTTTCCTCAGTGAGAGAGAGTGTGTGTGTGAGTGTGTGTGTACGTGAGTGTGTATATACACAGAGAGAGATATCTTTCCCTTCCTCTTCCTACGAAACCACCAATCCTATCAAATTAGAGCCCTACCCCTATGAACTCTTTTAACATTAATTACCTCCTAAAAGCCCATCTCCAAATACAGTCAGATTGGGTGGTAGGGCTTCAAAATATACATTTTGAGGGGCCACAATTCATAGTGTCCTTTAATACAGTTATTGTATATAATAGTGAGATACAGTCCACTTTACCTCTATGCATTAATTCCTAAATTCACGAATTACAAGGAAGGAGACACCATATCTTGGTCTTAGATTTCATGCATATGCTGCATCCTATAGGAAAGCTCCATGGTATTGGAGGTGGTACCTTAACTGAGCCTTCAGCAGGCCATTCCAATGTTTTATCTAGCTACATGCTATGGAAGGTAAAGCACATTTTATGTGAAAATATATCTTTTTCATGAGGATAACTTCTCTCCTTCATTATGGAAAGTATTAGCACTTCCATCAAATGGCTGGCTGCTCAGCCAGGGATACAGTGCTTTATCAGAGGCTCGACATTGGCCTGTGCTGTTGGCAGACTGGGCAATAAGCAGTAGTAGTATTCCAACCAGCCATTGCAAGAAGTCTATAATGTTGAACTAACACATAGCCACCATTTTTACCAGTTTGTAAATGGGCCTATTGAGCAAGCAAGGGGCTAGGGAATGGGAAGAGAAAACTGACTGGCATCCAGAGGAAGGGCTGTGATGTCAAATGAATTACTGAAACGTTCCCCTGCAGTAGACATTACATGAGACTATTTCCATGGGAATATCTTCATATTCTGTTGGTTCAGAAAGATCCATTCACATTTCCTTGATTTCAGCCTCTTTGTTACAATTCTTCTAGTCCTGTCCTTTTTAGCCAATCTGTCTTAGTCCATTTGATATGCTATAATAAAATACTATGGAGTGTGTAGCTTTTAAACTACAGAAAATGATTTTGTCCAGTCCAGAGGCTAAGAGGTCCAATCTGCACCAACAGATTTGTTGGCAAGTGAGGGCCTGCCTGTTCCTTCTAGCTGTGTTCTCACATAGTAGAAGGGTCAAGACAGCTGTCTGAGGCCTCTTTTATAAGGGCACTAATGCCATTCATGAGGGCTCTACCCTCGTTAACTAATCACCTCCTGTCTTAGATCATTTTGTGCTGCTATAACAGAACACCTGAAACTAGGTAATTTACAAAGAATAGAAATGTATTTCTCATAGTTCTGAAGGCAAAAAAGTTGATGATCAATATTCCAGCAAATGGTGCCTGGTGATGGCTTTCTTGTTGCATCCTCACATGATGGATGATAGACGGGTGAGCAAGCAAGCTAGGCAAACATTAAATGAAGCCTCTTCCTTAATCTAATTAATGAGGGCTTCTCCCTTATTAATTAGTACGGCCTAATCACCTCTTAAAAGTCCCACCTCTTAATACCATCACATTGGCAATGCCTGAATTTAGGAGGAGAAATATTCAAAACATTGCACCTGTCAAAAGTCCCACCTCCTAATGCCATCAGATTGGTGATTAGGTTTTCAATATAGGAAGAGGTATTCCTTCATCATTGGCTTCTTCTTTTGCTTTCCTTCTCTCCCCTTCCTTTCCTTTACCCTCAAATAAAGATGCAGGAATAAAGAACACATTCCAGGGAAGTCTGAGCCATGTGGTTATGAATCTGTACTTTTCAGCCATGCTTGACACAGCATGAAATGCTGTGCTGAACATTCAGTTTTTTTAATTTACATTAAATAGCATCCTTTTTAATGGGAAGTTCAAGTCACATAGTAACATGATGCCCCATGTTCAAGTGTAGAAGAAATCTAAAGTCTGCTTTTGAAATGGAGAATAGTTGCTGCCATAACAAAATCCCCGTTGGAATCTGTCAGAAAATCCATTCAATATTTCAATCTGCTACCCATATATTCTACATTATTTGGTTTGCTGAGTATGAGGTCCAAGTCCAGGGCTACTTGTATGACAGCTTTATAGTAGTATAGAACCTTTATTTCTTTGTGTCCAAGTTAAAATTGTCTTTTAAATTACATAGCAAAATATTTGAAGCTGCATAATTAGGTGTGATGTATATTATCTCCAAAACTCAGAGTTTCTTCAAACAAGTGTGTGTCACTTGTTTTGTGGGCTGTAAATGGCTCCACAACCTATCTCTTATTTTCCAGGGTCTCTTTCAACATGGACAAGAGCACTGTATTCCCAGAAGTCTCACTGATTTGGCAGGTGGCATTTGGAGTTAATCTCCCAGCGTCTACCAATCATGTGTCTAAGTCAATTAAAACTTTTTCTGTGCCCTACCTGGTATATCTAGTTAGCATAATATCATCAAAATAATAAAGCCAAATGTGGTATTTTGTATAATCATAAAAATATAAAAATTTTGCTGGTCTATTATGATATAAGGCAGGAAATTGGAAAAAAAATAAATCCTTAGGTAAGACAGTGAAAATGTAATTTTGTCACTGCTATAAAAAGGAAAATAGCTAATTTAATAGAAATTAAAGAGAAAAATGCTCTATTAAAAGCTGCATGCTACATAGGAGTAGGCAGAGCAAGATAGCTGAATAGAACTCTCCAGGAAATCCCCCACAGACGCACACACAAAGGAACACCAAATTGAACAACTATCCACATAAAAATACCTTCATAGTACCAAATATTAGGTTGAGCAATTATAGTACCTGGTTTTAACCTTATATCAAAGAAAGAGGCATCTAAGAAAGTAGAAAAGACAACCTTAAATTGCCTAAGTCACCCCTCTTCCATCTGCTAGCTGCAGCCACGTGTATTGAGAGAGAATCTCAGTGCATAAGGGAGGAAGAGCAAAGTTGTTCTAACCAAGCTAGTCATAAGGAAAAGCACCACACTGAGATTGAATCAGGAGTCTTTTTTTGCTCACGACCGAGAGTCAGCTCAGGCTCAAAAGTCTCTCAGCCCTGAAGAAGGAGCTTGATTCCTTTTTATACTTTGCTTAGAGAAGGAGGGTGACAAAGTGGAATTTTACAGAAGCAGAACAAGCAAGTTAGGTAAGGAAGCTGGTAACGAGGAGGCAAGAGGTTCCCAGGATAGTTCGTTACCAAGGCGGGTAGCAGGGGGGACTTTCCATACAATCAATCACCAAGGGGAGTAGGTTATTCACAATAGCAGGTAGACTCACCAAGCAGGATGTAGTTACAACAGTTACAAGGTACTGGGTACAGCCCAACCCAGGTGTGCACCCAAAGGAGAAATGGTTGGGAGGGAGAGGCTAAGACGAAGTTTGTCAGGCTTAAATCTAAGATGGAGTGTGTTAGGCTATCACAAAGTGATTATGGGACTTTGCATTAGAACTCAGTGATGCTCTGTCATAGTGAAAAGCAAAACAGGATAGAATTCCACTGGTAACCAATTGCTGGGAGCATTTAAACCACCTGTTGCCAGAGAAGAATCATCCATACCAGTATTGGGACCTGAGTCTGCAAAGCTTTGTTACGCAGGGTTAAGTGCTCTGGGGTCCTAAAGAAACTTGAAAGGCAGCATAGTCTACAAGACCTGCCGTTCCTTGGCAAATCCAGCTGCTGTGCTGGGCTCAGAGCCAGTGGACTTGCCATGCACATGACCCAGTGAAACATGAGGTAGAGAATCCAAAGGAGTGCTTAGCTCCTGGATGACATTTCTAGACTCACCATGGGCTAGAAGGGAACTCACTGCGCTAAAGAGAAAGACTCAATTCTGGCAGAATTTATCATCTGCTGACTAAAGAACCCTTGGGTCTTGAAAACACATCAGCAGTAGCCAGGAAATAGTCACAATAGACATTGGGCAAGACATACTACTGTGCTGAATTCAGGTGTGATCCAGCACAGTTCCAATGGTGGTGGACACAGAAGTGCTTACAGCACCCCTTCTATAACTCCAGGCAGCTGAACACAAAGACACTTTGTTTGCTTGGGAAAAAGTAAGATGAGAGAACAAGAGTCCCTACCTGGTAATCCAAGGAATTTTCCCTGATCTTACCCAAGACCACCAAGGCAGTGCCTCAATGAGTCTGCTAGAGTCACAGTGTTACTGAGATTGCAGTGCCCCCTAATGCACATAAGGCTGCAGATGAACAACTGCTTCGATCACAATACTCAATCTCCTTGGACAGGTACAAACAAGTGCCATTGGAAAGATTAGAATAACTCTTTGATACTTAGACACTGACTAACATCCAAGAGCTTCAGGACCATCCAGGAAAACATTACCTGAACCAAATGAACTAAATAAGGCAAGAATGACCAATTACAGAGTGACAGAGATATGTAAACTTTCAGAAGATACCATCTCATGCTGGTTAGAATGATGATCATTAAAAAATCTGGAGACAGATGCTGGAGAGGATGTGGAGAAATAGGAACACTTTTACACTGTTGGTGGGAGAGCGAATTAGTTCAACCATTGTGGAAGACAGTGTGGTGATTCCTCAAAGACCTAGAAATAGAAATTCCATTTGACCTAGCAATCCCATTACTGGGTATATATCCAAAAGATTCTAAATCATTCTATTATACAGACACAGGCACACGTATGTTCATTACATCACTATTTACAATAGCAAAGACCTGGCACCAATGCAAATGCCCACTTATGATAGACTGGACAAGGAAAATGTGGCACAGATACACCATGGAATACTATGCAGCCATAAAAAATGATGAGTTTGTGTCTTTTGTAGGGACATGGATGAATCTGGATACCATCATTCTCAGCAAACTGACACAAGAACAGAAAATCAAACACCAAATGTTCTCACTCATAGGCAGGTGTTGAACAATGAGAACACATGGACACAGGGAGGGGAGCATCACACACTGGGGTCTGTTGGTGCACTAGGGGAAAGACAGTGGGGCGTGGGGAGGTTGGGGAGGGATAACATGGGGAGAAATGCCAGATATAGGTGATGGGGGGATGGAGGCAGCAAACCACCTTTCCATGTATGTACCTATGCAATGCAACAATCCTGCATAATCTGCACATGTATCCCAGTACAATTAAAAAAGAAAAAAAAAAGAAATTTCAAAATAGCTGTTTTAAGCAATTTCAGTGAAATCCAAGATAACACAGAGAGGGAATTCAGAATCCTATCAAAGAAATATAACAAAGAGATTGAAATAACTTAAAAGAATCAGGGAGCAATTTTGGAGGTGAAAAATTCAATTGACAAACTGAAGAATGCATCAGAGTCTTTTAATAGCAAAATTGATCAACCAGAATAAAAAAATTAGAGAGCTTGAAGACAGGCTACTTGAAAATTTACAGGCTACTTGAAGAGACAAAAGAAAAAAGAAAAAATAATGAAACATACTTACAGATCTAGAAAATACCCACTCTAAGAGTTATTGGCCTTAAAGAGGAGGTAAAGAATGAGAAAGGGGTAGGAAGTTTATTCAAAAGGATAATCACAGAGAAATTCCCAAACTTAAAGCAAGATATCAGTATCCAAGTATAAGAAAGTTGTAGAACACCAAGCAGATTTAACCCATAGAAGACATCCTCAAGGCATTCAATAATCTAAGTCCTAAAGGTAACGGATAAAGAATGGATCTTAAGAACAGCAAAAGAAAAATAAAACAAAAACAAAAACAAAAACCAACAACATATGCTGGAGCTCCAATACATCTGGCAGCAGACTTCTCAGTGGAAACCTTGCAGGAAGGAGAGAATGGGGAGATAAAGTACTCAAATAAAAATACTTACATTGTATCTAGCACAAATATCCTTCAAACATGAAGGATAAATACTTTTTCAGACAAACAAAAGCTGAGGAATATTGTCACCACCATAACTGTCCTAAAAGAAATGCTAAAGGAAATTCTTCAATCTGAAATAAAAAGACATTCAGAACCAATACAAAAATTATCTGAAGGTACAAAACTCATTGGTAATAGTAAATACACAGACAAATACAGAATATTATAACACAGTAATTGTCATGTGTAAACTCTTGAGTAGAAAGATTAAAATATGAATCCATCAAAACTAATAAACACTTTCCTTTCTAAGACATAAAAAATATAACACATAAATAGGTACAATTTTAATTTTCTTGAATTTTTTAAGTCTTGTTTGTAGTCTAACATATGGTCTATCTGAGAATAATCCGTGTGCTGGAGAAGAATGCATATTCTTCAGCCATTACACAAAATGCTCTGCAATGATTTATGAAGTACATTTGTTCTATAGTTCTCAATAAGTCTGAAGTTTCTTGTTGATTTTCTGTCTGAGTGATTTGTCCAGTACTGAAAGTGAGGTGTTGACATCTCCAGTTCCTATTGTACTGGGGTCTATATCTCTCAATAGCTCTAATATTTGACATGTCTGGGTGCTCCAGTGTTGGGTATATATATATTTACAATTGTTGTATCATCTTGCTGCATTGACACTATTATTATTATTATTAAGTTAGGTTCTCGCTGTCACCCAGGCTAAAGTGCAGTGCTGCAATCTCAGCTCACTGCAGCCTTGACCTCCCAGCCTTAAGCAATCCTTCCACCTCTGCCTCCCGAGTAGCTGAAACTACAGGGTGCCACCACACCCTGCTAACTTTTGTATTTTTAGTAGAGATTGAGTTTTGTCATGTTGCAAAGGCTGATCTTGAACTCCTGGTCTCAATAGATTCATCTGCCTTGGCCTACCAAAGTGCTGGAAACACAGGTGTAAGCTTCAACATCTGGCTAGTTTTAAGCATCTTGAGATTGGGATGCTTATGGAGCATCCATTCAGTACTGTCCATTAAACAAGAGTTTTTTCAGAAATGACATTCTTTATATCTTTTTATATTTTTTCTCTTAAAATTTATTTTGTCTGATATAAGTATAGCTACCCTGTTTTTTTCTTTTTTGGCTTCCATTTGCATGACATTATGTCAAGTATCTTCTCTGAACATAATCGAATAAAATGAGAGATCAATAACAAGAGAAAATTTGAAAACTACATGAAAAATAATCAATGTGCTCATGAATGACCAGTAGGTCAATCAAGAAATCAGGAAAATTGAAAATTTTCTTGAAACAAACAATAATAAAAACACAACATACCAAAACCTATGAAATAAGTGAATGCAGATTTAAGAGTGAAGTTTATAGCAGTAAGCATTTACATAAAAAAAAAACAGAAAAGATCTTCAAATAAACAACTCAATCATACATGTTAAGGAACTAGAAAAGCAAGAGCAAATGAAATTCAAAATTAGTTAAAGAAATAATAAAGAGTAGAGCAGAAATAATGAAATTGAAATTTTAAAAATACAAAGGATCACCAAAATGAAAAGGTGGTTTTGGAAAGGTAAAATCAACAACTTTTTGGCCAAGATAATTATGAAAAACTATGAGCAAAAACCCAAATAAATAAAATAAAGATGAAAAAGGAGACATTACAACTGATACTGCAGAAATTTAAGGCTCATTACAGGCTACTGTTAGCAACTTTATGCCAATAAATTGGAAAAGTTAGAAGAAATAAATTCCTAGATACATACACTCTACCAAGATTGAACCATAAAGAAATTTAAAAATGAACAGACTGATAACAAGTAAAAATATCAAAGCCATAATAAAATCTCCCAGCAAACAAAAGACTGGGAACCTCTGTCTTCACTACTCTAGTCTACCAAATATTTAAAGAAAAATTAATACCAATCCTACTCAAACTGTTTCTAAAAATAGAGGAGAGGAGAATACTTCTAAACACATTTTATGAGGCCAAAAGTACCCTGATCCTCAAACTGGACAAAGATACAACAAAAAAAGAAAACTATTACTAATGAATATTGATGTAAAAATTCTCCACAAAATAATAGCAAACTGAACTCAACAACTCATTAAAAACATTACTCGTTTTGACTAAGTGGGATTCACTGCAGGGATGCAAGGATGGTTCGACCTATGCAGATCAATCAACGTGATAACAGATTTAAAGGCAAAAACCATATGTTCATGTCAATTGATGCTGAAAAAAATTTGATAAAATTCATTAGGCGTTCATGATAAAAACCCTAAAAAAATTGGATACTGAAGAAATATGTAACACAATGAAACTCCCACAGCTTTTAAACTGTGAATAGTGAAAAAGTGAAAGCATTTCCTCTAAGATCTGAAGCAAAAATCTTACGTTGAAAATAATGCTCCCTTCGAAAGTGACCACGACACTTCTTTTTTGAAAGCAAGAATGCTTGCATTTATCACTGTTATTTAATATAGGACTGGAAGTCCTAGCTAGAACAATCAAACAAACAAACAAACAAAAAAAAAGCATGCAAATTAAAGACAAGTCAAATTACCCTTGTTTACAGATATTATCATCTTATAGTTGGAAAACCTAAAGACTCCACAAGAAAACTGTTAGAACTAATAAATTCAGAAAAGTTTCAGGGTACAAAATCAACAATGAAATTCAGTAGCATTTCTATTTATTTGCCAACAGCAAACAACCTGGAAAAAAAATCAAGAAATTAATGTCATTTACAACAGAGACAAATAAAATAAAATACCTAGGAATAAACTTAATCAAAAAAGTGAAAATTCTCTAAAATGAAAACTATAAAACATTGACATAATAAATTGAAGAGGAAACCAAAAAATGGAAAGCTAGTTCATGTTCTTGCATTGGAAAAATATTGTTAAAAAGGCCATACTACCCAAAACAATCTTCAGATTCAAAGTAATCCCTTTTAAAACACCAATGACATTCTTCACTGAAATGGAAAAAAAAAAATCCTACAATTTATATGGAAGCACAAAAAAAAAAAAAAAAACCCACCAACAACAAAAAACCACGAGAATAGTCAAAGCCATCCTGAACAAAACAGAAGCGGAGGAATCACATTATCTGACTGTAGGTACTATACTATAGGTACGGAGCTATAGTACTCAAAAGAACATGGAACTGGTATAAAATCATACATATAAAACAATAGAACAGATTAAAGAAACTTGAAATAATTTCATACATCTACAGTGTATTAGTCTATTCTCATGCTGCTAATAAAGACCTATCTGAGACTGGGTAATTTATAAAGGAAAGAGGTTTAATGGACTGAGAGTTCCACATGGCTGGGGAGGCCTCACAATCATGGCAGAAGGTGAAGGAAGAGCAATACAAGTCTTACATAGAGGCAAGAGAGAATGTACAGGGGAACTCCCCTTTATAAAACCATCAGCATTCATGAGACTTATTCACTATCACGAGAACAGCATGGAAAAAACTCGCCCCCATGATTCAATTACCTCCCACCACATCCCTCCCATAACATATGGGAATTATGGGAGCTACAATTCAAGATGAGATTTGGGTGGGAACACAGCCAAACCATATCATACAGTGTTTTCTTATTTTCAACAAAGGTGCCAAGAATATATATTGGAAGAAGGAACACATTCTTTAATAAATGGCTCTGAGAAAACTAGATATTTATATGCAGAAGAAGGAGACTCGAACATTGGTTTTGGCAAATATTTCTTGAGAAATACCCCAAAAGCAGAGGCAATCAAAGTAAAAATGGACAAATGGGAATCACATCTAATTAAAAACTTCCGCACAGCAAAGGAAGTAATAATAAAGTGAAAAAAAAAGCCACAGGATGGGAGAAAATGTTCACAAATTATTCATCTGACAAGAGATTTATAATCAGAATATCTAAAGAATTCAAGCCACTCAATGGGATAAAAAATAGTAATCCAATTTAAAAATGGGTAAAACATCTGAATAGACATTTCTCAAAAGAAGACAAACAAATGGCAAACAGTTTTGTGAAAAGGCACTTAATATCACTCATCATCAGAGAAATGCAAATAAAAACTACCATGAGTTATTATCTCACCCCAGTAAAAATGGCTTTTATCCAAAAGACAGGCAATAATGAATGCTAACATGGATGTGGATAAAAAGGAATCCTCTTACATTGTTGGTAGGAATATGAATTACTACTTCCGCTCTGAAGAACAGTGTGGAGGTTCCTCAAAAAGCTAGACAGAACTACCATATATATGATCCAGAAATCCCATTAATGTTCATATATCTAAAGAAAATGAAATCAGTATCTTGAAGAAATATCTGCACTCCCATATTTGATGTAGCACTGTTCACAATAGGCAAGATTCAGAAGCAACCTAAGTGTTCATCAACAAATGATTGGATAAAGAAAATGGGGTACATATACACAATGAAGTACTATTTGGCCATAAAAAAAGAATGAGATGCTGTCATTTGCAACAACATGGATGTAACTGAAATAAATTATGTTAAGTGAAATAACCCAGGCACAGAAAGACAAACTTTGCATGTTATCACCTGTTTGTGGGATCTAAAAATTAAAACAATTGAATTTATGGAGATAGAGAGTAGAATGATTGTTCATCTCCATGAATTCATGCAGATAGAGAGTGGATTGAGCCTGGGAAGGGTAATGAGGGTCTAATGGTGGGGGGAAGTTGAAATGGTTAATTGATACAAAAATATATTAGATAGAATGAATAAGATCTGGTATTTGATAGCACAAGGCAACTATAGTCAACAATAATTTATTTCACATCTAAAAATAGCTGAAAGACTATGATTAGGATGCTTGTAAAACAAAGAAATGATGAATGCTTAAGGTGACAAATATCCCATTTTTCCTGAGGTGATTATTAAATACTTTATGCCTGTATCAAAGTATCTAATGTACCCCATACATATATATACCTACTATGTGCCTATAAAAATGAAAAAGAAAAAAAAAGCTGCATGCTGAGGCCAGTTGCCATACTAACTTGCTTCAATCAGATACAATAATTATATGCAGCTATTTTTGGCTTTACTCTTTTACAAATATCCAATCATGCTTCAAGATGCATCTATCTGCCTTTCATGCTGGCCAAATAGGAGAGTTAATTGGGAATATAGTCGTCATCAGTATTCCTGGTTTTGTTTTGTTTTTTTTCAAATATTTCATGGTAAAGCTAATCTCTAAAATTTCCCTAGGAACAGAATCTTGCCTTTAGTATGTTATGGGGAGGTGGAATGTTCCAGCAGATTCTACTAGGTTATTTCTACCATAAGAGTGAACATTCTACCAAAGAAAGAATATATTTTGTTATTTATTAAATATAACTATTTTCACTGTTTATTCTGACTGAGAAAATAGTCACCATGAGTTTGACTTGGGCCAAGATTCCATTTAACTTCCAATCTTAATAAACCCCAATCTCCAGTTTGTCTCAAGTCCTGAGCATTAGTATCAGTCTAAAGCCAGTGTATAAAAACATCCTAGGGCTGAGTTTTACTCTTTCTCTGCTATACAGTCACCCTCATAAATTCTTCTAGTCTCTCTGAGAGAAATCATTTTTTAAAAATTCACTGTGGCTGGATTGAAGAAGAATTTTCCTTATAGACATCTGGCTTTCTCCATTAAAAAAAATAGCTTTAATTCTGTGAAATAGATTCTATCTAGAACTTGAGTAAGAGACCATAAATACCCTATATCAACTTGAATTGTGCTTTCTGTTCACCAGACCTAGAATTTTCCCACTTAACATATTACAAACAGCCTAATAGTCCCCTTACCTATTTAATTCCTAGAGATCCTTTGGTCAATTAGCTTGGGAGAGTACTCTGTGCTCTCTAAAGTGTATTATGATAATTGTGCTTATCTCTGTGCTAACAGGTAAGTACCTTTATTACTCTAGGATCTCAAGATTCCACTGCTCTCATGGAAACTGGGGCGCTCAATTCCATAGTAGAATTTATTTCTAGGCTGCAAAAGGACAGTCACCTTTCTAAGAAGGCTTAGAGAAGCAAGTATCCCTCAGGCTTCCCTAGAGTTGAAGTTAGGGACTGGTTAAGCAGATAGCACGTAATACATTCATTCCAACATGTTCTAGGCCTTCAGGCAACTTTCCTGTTCAGTGTGCCTTGCAAATTCCAGCATCTCAATTTCATTGACTGTAGGTCTGCCTTCAATTCTTCATCCAAGCAAACTATTACTATTTACTTTCAGTGTGTTTAAACCAACACAAATCCTGGCTGCTGAGTGAGTACATTTATTTCAATAAATTAAACCCATATTGGTCTTATATTCCATGCTCCTGGACCTAAAAATTTTAGAATCCCTTTCATGCTCTCTGGACTTTTATTGATGCTGATCAGCAAGATACTACATCTCTTTCAGCAGATAGGCTATTTCATTTCAGATTAGTATTTATACTTCTCCATTTGAACTCTGCTGGCATCTAATTCTTCTTATCGACCTGCAGAACATATAAGCTGATGGAAGTGAGTCCTGAGAACAACTGAAATTCCAATGAGAGGCAACTGTTCCAGTTTATATATAAAGAAGCTGCATCAATTAACAATGTTTTAGGTGTATATGGGAATTCAAATTCCTCAGATTTATCTGCTCTTTCCCAACCAGGACCTTTTCTTAGAATAAAGATCTAGTAGAATTGTACATTTTACAAGTTTTGTTCTGAAAGTTTACTGTGATTATAATCAGGCTCTGTGCTTGACCCTATGTTATTAGGACATAAGAAACTCCTTTAGAATTGCCTTTTAAAATTAAATTTCCATCTGAACACTGCAATTGGCATCAAAGATGATTGGCACTTTGTTTCCTCATTGCTCTTGGGACCCTCAGAGGAATTAGCCCTGTTTCAAACCTTATAAGCACTATTGTTACTATATAGACACTTGGTCACAAAATCATGTCTCTGTCAGCCCTTTCTAATGTGTCTTTTCTGGTGTTCATTTTTTGTAACTGAGATGGCAACACTTGTCCATTACCATCCTTACCCTGGATGAGGGTATAAGGTTATACATGTGCTTCTAAATATGTAAAGAACTGAATCCCAGAATCTTAATTTTATGATCTCTTCCTAGGAGGGCTACTCCTGGTATCAATCACTCTTTTAGTCAGAAAACAGATGGCACGCCCTAATGGGGTAATTAAGGAAAGATTAATGTGGACACCATTTTCGGTAAGTAAATCAACAAGGACTATGAAGCTCCTCAGGGCTACCAGGCAGTGGTAACTTGTTATTATCTTTAGGCTTAAAGTGGCAAGAGAAAGGAAGAATTACTACATTTTGGAGAGAGCTATGGCTTTAGGAAAAGACTACCCACTAGAAATATAATCCGTGCCAACTTGCAGTCTAGCAGAAGTCATTTGGAGGACTGAAACTTCAAACCTCTCTACCCGTTCCCCCAGCTGATCTCCTGCTGGTGCCTCCCAGTGGCTGTGACCCAGTATATTATAAAGAACATAGTTCACTACCTTTTCCAGTTATTGATGAGTAGTATTTGATATTTTCTTTCTCATACTCTACAAACATTCTCCCGTTTTTCATTACACAGCTGATAACCCTTGATTTCACTGAGAAAACCAAAGCTTTCAGAAAACAATGTTCACAGAGTCCCAAGACCATATTGACATGTTTAGCTGTATATGTATCCAGACCATAGGCCTCCATTCCTGTTGCCCATAGACCAATTTCCATGTTTCTCTATAATCCACAACTCCTGAACTAGACGCCTTTAATCTGCTCAAGCATCTCTCTCCAGCTCTTCTCCCCTCTTTCTTTCATATCATCAATGTTTCTTTTTAGTTGTATCATTGTCATCAACCCATTGACATAGTTATTTTTCCCATCATAAAACTTCCTTATCACCCTTCTCTTTCTAGATACCATCACACATCTTTTCTCCTTTTTATAGGAAATCTCCACGACTGTAATCTTACTTTTAGAGACTCACCTATTCTTATCTTTTAAGCCCTCCTAAGCCAGGCCTTCACTCTAAAGTTGTTCTTATGAAGGGCAATATTGACCCACCTTGTTGACTGTAATGCTTAACTGCAGTCAACTTGTCCCATCAACAACAGTTGGTACAGTCGGTTACACACTCCTTAAATATTTTAACTTGGATACCAAGTTGGTTTTCTGACTTTTTCTGTGGCTATTCCTTTTTGGTGTCCTTTGCTTCTTTTTTACCTAGGTCAGGTGCCACCCAAAGGAGTTTTATTAATAAAGGATGTAAGTTAACATGACATAAATATGAAATTTAGGCTAAAATCCTATCCCAAATATCCTCAATATTATCTAGTTTATAAAGAAAGATTGTATTTGGGCAAGGAGGTATTAATTTCTTAAAATCTAATGCAGTATTTTATGTGAAATTTGCTATACCACCTCCCACTCTACTAGATGACATTTCTAAAATACAATTTGCAACACTGTCTAGGGATGAAATCCTGTGTATGAAACTTAGGCACTACCCTAAATTAATGCTTTGTTCTTGCTTGTGACTTTATGTTACTTGATAAATCTAGTGATGTGTTGAAGTCAACTCATATTTATTTGAGAAAGACAATTTTTAAATTTTTGGATATTTTATCAGCAAGTTGCTATAGCACCAGTAGCACGAAATTGGCTATTAGCAGAGTATTTACACTATGGGAATTGAAAAATAGTGCAAATTAGAAATTCTGTCTCCAAAGATGCAATGTTAAAAACTTACTCATACACTATTGCCTGAATTATTTGCGACAATGTTTTGACAAAATCTTGAAATTAAATTACATTACGTTGTCTGTATATTTTATCTTTGTATTCCCATAGACCATCACGGTATTTTGGACATAATATTTCAATACATATTTTTGCATTAATGAATGTACATACACCTTTGGATTATATCATAATATAACCCATGGGCTATACCACGATAACCAAAATATGTTGTATTTTCCTCATAAATATACAGTATCTAAGTTGCTAATTATTCTAAGCCCTGAAAATATTTTTAAAGTCTTAAGACATTAATATATTCCTTAAAGTTTCAATAACAATCTCCATGTAGTGATATTATAAATAAATAGAGGATTTAAAGAATGATCTCACTTTGTAAGAGACACAGACTATTTGAAATACAGCATCTCTTTACTGTGCATTAAATCGTTCCACGGTAATTTTGAGCAACAATTACAGATGCCATTTCAAAAGTATTTTAGATATGGGGAAGTCATATAATCAGGTCTTCTTTATTATTTTCTTTTACACATCCTAACACTACAGTTCTGAGAGGATGTCAGCTATCCAGAACTCTCATATTTAAATTGTTTTTCTTCTTTCCTGTTTTCTTTAAACATTTTTGTTCTCTAGACAGGCTGATTAAGGACCAGTGAAAGAAACCATTATAATTTCTTTCCATTTTCTCTGGAATTTCTTTTCCTTCTCTCTTTCCAACTTTGTCTAATGGATCCACTGAATATTTAAATATGTCCTAGTGGAATAAAAATATTAAGTAAAAGAAATTGAAATTATAGAAAATATAAATTCAGTCATCATATTCAATTATTGTAAGCTTTTCTCCCTGGCATTTGGAATAAAACAAGGATGCATATTATCATCACTCCTATTTAACATTTGATTCATTCTATAACTAGCCAGTACAATAAAGCAAGGGGGAAAGGGAGAGGGTCAGCATAAGGTTTAGAAAAAGAAATAAAACTTGTATTATCTGAAGACATGATTGTTTACAGTAAAAGTTCAGAAGAATAAAGTTAAATTTTAGATTCAATAAATGATTTTAGCCAGGAGACTGCATATAGAGCCAAACATAATTAAATTATATTTATGTATATTAGCAGAACACATAAAATCACAGTTAAAAATATATTACAGTGACAGCAAAATATATCAAATGCTTAAATAAATATAACAGAAGGTATGCAATGACTCTATTTTTAAAAGTAGGAAAGAGTAGAAGAGATACTAAAAAAAGAGATTTAAAAATAAACATCCATGGAGTGGTAACTCAAAAATTATAAAGATGTCGATTCTTCCAAAATTAATTTATAGATTGAGTGCAGTTTTAATTAAAATACCAAAATACCAGCAAGTGTGTGTGTGTCTGTGTGTGTGTGTGTGTGTGTAAACTGACAGATTCTAACATCTATATAAAAACAAAAATACTCAAAGCAATCCTGAAGAAAGCAAACAAAGCTAAAAAACTTACTTCACATATCAATATCTAATATAAAGTAGTAATTTGAACAATGGGATACTGACTCAACAATAGACTAGTTTACCATGTGAATAGAATAAAAAGTTAAGCAATAGACCCACATATAAATGCTCCCCTGATTTATGACAAAGGTGACCCTGTGGTTCTTTGAGGAATGAATAATCTTTTCAATCAGCCATGCTGGGTCCATTATATGGCAAAACAAAATTCCTACCTCATACTTTATGAAAAATCAATTAAAGATTGATAGCTGATCAAAATGTGAAAGGTAAATCAATAAAGCTTTTAGGGAGATGAATAGAAGAAAATTTTGTAAGGTGAATTGGAAAAAATTTCTGAAATTGGACACAAAATGTGTTAATCATAAAAGAAAAAATAATAAATGAGATGATGTTAAATTAAGAACTAATCTGAAGTCATCTTTCTTTTTAAGTCATCTTCAATAGCATAAAGAATTTCATAGATTGAAAGATATTCACTATATAACTGTCTAAGGAAAAGTTTCTAGGACACATCAAATTCTTGGATAAGTCAGTAAGAAAAACATAGTATCCAATAGAAATGGGTAGAAATTTGGACAAACATTAGGAAAATTTAAATTAAATAACAATGTGATACCATAAAATACACAAAAACATGGTTAAAGGAAAAATGATGGAAAAGGTAAAGTGTTAGCAAAGACATGGAGTTCTTGAGACTTATAAACTACTGGTGAGTGTACAAATTGGTGAAATCACTTATTAAGTCTGCATGACAAATCAACCAACCAAAGTTAAAACTACGTATACCTGAGAAGATAGTGATTCTAGTTCCATATGTTTACCTACACAAAAGGCATTTGTCTTCCCAAGATATGTATTGGAATGTTCATAGCAGCAATTAATGATAATTCCTTATAAATGGCAATTACCCAAATGCCTATCATCAAATAAAGTGTATTATATTCACACAATGGAATGCCACCCCACAAAAATGAGAATGGATGATTTTCAACTACATAGAAAAACATGGATAAATCTAACAAACATAATGTTGAACAAACACAGTCAGAAAGAAAAGAAATCATACAGGAAAATGTCCTACATATAAAACGCAAAAGCATGCAAAACAAATCTATGCTGCTAGAAGCCAGAGTAAGGAGTTACTCTCACAGAGGAAGTGACTGGAAGGAAAAGAACTGGGGCTTCTGTGGTGTTGGATGACCTGAGGAATTTGTTTTGTTTTTTTATTTATCTCAGAGCTGACCAGACCAGGGTGTTTATTTTTGAAGATCCATCAAGCTGTACCCTCATGATATGTGATGCTTTCTACATGGTCATTGAACTTCAATGAAAAGTTTTTGAAAAGAGTATGAGAGATTTTATTTTTCTCACCAGCATTCATAATTTTTATTGTATACCATATCTCTCTTTTATGCTATTTTATTTTTTTCTCTTTGAATAAGAAGGCTTTGTTTTCATTAATAAACAAAATTCCAATACAAGCTGTGCCCCATTATACACATCTTGTATTATATAACATGAGGGAAGGAGTATTTAATTTCTGATAGTTCCATTTACTGGAATAAAAACCAGAAGGTTCAGTTTTAAATTTTTTTAATTTGAACCACCCATAGCAAGAAAGCAGGCCCAATATGTATACCCCAATAAATCCAGTCACCAGTATTTTCAGTATAGTAAGAACATACTATCTTTTATTCTAATAATAAAATGCATTAATTTTTCTAATTCTACAGCCTTTAAAAATCTTCTTAAATATTTAAAGCAAAGATCCATCTTGGAAAACATTATGCATATTTCTTTAATGGAAATTTTATGCTAAATTTCTCATAACCAAGTGAACCTTTTTTGAAAGAAGGGAAAAACATCGCATTTAAAAGAGAAAGGACACATAAACATATCAGTACAGATGTTCCCCAACTTATGACAGTTTAACTTAATGATTTTTTTAGCTTTATGATGGTGTCAAATCATCTAAATAAACTTAGAATCTTGACCTTTTGCCATGTGAGTGAAATGTAGCACAAGAGATATTCAGCACTTTATTATAAAATAGGCTTTGGGTTAAATAGTCTTGACTAACTATAGGCTAATGTAACCATTGTGGTAATGTTAAACCAGGCAAAATTAAACTATGATATACAGCAGGTTATATGTATTAAATGCATTTTTGACTTACAATATTTCCAACTTAAGATGGGTTTTCCAGCATGTAACCCCACTGTAAATACAGGGTCACCTATATATGATGCATTATGAATACTGAGATTACGATTTTCATAGTGATTTTTATTTAAAATTCTCAGCAGCTCTTGTTCCCATGGACTACAAGTGTTAAATGATTACAGTACTGAAATCTCACTTTTTGTATTTATAAGAAAATTATTGTTCTGGTATGTAAACTAGCAGGTTTGTTAGGTTAGATGACAGGGAATCACTGAGTTGCCTCTCGTTAATAATCAAGACATATTATGTTCTTACTTTATAAACTTATCAATATTTTCTATACTTCATATTACATTTAAAACACATATACTTTATATATACACACAGAAATATATATACACCAAATAAAATAACACCATCCTAATTGTCTTAACATGTTTCTTAACACAGATTCACCCACATTTCTAACTCATATTATATTACTTGCAATTACAAAACTGTGTGTGACAGTTCACATATGAGTGTAGAAACTTGGGATGCTTCAGACACAAGAGGAATTGACACCTTTTTGAGGGCTCTTTTCCAGGAACTTTATTGTGTCATAAGAAAGACTGGTTGTAGGACAAGTATCTGGAGAAAGCATTATTTGTAATGCCAGTCTGGAGAAGAGAATAATAGCCACTGCGGAAAAGATATGAATCACAGTCAGGACCCTCCTTTTATATTCTTCATGGAAAAAAAAGACTAAAGCTTCCAGAGGAATGGCAACAAAAACTATCACCCTTGTACCATAGATAAAAACTCACTACAGCTAAAGGAAGAGAACCTAAAAAATACCCTCTACTTCTGAGGTAAAGGCAGAAATGTATTTTGAGCCTAGGGTAAGAGTTCTTCTACAGCTGGATGCAGAATAGGCTCACTGAGAAGTCCCTTGAGAACCAGGGACATTACACCTGCCTAACACTGAGGCTGAACCAGAACAGCTGAAACTTTGTCCACCATTCACTACTACCAGCACAGCAAGTGTCACGTAATGAGTAATAGCTGTTTAATCTGGAAAAAATATCAAAGGAGAAGAGACTTTCCCTGAAGTATAGGTGCAACGAGGAGACCCAAAGCTAAAGGTAGAATAAGCAATGCAAAATTTTCTGTAAGATCAGTTGTCAACCTAAACACAAGGAAATTCAAGAGGCATTTGTAGCCTGTGGTGCACTGAAGGCAGTCATATCAGCAACAAGCCAAGTCTAGGAAACCTAACCCGATTTCTGATTAACTTTACTCAGTCATGGACACTAAAGACTTAGAAAAAAGACGTTGTGTGCATTTCTAGGAATAAATATTATTTGCCTCAGTTTCTACTAGTCTAATAAGATACTGACTTTTATTCAAAAATTAAAATATGTAAAGCAGCAAGAAAAATAAGACATGTTCCAGAAGAGACAAAGCAATCAACAGAACCAGATTTAGATATGAGAATGCTTTGGGAACTACCAGGCATGGAATTTAAAATAAATATAGCTAATAAATTGAAGGCTCTAGAGAAAATGGTAAGCAACAAGTACTGTCAGAAGCTCAACTACAAGAAAGGATATATGAAAATGCTGAAGATGAAACACAGTAATAGAAGTGAAGGGTGTCTCTGATGGTCTTCTCAGTAGGTAACACGAACAAGAAAAGAACAACTGAATTGGAGATACATTAACAGAAATTTCTCAGATAGCAAAAGAAAAGTTACATTGAAAAATGAAAATTTAAACCAAACAAACAAAATGCCTAGGACAAAACAGAGCAGCCAAGGACTTGTGGGGCAAGAAGGCAGCAGAAGAAATACTCAAAAATGAGTATGTACAATAAGTTTGTAAAATTAATGAAAAATAAAAGCACAGTTTTAATAGGTTTGGAGGACACCAAGAAGGAAAACAAACAGAAAAAAGCAATATATATCTTACTCTAATAGCTACTAATGTAAGACAAAATCTTGAAGGCAGCCACAAACACAATACATTACATACAGAGAAACAAAGATAAAATTTGCATCTGAATTTTTGTGAAGAACTATGAAAGTGAAAATGCAGAGGAGTAACACCTTGATATGCTAAAAACAAATTAAAAATTGTCAACTCAAAGTTCTAGGCCTGTGAACACACCTTTCAAAAACAAAAGAGAATAAAACTTTTTTTTTCATATGTGGAAAAGCAGAGTTCTTTACCTGCAAATCTAAATACAAGAAGTTTTAATTGAAGTTTTTCAGACATAAAAAAATGTAATACCAGGCTAAACCCTGTATCTACACAAAAAACAGAAGCATATTAAAAATAGAATAATAAAGATAAATATATAATTTTTTCTTCTTGTAATTGGTCTAGAAATGCTTAGAATGAAAATTATAGCAGTGCACCATTATTTATGGCATATGTAAGAGTTAAATGCATAATAAAATAGCACAAAAAAAAACAGAATAAAATTGGGAGGATACCATGGTAAAACACTTTCTCAAAAGACATACAAATGACTTAGAAACAAGTTTATGAAGAAATGCTCAACATCACAAGTCATCAGATTAATGCACATTAAAATCACAAGGAGATATCATTTCACACTAGTTAAAATAGTTTCTATCAAAAAGACAGGCAATTACAGATGCTGGTGAAGATGTGGGGAAAGCGGAATGTGCATTAGTATGACCATTATGGAGAAGAATATGGAGGCTCCTCAAAAAAAAAAAAACTAAGCTAAAAATAAAACTACCATATAATCTAGCAATTCCACCGCTGTGTATATAGCCAGAAGAAAGAAAATATATTGAGGAGATATCTGCACTTCCATGTTTATTGCAGCACTGTTCACAATAGTCAAATTATGGAAAAAACCTAAGTGCTCATCAACAGATGAATAGATGCGAAAAATGTTATATAATATTATTCAACCACAACAAAGAATGAAATACTGTCATTTTCAGCAACATGGATGAAACTGGAGGTCATTATGTTAAGTGAAATAAGCCAGACACGGAAAGACAAATATTGTATGTTCGCACTCATTCATGAAAGCTGAAAAAAGTTAATTTCATGAAAATTAGAGAGTAGTTGGTGATTACTGGAATCTAGGAAGGGGAGGAGGAAGAGAGAGATGAAAGGTAACTGTAATACAAATATGTTTATTACCACTGAGCTGTAAACTTTCAAATGGTGAAGACAGTAAAGTTTATATGTGGATTTTACCAAAATAAAAACTTAGAAAGTTAAATCATAAAATATTTAATTAAATAATTAATATATAATATATAAAAATTTGAGGCTGGGAGCAGTAGTTCATGCCTGTAATTCCAGTGCTTTGGGAAGCTGAGGTGGAAGGAAACTTGAGGCCAGGAGTTTAAGACCAGCCTTTGCAACACAGTAAGACCTATCTCAACAAAAAAATTAAATTAAAAAAAAAAATAGTTATGGTGGCATGCACCTGTAGTCCTATCTACTTGGGAGGCTGAGGCAAGAGGATACCTTGAGCACAAGAGTTTGAGGATACAGTGAGCTGTGGTTATGTCACTGCAATTCAGCCTGGACAACAGAGTGAGGCCCTGTCTCTATTAAAAAAAAATAAAAAAATAAAAAAAATAAGAAAAGCCAGGGGTGCTACTAAAGCAATATTAAGGAAAAATATTTATGTTAATACAACCAAGTGTTCTTTAATGAGGGGGAGACTTTCTGAGAAACACATTTGTATTAGTCTGTTCTCACACTACTAATAAAGACATATTGACATAGTTGAGACTGGGTAATTTATAAAGGAAAGTTTAATGGACTTACAGTTCCACATGTGGGGAGGCCTCACAATCATAGTGGAAGGCAAAGAAGAAGCAGTGCAAGTCTTACATGGTGGATGCAAGAGAGCCTGTACAGGGGAACTGCCTTTTATAAAACCATCAGATCTTGTAAAAGTTATTCACAATCATGAGAACAGGATGGGGAAAAACCCACCCTCCATAATTCAGTTACCTCCGACTGAGTCCCTCCCATGATGCATAGGGATTATGGGAGCTACAATTGAAGATAAGATTTGGGTGGAACACAGACAAACCATATTAGCATCATTAGGTGATTTCATCATAGTGCAAACATTATGAATTTACTTAAATAAGCTTGGTGGTATAGATTATTATACACCTAGGCTACATAGTATAGCCTATTTCTAGGTTACAAATCTGTAAACCATGGTACTGTACTGAATACTGCAGGTAATTATAACACAATGGTAATTATTTGTTTACCTAAACATATCTAAGCACAGGAAATGATACAGTCAAAACGTGGAATAAAAGACACATAATGATATATAGGGCGTTTTTGATGAATGAAGCTGTAAGGATTGGAAATTGCTCTGGGTGAGTCAGTGAGTAAGTAGTGAGTGAATGTATAGGCCTCGGACATTATTGTACACTACTATGAACTAAAAACACTGTACGCTTAGGCTGTACAAAATTTATTTTTAAATTTCTGATTTCTTCAGTAATTAGCCTTAGCTTATTGTAACTTTTTTATTTTATAAACTTTTAATTTTTAAATATTTGATTCTTTGGTAATAACACTTAGAATACACATTGTAAAAACACATTTTCTATTTATATCTTTATTTCATAAGCTTTTTTCTGTTTTTGAAATTTTATGTATATGGTTTTTTACTTTTTAAACTTTTTGTCAAAAACTAAAACATAAACACATGTTAGGCTAGGCCTACACAAGGTCAGGATCATCAATTTCACTTTCTTCCACCTCCACTTATCTCACTGGAAAGTCCTCTGGGGAAATAACACAAATGGAGTTATCTTCTATGACAACAGTGCCTTCTAACATACTTCCTGAAAGACCTGCCTGTTACTCTTTAATGATAAAAGTTTTATGTGCTGAAGGGGTACACTCTGAAATAATGATTAAAAGTATAGTATAGTAAATACACAAACTGGTAACATAGTAGTTTATCAAATATTATGTACTATGTATAGGCTATGCTTTTACAGTGCTAGCAGCCCAGTAGGTCTGCTTACACCAGCATCACCACAAACACATGAGTAATGCATTGTGCTGTGATGTTACAAGAGATATAACATCACTAGGCAATAGGAATTTTTTAGTTCTATTATAATCTTTGGGACCACTGATGTAGTATATGCAATCTGTTGTTGACCTAAAACATCATTATGTGGCACAAGACTGTATTCAAAAAGAAGGTAGATAATAAATTTGCTGAGATTTAGAAATAAGAACAAAAAAAGAGCAATTCAATGTAAAGTAAACAAATTAATGGATTAATTAAATTCTAGCTAGACTAAACAAAATTAAAAGGAGGTATGGTTGGGAGAAAGGGGACAGGGCAGGAGACACAAATTCCAAATTTAAGAAAAGAAAAAGGGGACATCACTTCATTACACATACTTTACAAAAAGCAAAATGGACCATGGAATTCTACAGCAACTTGTATCCACAAAGTTGACAATTTATATAAAATAGACAAATTCCTTGAAAAATACCACTAAAGTTCAGT
Organism: Callithrix jacchus; assembly: GCF_049354715.1. NCBI lineage: Eukaryota > Metazoa > Chordata > Mammalia > Primates > Cebidae > Callithrix > Callithrix jacchus. The sequence goes on from NC_133508.1 coordinate 117,965,295, forward strand.
TTAGAAGAAACAGACAATCTAACTTTTTGTGTCTATTAAAGATATTGTATTTACAATTGGAAACACTACAAAAATAAAAATTTCTGATCCAAGTAGCTTCAGCAGTGAATTGTAGCAAATATTTAAGGATACAGTAATTCCAGTTACACACAAATCCTTCCAGAATATAAAGAGGAGTTAATACTTCTCAACTCATTTTATGGGGCTAGCATTACTCCAGTACCTAAACCAAAGGCATTAACACAAAGATGTTAAAGAGAAGCAAAGTCCTACATCTCTCATGTATACAAGGGGAAAACTTGTAAACAAAACACTAGCAATTGAATAAAACCATCTTTAAAAAGAATAAAACGTTATAACTGCATAGGGTTTACCCCAGGAATTCACCATTCATTTAACTTAGTAAAGCAATCAAGATAATTCACCATATGAACAGACAAAAGATGAAAAAAAATCAAATAATCATTTCAATATCGGCAATGAGAAAAAAGCACTAGACAAATTTCGGCACACATGTATGATAAAAAGTCTAAGTAAACTAGGAAGAGAAGCAAACATCTCCAAATCAATAAAGGAGACCTATAAAACATCTACAAGCTGACATCATACTTAATGCTCAGTGACCCAAGATCAAAAACAAAGCACAAATATTTGCTCTACCATTCTTATTTAACATCACATCAGAGGCTGTATAAGTTCAAGAAAGCAATAAAAAGAATATAAATATAAATTAGAATGGAAGATTGCCTATGAGGAAATTTCTATGGAATCTTCAAAAATAAAACAAACAAATGAAATGTACACTAGAGCTAGCAGTAAGTTTAGCAATGCTACAGCACACAAAGTCAATATACAAAATAAATATATTTCCTTTTTTTTTTCTTTTTCTGTGGCAGAGTTTCGCTCTTGATACCCAGGCTGGAGTGCAATGGTGCAATCTCGGCTCACTGCAACCTCCGCCTCCTGGGTTCAGGCAATTCTCCTGCCTCTGCCTCTTGAGTCATTGGGATTACAGGCACGCGCCACCATGCCCAGCTAATTTTTTTTGTATTTTTAGTAGAGACGGGGTTTCACCATGTTGACCAGGAGGGTCTCGATCTCTTGACCTCATGATCCACCCGCCTCAGCCTCCCAAAGTGCTGAGATTACTGGCGTGAGCCACCACGCCCAGCCCATATATTTCTTATTTTATTTTTTATTTGCATAAATGTAAGGGGTACAAATGAAGCTTTTTTAATATGAATATATTGTGTAGCGATGAAGTCTGGGCTTTTAATGCAACCATCATCTAAATAATGTACATTGTACCATGGAGTAACTCCTCACGCCTCACCCCCTACCCACCCCACTACCATCCTGAGTCTTCAATGTCTATTAGTCCACACTCTATGTCCATGTGTACACATTATTTAGCTACCACTTATAAGTAAGAATATGTGGTATTTGATATTCTGTTTCTGACTTATTCCACTTAAGGTAATAACTTCCAGTCCCATCCATGTTGCTGCAAAAGACATGATTTCATTCTTTCTTATGGCTGAATAGTATACAAAGATATTTTTTATATAGCACATTTTCTTTATCTAGTCATTTGTTTATGGACACAGGTTGATTCCATATTTGCTATTGTGAATAGTGCTGCAATAAAGTATAAACATGATCAATTGAAAATTCAAATTTAAAAATACTATTTACAGTAAGAACAAAATACAGGAAATAGTGATGTATAAAACTAATATATGTCTGATCTCTATGCTGATTAAACAAAATACTGATTAAAGAAATAAAAAACACCTTATGGAGGGTTTCATTCTATTTATAAATTGGAATACTCAATATATTTAATATGTGAGTTATTAAACTATTCCTTAGATTTGGCACAATTCCAATCCAAATTTGAACAGTTTATTTTTTCATGGAAATAGATAAGCTGTTCTGAATTATATATGAAAATGAAGAGACCTAGAAAAACAAAAAATAAGAACAAAGTTGAAGGACTCAAACTACCAAAAATATGGACCTATTGTAAAGTTACAGAAATCAAGACCACATTTTATTGCAGAAAGGACAAACCCATAAATTAATGGAACAGAATTGAGAGCCTAAAAATAAAGCCACACATATAGAGTCAATCTTTTGACAAAGTTACAACAGCAATTCAATGGAGAAAGGGTAGTCTTCAATAAAGAATGATAAAAAGTATGCATTCGTATCCAAAAAGTAATCATTATTTCTACTTCATGTCATACACAAAACTTAACTCAAAATCTATGACTGACCTAAACACAATACATAAAATCATAAAACATCTAGAAGAAAACAAAGAAGAATACTTCTGTGAGCCTTGTTAAGGTAAGATATTCTTGGATACAAAAACCAAAAGAATGAATCAAAACAAAAAATATGAATAAATTGGACTTCATAAAAATTAAGAACATTTGCTCTTTGAAAGACACTATTAAATTGAAAGTGACAGACTAAAAGAAACTAAGTTCAAAGCACATATAAAATAAAGCACATATCTAGAATATATAAACATCTTCTAAAACTTAGTAAGAAGGGTAACAACTAAAAATTAAATAAGTAAATAAAATTTGAACTCACCCACCAAAGAATGGCAAATCAGGACATGAAAAGATGCCAACCCCATTAACCATTAGGGAAATGCAAATCAGCATTGCAACTAGATACCACAACAGACCTATTTGATACCAGCAAGAGCTGACAAAGAGGTACAACAACTTGAATTCTCATATGTTGCTTATATGAAATGACAAATTGTGAAAACAGTTTGACATTTTATTATAAAATTAAACTTACACTTACTATATGACTCAACAGTCCTACTCATAGGTTTCACCCAAGTAAAAGGAAAACCTTTGTTCCCACAAAAACTTTTATGTAAATATTTAAAGCAGATCTGCTCATAATTGTTCCAACCTAGAAACAATCTAAATGTCTCTCAGTTGAAGACTAGATGAACAAACTAGTACATCTAGAAAATGGAATTCTACTGAGATGTATAGAGGTACAAACTACTGATAAACCCAACAATATAGATGATTCTAAAGAGCATTATGCAATTTACAAGAAGACTCCAAATGCCACATATTAAATACTTCCCTTTATAAAACTATCTGGAAGAGGCTAAACTATAGGGACAGATTATAGATCAGTGTTGCCCACAGGCTAAGGATGAGATAGGAAGTTGACTACAAAGGGACTCAGGGAAAATTCTGGGGTGCAATGGAAATATTCTATATCTTTATCTTGATGATGGTGACACAAGTATATGAATTTGTCAAAAGTTGTACAGTTGGACATTAAAAACGTTATTTTCCTGTATTTAAATTATATATTTTTTACAAAGGGATAAATCTTTTTATTCAACAAGGCATTTCCTGACATATCCCCATTTAAATTACTCACCTACAAAAAAAAATAGCTTAATCAAATTAGGAGTAAAACAACTTGGTGGTATTAAATCAAATCTAGGATATTTTTCACCTATTTCTTTGCTAAGTGAGATAATTTATAAGTAAAAAGTTTGGATTTTTAAAATAAAATATATTAGATGAAGTCAGTATGATTAAAAATAGGGAAATGCTGTTATAAAGTAAAAACTTCAATAATACATCATGTAGTTGGAGTATCTTACAAGTACATACACATTTCCTCACCACATATATGCATTCAAGTAACTGTTTTGCAAGAATGAAAGCAAAGGGTTTATTTTTAACTTGCTAAATATACCCAATTTTTCAGTGACACTATGACAATTAAAAGTGCATTAAAATCCCATGACTGTAGCATTTACAAAAATTACAATAAACATACTGTAATTTTGCATAGCATGTGCATTTATCTGACCAGAATTTGGATCAGATGTATTACTATAGATAATACAAAACATGAAGGGAAAACATCTCTGGTTTATTTTTCTAAGAATGAATTTTATAAATTAAAGTGTTATGTTTTAATTACAGAATAAATTGCAGATTATATAACCCAAGATATTGGAAGATTAGAATAAAAAAGATAAAAGTGTTTAACAGTAAGAAACAACTGAGAACTTTTAAGCCATGAATATTTTTGAATCCCTCAAAGAGGTATAGAAAAGATGAAGCCTTTAATTACAAGTTTTCATAACTAAAAAAACCACTGGGAGCTATTGGAAGAAGACATACATATGTTACTTAATAGTCCTTTAGGAACTAAAATGTTAGTATCTCCTTTTTGGTTTCTCTACCTGATTCGTCAGTACATAGTTAGCTATGTATTGTAGCTATCTTTTTGCATCAGCTATTCCAAACACTTTGGTTGTCACACATTCACCAGATAATTGGTCTTTCTGCCTTAATTGATTTGAAATACATGTCATTTAAAAATTAAAGGACAATGGACTCAATTTTCTAATGACAAAAAAATATGCTTTCAAAGGTTGAGTTGATGGGGTTTGGATGAGACAAATGAGCTACTAAGGTCCTTTAAACAATTCATTAGTCACTAACGGTTTTAGGGACATCTGTGGATGACACTGAAATTGATCAAGTTTAGGTGCAACTTCACTGTTGGGAAATTCAACCACCAAATCATTCAGAAATGGAAACGAGGTTAATGCATGCATGTCTACATCTTTGTAGAACACAGCCCCTGATTTTTAGTCTTTATTCCAGAAGAATAAAAGGGTACGGCAAAGAGAAGAAAACATGTAATCTTTCATTTTAATTGAAGCTTTGAATTTGTAAATTTTAACATATACAAGTGAATTTTGCACAATTTTTTCTGAATTTAAAGACTATAGATTTTTAATAATATAAAGCTATAGTACATAAGGGAAAAACATAAAAATTTCATCCTTGTAACCCTATGGGTAAAAATAATGCATGCCTCATTTCTTATCTAAATGACATTAATTTAGACTGAGTCCCCAGTCCATAGTGCTGGAGAAAATTCTGCCTTAAGCCATTTTAAAAGTGTCCATCCTCTAGTGAAGGCAAAACACTTGGGCCACATCCAAAGCCAACATACTGGGGATGCCCTCTCTTCATCTGTCTTTCATTCTCTATATTGTCTGGGTTTCATGATTATTGTTATCTCAGTTGATACGTTCCCTTTAGGCCTGAGAGCAATGTATTTGTCATGCCAGAGTACTGGGGCTCTTCTCCCTGAAGCTTTGCTGTCTCCCTGACAAGTTGTTAGGAAGTAAAATTCTGGCGTCAGCCAGACCTGGGTTTGACCCTTCACTCTGCTGCTTGTTAGTGACCAGATCTTGAACAAGTGGCTTAATTATTCTGAACCTCAATTTCTTTAGCTCTAATATAGATAATAAAGAAAATTACCAGACTGACTGAGCCCTGAACAAGATAATGTGGTGGCACTGAAATAAGATAATATATACAAATGACCTAACATGCTGTCAAGCACATTGATGTGAATTTTAGCTATTTGGTAGCTACATGTATATTTGCTGACAATTACTGTCTCCTTGATCAAATCTTAGTCAGGCTCCTCCAAGCCCTCTTCCCAACTATGCTTCAATTTGGGCTTTAGTGTCCATCTTTATCTGGACTTCATTGCCCAGTTTCAGTAAGAATCATACTAAGTCAGTTTAGAGAGAATTCCCCACATTTGATATCTGATCCTCAATATCTAATGAAATTCCACATCCCCTACCCTCAATATCTGATCACTCTGACCTGTTCAGCAAATATTCAATTCTCATCCTCTATGTCTCCTCTTAATCATTTTCCATCCCACCTCTACCACTACCACAAACCTGCTCCTTTGCTATTCATCCCCACTTTTCTTTGTTGTATTTGTAATTAAGCCCAATTCTATATTGAGATATCTCTTCCTCTATTGCAGTAACTCCTGAATAAAGTTCATTTTTACTGTTTTAACTACTGTCCAGCTTCAGCTTTTCTTAACATTATCAGCATTAGTTCTTAGAAGATACTGACATAGATCATTGTAAAATAAAGTAAGTAAAATGCAAAGCTTGCCACAAACCTTTATTTTATAATGAGTAATTTTCTTCATCATGAGTAAACAGCATCTTTATACAGTACCTGTAATGTAAAACTAATGAGGAATTGTAGTGGGATAACCGGAGTAGAGACACTGTCCATTCTCTCAAATATTTGATAATAAAAGCAGAGGCAAACATACATACACTAAACAATTGTGTGTGGTTGAGCATTTTAATTATTGTACATAAAGTGCTAATGGGATATTCCTGTAGGAATTTCAAGCATAATGTTCAAAATAGTAATATGATCTGAGATTAGAGCTCAGATGTAAAAGCAAGAATTGAAGTTCATAGAGCAAGAAAATAAAGGTTTTCCTCATTTTTCAGACTGTAAGCTTGGTAAACATTCACAAGGCAGATTTCAGAAGGACAAACAGAATTAGCAAAGTAGGTAATGAATGGTCACAAATATAGAAGGGCAACACAGACAATAAAAGGGGTAAGAATAAGTTAAATCAAGTATTAAACACATCATAGAGGTCACATATAATAAATACACAAAGTAAAAGCAACTGTGGATTTGGGGTTGAGTTGCTTAGAGAGCCGACTCCTTATTCCTTCAGTGTTGTTAGCTCCAGGCTGATAAATGGGTTATATTTTTAAGGAAACAATGACTGAATTCCTATTAAGCTAATAAAAATATAGTAATAATAATGAGACAATAGTAATAGCTTATCTGCTCCCCAAAGTCCTCAGAGATGATGTTTCACGGGGTAAGTAGAAAGTAGAGGTTCAAGGGTTTTATGCTTTCAGAAATTCAAATCTCCTAACCTAGATTCAATCAATATGCTTCTAAGAAGCTAATTCATTTGGAAGAACAACAGATATTATCACCACTGAAATAAAAGTTTGTTTGGATTTGACAGAACTTTCTGTGTCCCAATAATCATCATAAAAGAAAGAAGATTCTACTACAGCTACAAAATTCAGCCTTTGGGGTGCTGCTTTGTTGGAGGTTATACCAAGATACTCAATCCCTGGAAGGATCCCTAAAGACAGAAAGCAAGATGGCTTTCAGTTTTTTCTAAACTCAGTAGATTAAACAGCCACTCAACTGGTTCTTTGGAGCAGCTATTATGGAAATTAAAATGCCATTTTAAAAACTAGGTAAGTCCCTAGTAGAGCTGCCTTTCATCCCCTACGCCATCTTACTTTTCCATGCAAAAAAAAAAAAAAAAAAAAAAAAAACTTCTTATGGATAATGTTCCTTGCACTGGGAATAGCCAAACCAATGAATGGCTTTTAGAGTTGATTAAATGCTAAAGTGAAGCTTTCTGATAACCATGAGAACTGACTATTGGAAGTATACTCCGGTGTCATGAATATTACTACTAATACATGATAAGATTTTTAAGGACATAATAGAGTGTAATAAAGAATAGATCACTTTCTTCCCTTTTGAGGTTTGGAAAGAGCTATCTTCTTTTTCTTGGGCCTTTACAATTGATGGGAAAATGGAAGTCCTCTTAAAGTGAGTGACTTGGTCAGGGAGGTTATATAATTAGATTAATAGCTTAAAGGAGTGGACTGTGTAGCATGCCATGATGAGATTAAAGATATTTTAATATCAAAAAGGGCTTTGTGGCTTGTTGAAGAGAATACAATTTAACATTTGAAGGCTGGGACTGACAGAAACTTTTGTTGATTAATAAGAATGTATGCCTCCTTCTGTACATTACTTATCTGGGGAAATTGTGAAAACAGTGCTTTATAGAACTGACAGTGCACTAACATAAAAATGCAATAACTAGAAGGGCAAGTTATTAGGGTGAAATGAACTACTGCACTTTGAACATATATTCAAATTATTTTGGATATTTGGTTCTTTAAAAATTCAATTGCACTTATTAAAATGTTAATTCTATATATTTAAACAAATATGTATTGAAAGATATTGGGTTTACAATAGACAAGGGTTCTTTTTAAACACTGGGTTATAAGCTACTGTATAATCTAAAATAAATTGTGAATGTTTTACTTTCTTTATACAGCTGACATAAACTGCCTGTGTCATATTTATGTTGGCAATGATATTGATAATCATTATTTATATCTACCAAACACTATTAAGCATTGTATTTATTGGTATTTTGTGTATCCTATGTTATATATATATTATACACACACATACACACATACATATATATTTTACATATTTTTAAGTATATATATAATGGATATTTGTAAATGACTGATAATTTAATTAAGAAGACACTATTTACAAAAGGCTATAGTAGTACTTGGTAAGTTTTTAGTAGTCCAGCATCTGTTCTCCTTCTTTAATAACTGTTCTGTTAGAAGTGACATGTTCTTTACTTGAATTGTTGAAGGTGACCAGAAGAGCCTTATATCGCTGTTTTATACTCCAGTGGAGATCAGGCAAAGAGTTCTCTCCCAGAATTTTTAAGTCGACCTAGCCAAAACAGGACAAGCAAGTACCCTTCGAAGTATTTATTATAGCTCAGCAGCAGCAGCAGCAGCAGCAGCAGCAGCAGCAGCAGCAGCAGTCATGGGAAAGGCCCAATTAACTTCAGGATATTATTTGTTGAGCTCCCTGCTGTCTGAGTCTTCTTCCCATCGGAGCCCCTTTGATTTCTGCTCATCCCCCAAGATTTGTCTCCCAGGTGGCTGTCAATTATGTAAGAGTCCCTAATATTCTTTCATTAAATTTCCTCTTGCTAAGGTGAACTCAACAAAAAGGATCTTAAACCAAGGAAAACACAAACGTGATGACATCACTGAAAGTAAAGCTCTTTATAATATTGTTTATGTTTTATTTTTCTTATATTGATAAAATGGATAGCAGGAACTGTTTCTGCCAGTAACAATGATACTGAAAATATTTATCTATATAAATGGAAGTCTCATTCCAATATCATATCTTGTAATAATCCTAAGAGGCCAATAATAATTTTATCATCCTTTTAGAAAGAGAAAAACTGTGATTAAAAATTTACTGTTATATTTAAATTTCAGGGAGGGGACCCATTACTAAGAACTGAAGCTTTCAGAAAACTACAATTTACAGACAAAAGAAGGAAAAAGATGTGGTAGAATAGGCAAGGTGCAGAGTATTAATAAAATATTTTAAAAACCAGGTTTCTGGAAGGACATATCCAACAGCTCTACAAGTCATGTAGATTATACATTGCCAATGTCCTTGGGTTTACTGATGAGCAAACTTAATTGACCAACAGACATAAATTATTACAATGCAGACGTATAGGACTGGCCTAATTCTTCATAAAGATTACTACAAAGAATGTATTCTACTAGGAGTTATTTAGAAAACAGTGACATCACAGGAGATAAAAAAGTAACTGAAGTTTCTAATCAATCAACAAATCAACACATTCCCACAGTTATGATTTGAGCTGTAGTAACTCTCTGCCCAGAACCCTATATTACTAGGTGGATGTAACTACATAGGCATGTTAGACACAAGCTGCCAAGGGAGGTTTCCTATTTATTTCACTTTGATTCTGACCAAGCCTTCTCTCTTTCCCAATGCTCCCCACTCTCAACAAGAATAGCAATCATCCATCTGGTTGCTTAAAAAATAATACTTTTAAGTTCCTCTTTTATTACACCAGCAAGCAGAGAGTTCTATGGACTTTGCCATCTGAGATGTATCCAGATCATACCACTTCGCCCCATCACAACTGTTTCCACCCTACATGATCTCTTTGAGTAAACTGCTACCGCAGGTCTCAAAGTGAACTAATCTCCTGATTCCATTCTTGTCCTATCTGACCTATTTGCCCACAACAGCAAGAATGAGATTGCCCTAATCATGTGAATCAGGTCATGGCAATCCCATTGAAAACCCTCCAACACCTTCCTGTTGCATTTAGAATAAGATACAACCTTTTCATCAGGTTCACGGAGACCTTTCTGATCTGGCTTCTGCATACATTGTGAATGTCACCTGACAACCACTTCTTTTCTCCTCTGCTTTGGCTGCGTTGGCTGCCCTTCAGTTCCTAGAGCATGGCGAGCTCATTCCCCTCTTAGGACTTTTCTCCTTTAGTTATAAATGGATGGCACATTTTTGAGATTCACAGCTCAGCCTCAAAATCATATTCTCATAGGCGTCTACTCTGTATCTCACAGCAGAGCAGCTGCTCACTAGCATAACAACACAGTTAAATCCCTCCATAAGACATATCACTATCTGATATTGTGGCTGTTTATTGTTTTTTCTTATTTAGTCATCTTTCAAGATATTAGCTTCATTAGAATAATCCCCTGGTTTATCCTGTTTACCTTTACACATCAGCACCTAGTACATTTCCTGACATATGGCTGGTGCTCAGTGAGTATCTGTCAAGTCAACGAATAAATGAAGGAAGAAAGAAAAAACTAATACTTATTAAGTGCCAGCAATATTTAATTAAGCTAAATAACTCTGAGTGACAAAGTACAAGACAACCTTTATACCCATATTGTCAGAGATTATCTGAGATAATTCAGGGCTCTTTTAATATTAATAATAAAATTTTATTATCAATTAAAATTTAAGATTTTTACCTAAAGCTTTTTAACTGTTTTCTGAAAATCAATAAGACTCTTATTTTTCAGATATATATAAACTCTACAGAGTAGGTGGGATATAAGTAAGCTCTCCAGTTGGCAGAGGAAAGTACTATTCTCCCACTCTCATCAACAAACTGGGTGTTTTGCACGGAAACCAAAGCAACTTTCTCAAAGGACCACACTGCTTAATAGCAGAAGGCAATGTATGGAGTTGCTACAGGGTTAAAAAATGTGGTCCAGAAGGTGTTTGGTTTTTTGACCTTTCTCTACAGATAACGTAGCAGGCTGAATGCCTGGAGTGTGATAGCAAAGACAAAAAACAGTTTTGCTTTCTGACCCCTGGCCCCAGAAGACAGGTTTCTAGGTTCTGAAACAATGGCCCAAACACTGACTGTAAATTTGCAAGCTTCTGCAGCTGGTATATAACACCCTATTGCTGCTTCATACAGACAGTGGGTCTTAGATTTACTATTACTGCCTCCTTTAGCTTTTAGGGTTTTCTCCTTTAGATTTTTTCTTCTTTTCACTCAATATTTTTATATTTCCATTTTACTACCTCGGTTACTTTACCATTATGGTTTTTAATCTTTTAGTCATTCCGTGTTTTTTTAAAATAACGTATTTGATTGCCTTATCTGTTTCAATGTATCTCAAAACTTTATAGCCTGCTTTGTCTTTTCTCAATAACTTATTTTTCTATTTATCTTTTTTTTCTTATACTTATCTTTGCATAAATCATTTATCTAGTTTTTTCCCTGAAACTTTCACCAGAATAAGTTTTATCTTGGGTGTTTACTTACACTATTAGCTCTTTTCCTGTCTCTCATCCTTAATAAATTTGTCTTTTATTACAATTTGTTATTTTTATTCTCTTAAATATTTTCCATTTAAAATGTATTTTGTCAAATGTTCTTAACTTGTGTTTATGTATTTTAATTGGATTTCTTTTCATTACTCTTAACTATATTTATGTGAGCAGAAGTTACACATAGGCCATTCAATTAAGGAGACTCTGCTCTAAGCAAGGTCAGTCAGTCATTTTTTACTTTTCATTTAACCTTTAATGGTTCCTCCTGGCCCCTGTGAAACTGAATCTTCATTTACAACAACGAACATGTGATTCTAAATTATTACATTGGATAATAAAAGGCAGAATTTTGCAAATTCCATTGCCAGTATTAACACTAATACCTTGGAGTAAAGCAATGTATCCACATTTGAAACAAGTTCGTTCTCCCTCAGAATGACTGGGGAATGAGAAGGGAGGGATTGATTATTAACAATGCAATGTACTGGGCCTCACTCCATAATACTGTACTAGAATATTGGGAATGTAAGCCTTGAACTTGCCTTTAATAAGCTACCCTGGGTGATTTTTTTTTAATTACACTGAACTTTGACAACCAGTGTCCTAAATCGTTCAGCCCCTTTATGTAAAAATGTCAACATAAAACCTATCATTTCTATCCTATATAACCACTGGACACCAGGCAAATCATAGAAACAGAATAAAAGCATATTTGATTAATCACTCTCCAGATTGAATGGTATTATTAAACAATCAGTTCTTCTAAGGTTTAGTACTGTGGCTGAAAAGAAGGCAGAAAAGAAAAATGAGGATCTATAGCTCTTATCGTGCTTTATTCCAACTTGTATCAATATTACTTAACTGGTTCATTTTAGTTCCAGAATGTGTCCTGTCCATGGTACTCCCTCTGTAGGTTTGCAGTTATATGTAACATTATCAACATCACTATAACTAAGTTAAACTTACACGGTGAGGTTGCACTTGCTCATACCTTGCCCCCTGATATAGCCTGTGGGCTGCTCCAGGGTGGCTTTTATGTTTCTGTTCTTAGAGTCTGGTACTAGTGACAGTGTCTGGAATTGAGTAGATGCTCCAAGAAAATGTTTTCGAACAAATTAATAATTGTTTATTTAAACAGAAATGTGTTTCTTCATATCTTGACTTGGGTTTCCAATATAATAGAGGTAGTAAATAGTAGTTTTTATTCTTTCTTCAACTGTAAAATCTGTTTACATATGGAGCCTCTGACTGATACTCTTCTGGTCTTTACATAATCATTAGATAATGAAAATAATTAATTCTGGAGAATCGACAACACAATCAGAAATGGCAAGATGAAAACTCTATTTAAAGACAGTCTGCACAAAACGAGGGTTTCCTGGTGGATAATTCCTGTGATCATTTAAATTATTGCCCAATAAGTATTTATAATCCTCTGATGATGGAGTGTAAATTTCCTCATCCCACAATGTTAGGCCAGACTATATAACTCATTTAAGCCAATGAATTTTTAGTGGACATGACACAAGTAGAAGCTTTAAATACATATGTGTGGTTTTGTTCACTCTGTTCCAGTGCCTTGCCTTGAAAATGACATGCCCAAGGAAGCTGCTGTGCCTCTGGGTCACAGAATGAGCAAACATGGATGAGACCTGAAGCAAACCACAGCCTGGATCCAAGTGTAACCAATACACAGCCTGAAGCATAACTATCCATGCAAGCCCCATCTACATCAGCTGAACCACTGTCACTCCACAGACTTTGTGGCAATGAAAATACATTCTGGTTTCAAAAACTGAGTTTTGGGGTTGTTTTTTATGCAGCAGGTTATGGCACCAGGTTTTTGATATCACTCTTCTGGGATGAATTCACTGAATACAAAAAGAAACATTTTGATAAACTTATTTAGAGTTATGATATAATGTTAGAGGATATTAATGTTTTCTCACTTAAAGTCCAATGTATTTTCAACCATAGACAATAAGGTAGCTTTCCTCTATTACTGTCACCTTTTGTATCTATTCATAACCCTTTTGTGGTCCTGTGGAATTGTTAATCAGGCGTTAGAAATAAAAAAGAGGTTAGGAGTATTAAATTAATGCTACTTAAATTTTAGCTTTTCTCTGTATATTAATCCAGATTTCTATACTCAGCAAAATTCACTTTTTTTCCCTGCATGAATCCTTTCCACAAGGAACTTTCCTCTATTGAAATTAAAATAGTACTTTTAGAAAGTACTTTATGTTTAGCAGTTAGTCATATCCTTTTTTTAGATCATCTTCTAGATGTACCATTGGTAAATTTTGCTTCTCTTAGAAAGTACTTTGTGTATAGCAATTAGTCATGTCCTGTTTTAGATTATCTCTAGATGTATCACTGGTAAATTTTGCTTCTCTAACAATATGGTCAACATTTGAGGTCATCCTTTAATTTCTTTATGCCTTTCCACAACCTCTAGAATAAACCTAAACACAAAATAGGCATTTCATAAACAGAATGACCAGATTTGACCAGATACCACGATTTTCCTCGGACATTCTCATTTATGCCTTTTGTTCCAGGATACTATTAATATCCTTGTTAATTCTTAAAATGTCCCATCTTAGACAGTAAATTATTTTTTCAATCTATTAATAACTGTCAAATTACAAAAATAACCCTTAGAAAAAGTTACGCATACACTATCTACCATCCCAGCAGAATTAAATTTATAAACACAAACCAACAAGTGTTAATATAAATGTAAATGTATCTTCTTGTCATGAATTCTTATATTTAGCCTAATAACTAAAGAAAAGTGGTGACTAAACATCTATTTGCCTTCTGCCTTTTAAAGGACAGTGTCTGATCTGATATTCATGTCTGGTTTTTCTTATAATGTGATATGCTGATGTTCTAAATCTTTGTTTGTATAGCAGGGACTCACAGCATATTTCAAGCCTATTTATACTTTATTTATATTTCAAAGACATCAGCCTAAAGTAGAGTGAGTGCAGCACAGTATACAAAATAAAATGCTTGTGGTTAAGCATTTATCAATGCCTTTGGAGTCAAAGAAGTCAATGAAAAGTGCTGTAAGCAGAGATGTATTAAAACCTGAAGAAAAACATTATAATAAAAAGTAAATTTTTGTTATTCTTTTCCTACAGTTTATAGTACTTATATTTTTCATGGATTTAGGAGCATGAGATTTAAAGGACCATTGGGTATAATGAGCACAGCCTTTGGAATCACGAAGATGTGCATTTAAAACCATGTTAGCTATTTACTGACTAGGTAACCTTGAAAAGCTCTGGCAGTGTCAGCTGTTTTATTTGTATCATGGAGAAGGTTATGTCTACTTCATTAGACTACTGCAAATAGTTAATGAAAAAAACAGAAAACGCAGTGCTGGATACAAGTGATTGTTCAAAAATTAACATTTTTCTCAGTTACTAACCCTTATTCCTAACATCTAAGAATTACTGGAAGCCTGAAGGTTTATTTTAGGAGTTTCTCTGTTGCTGCTTTCACTCCAGATTTCGCATCTCCAAAGGGCTGTTGCTCTGCTGATGTTATAAGTCTGTTTTCTTTTCCCATCTATTTATATATTCATTGGGAAACAATTCACTAGCCTGAGCTCTTTAATAACTTAAGAAGTGTGTGTGGATAAATGGGAAGTGCAGTAAGGGTGGAACTGAAAGTCATGTGTTAAGGCTAGCTCCTGCCCAGAGGGCACATTATATCTTACTATTGTGTGCTGCTCTTCCTACTGCTTCTGGAGGGAAACTACAGATCAGGATAGTCTATGACAGACTGTATGAGGGAACTGAGTGCTGAGTTCATACTTCTATAACTTAATGCATTAAACAAAACCTGGAAAAATCACAGCAGGACAGCTGCATTCATGACACACACACACACACACACACACATGCTGTGCTGACTCTTTGACCAGGACCCAGGGCCACTTCAGTGTGTTTTGACAGATCAATCTGAGACCTTTTATAAACCAATTCTCCCCATCAAGCTAAAAGCAAATGACCAAGATCTTTAAGATTTTGAAGGAAGACAGGCATGCCTTCATTCATTATTTTTTAGTCCTATGGGGCATGTGATATATAAGCAATTGCTGTCATAATGTCATAAGCAGCAGTTTGTTCTTTCTGCAGTCTTTGAAGGACTTTTGTTTTACACCACTGGAGGAGTTTTTCCACATGCAATGAAAAACCAGTAAGAAATCTATGAATTATACCAGCCCACAGATAGATTTTTATCTTTGTAAAAATTATTTTATGTGAAATAACTGTAGCCTAAATATATCTAACCCAGGGTTTACAAAAACATCCAGCTAATTTAACATATAACTTAATCTTTCCCTAGCTTTGAGTTGCTTACTCCGGATTTGTAGCCATGGTGAATCTTGTGGAAATCCAAAATGAATTGGACTGTACTCAAAATGTGTGATTTTAAAAATCCAGCAATGTGCTAGAACTAGAAAATAAAGTGTTCCAAAAAAAGACATAGAAGATATCTTTCATCACAAAATATCTAATAGAAAAGGAAATAATTATTTTCAAACTTTAAATCCAATGTTCTTCCAGGTCAAATAAAATATGTGTTAGATACGTATTTTTAGACAAAGCTTAGGGTTATGAATAGATCTAAAATATTTTTTAAAAGTGCAGCTTAGTCTCATACAGTTACTGAATACTTAAAATTCTTCATAAATCTTAAGGACATCAGTTGTCAGGATGTCTGTACTCGTCTATGGGTTTTCAGTTTTTGTTCCCTTTAATAGCTTAGAAAGGAAGATACGAACTATGAGAATTGTTAAAGCAACAAAAAAGTCTCCCTGTGTTTTCTTTTGAGGGGAAAGGTAATTTGTTAAGAAACCTCCTTGACAGGATGATGGAACATACTTCTTTTGTTTTTTTCCCACTGTGTAGAGCCATGAGAATCAAATGAAAGCTAGGCTTACTGTAACACATTGACTGACAATTAGATTTTAAAACCCTAGGAAATAGGATCTCATAATGGTACCTAATGGGATTCTGAAATAAAGTCTGCTGCTCTCAGGTATCATCAGGTAGTGAAATTAAAAGAAAAGCACAGAAATTCAATTATTGCTAGAATCAGCTCGTTAAGTTGGTTGCTGTCACAACTAGAAGATTCTTTAACTCCATGGCAATACTGCATATTTTTGGTATCTTGTGTCATTAGAGGTTATTATGCCTCATAAAGTTAATAAATGTGAATCAAATTCTTTACACATGAAATCTTTTTGAGGCTTATTTTATATGTATCCTCACAAAGCATAGCAATTTTATTAACATACAAAGCTAACAGAATTTGATGCAGCAGTAAATATCTGGAATGTGATGACTTAATTATACCACTATTATTAAAATGTCATAATTTTAAGTATGGCAGTAATGCCCCATTTTTATAAATTTCATGTGAATTGCATCTCATGAGATAATACTCAGATATTGATAAAAGAGTACAGAAAGTAACCACTGAGTGTAACTTAGACATTCAATGATAACAATAATGTAAATGCAAATAATGAAAATCATGGCTTATTTTACTATTAAATCTAATGCTATGACAACAAAAAAAATTAACGTTTGACTTTTGTTGTTTGATTAAAATTTTTCCCTTAGTATACGTTTCTCAATTTTTCTATGGTCCATTATTAATGATGTTCCAAAACTAATTAGAGGAATAAAAAATGTATTATTTGGAATATGAATCCAGCCACTAGAGAGAAAAATGTTAGGAGCTCATTAATCTAAAGTCTTTTCAAATGCATTTTTAAGTGAAAGTGACTTTGTTAATCATAATATCCTAATAATCATTTTATACATATACATATATATACACACACACAGAGAAAGAGAGAGAGAGAGAGACAGAGAAAGACACAGAGAAAGAATTTTTCTTTTGAAGTAAAAACATAATGTCAAAAGAAAAGCTGATTCTTTCTACAAAGGAAAGAAGGCAAGACTGATTATTGATAAATATAAAAGGACATGTGCCTTGAGACCCCCTGCAGTAGAGTTTCATCGCTTACATCTGTCTGTGCTTGGTTTGTCCCTCAGTAGTAGCTGAATTTCCTTTAGTTGCAGAAAGAGGTACACTGGTCAAACTCCCTCAAAAGACGTCCTCATTCTTTTTCACAGAAGCAAGTGCATGCAAATAGAGAGGATAAGAAAAAACTCAGTGGATTTAGGAGAATCAAGTTACACCCATGACACATGCCCTAACTTTAAAATATAGATCATTTGAGCCTATTTAATTTCAAGTTATTATTAATTCTTTATTCAAGAGACCTAAACTTAATGAGCTTTCACTGAATTACGGGAAGCAGAGAATTCAAAAAGGTATGTTTTTCCAGACATGAGAATAGAAAATCAAAAGAATTAATTGAGACAATTTAGTTTTATTATTAAAAGTCAGGAATGCTAAGCACAGAAAAAGATTGACAAAAATAGCATAAAATTAGGAATATTAGAATGTATGTAAAGAAATACTAGGTGATATAACTACCTAGTATTTTCTCATTTTCAAAATACTAGGTGGTTAGAGAAAATAAAGTATAAAAAATTGGAAACATGTTAAATTTTTGAAACAGCCAAACTTTTTTTTTTTTCTAGCAGAAAAAAAGGCATAACAAAGCAAACAGCACAAAACAAACGGATTAGCAGGACAATTAAACTCTGGTGGTTGGATTCTACCATCATCACATTGATAATAAAAAGCAACAAATAACTATTTTATGAGTATTAATTCAAGAGAGGCTTGAGAGCAAGAGAAAGGGGAGAAATAAAGTTCATTAAAAAGCTGCAATCAGGTATCACAGCTTTTTATTTCAGGTTGGATGGTGAAGATACTAAAGGCAGGAGAGTGTGATGGTTATTCACAAGGACTTAGGAGTCAGACAGATCTGACTTTGAGCCGTGCCTTTGCTACCTATAGTCTAAGTGGTCACTGGAAATCTCATTTTCTTCATTTGTAAAATGAAGTTAATAACAATACTTGTTTCATACAGTTGTTCTGAGGATAAAATTACATAGTGTTTGGCACATAGCATACACTAAACAAATTGTAGCTATTGTTATTAATAAGTCACGCGGACACAGAAAGTGAAAACTACGTGGCTCCTGCTGGAGATTGTGTGGTTTCTATGATCTTCCCTATGATCCAGCTGAGAAACTGAGTAAGGCTGAAATCACCAAGATATGCTTATAGAGTTACCACACTCTGAGCCCTGGCTCAGTACTGTGTGCCTGCACAAAGGTGCCTTCAGGTCTTCAAATTGATAAGCTGCATATGCCTAGATAGGTAGAGTTCTAATTCACACAAAGGTTCCATATTGTCTCAGTCCGGATCACCAGCTGTCCTTCCCAACTGCAGTGTTGACTATAGCAATGTTTCTTAGTGTGGTAAACAGCTCTGCATCTCAAGTCAAAGAAGTGACCCATTTCTGATTTACAAATTACCATGGGTTTCTATGTAGCGTTTTTTATTTACTAGCACACAGCTGAGACTTTAGTTGTCTCTTAAATCATTTAGTTTTGTAGTTTTCAATCCAACAATTACCTGATCACCTACTCTTTTATAGCAGCAACTGACTGCAGTCAGTTTTTATATCTCACTTTTTGTGAATGAAATCAATCTGGGTTAATCACAGAGCAGGAATGGATTGATAAGAAGGTAATGAGGTGGTTTAGGAAGTTTGGAACTTTTGTTACAAGAAATCATTTTATTTCATAGCCAATGGTGGTCTATTATTTGTGTCAAGAATGGCAAAAGGTCTCAGATTTTAACCCAACTTGAATGTTACAAAGCTGACCTGCCATAGTTTCATGGATACTGGTCAAAGAAACAAGATTCCTAGGTCAGAGGTAAAACACACAATTTATTACCTCAATAGCAGTAAGAAGGATAACAGCATTTTTGTGTTGGTTTCCTGAGCCCCATTTCTCATAGGGAGGTGTAAAGATGGACAGATGTTTACCTGCACATACAGTAAATCTTATTACAGGAGAAGAATACTAAGCATAGGGAACCCAGATCTTTTATAATGAGCAGTAAGAATGCCAAACCTCCTTTTGCTTCATAGAAAGAAAGTGTCTCTGTCATCTAAGGCTTTACTTTATACAAACATCCTTGAAATTATAGTTCAGAACAAAAGACAGTAAGTGCCTCTACTCGAAAGATACGCAGAAACAGGAGATATTCATGGAGAGTTACCTCTCAATGACACAGAAGACTGTGGAAGACTTCCCCAAAGGAAATATCACTATTATTCATTAGCTATTGAGCTTATTTATATAAACCTGAGGTGTTAAAATGTGATTTTAATAATGAATTGACAATCTTTCTAAAAATAAGTTCAGAGTATTTATATATCCTTTAAGAGAAAAGAAACATTAAATATAATTGTTCTAAAAATGAGAAGTAAATAGCCTAAAATTGTAAGCAAGCCCAACTCTGTGCATCCCCTTTTTAGCCTCTTATTCTTTACATAGATAAAAATTACATAAACATTTTGCAGGTAACTTTCGGCACAGATATTGTGGGCTGATTTCCTTTTGGTTTTTCTTTTTTAAAATAATCACTTTTAAAACAATTTCCATATAGCTAGAGATACTGCCTATAAAACCAATAGTAAAAAGACTATATTTTAAAATAGAGAAAAACAAAACCAATAATTTTTTACTTAATCTCCATGGTTAAAACATATCCAAAACTCAATAAGATAAATAAGACAAAGTTATAGAAGTTAATTAAAATTGAATTATTTTCACAAATATACAGAATGAAAAAGCAAAGAGAAAATAAATTTTGTAATAGTAAATTGAGAAATAAGATTAATGATGTTGTAACACACTTGAGATATTGATCCTTTCCTTTTATCAGACTTCAACAGAAAAAAAATGGAGAAAAGAAATGTAAACAATTAAGAGGTAATAAAGAATGCAAAAAGAATGCCCCTGCCCTTTTCCTTGCTGGGCAGGTATGAGAAATGTTGAAAATCATTTATAAATGAGCAGACTTACTGTACTTGAATCCATGAACACTGAGGAATGTTGAGCACTGTTAATGAACTACGCTCTTTTATATAATCATAAAGAAGATAATAGGCATCAATGATTAGGAGAGATAAGTAATATGCAATAGACGACCTTTAAAAGAGAGATGAATATTTGACAGGTTCAGTAGATCTTTTCTCTGGTGTGTAACTGACCGAAAGGAAAGAACTGTTTGATGACAAATAAATGACCTGGAGAAAGTGAGCACTCAGAGTATGAAATAAGACAAAATTAACAATAAATTGTGTAAATATAACTAATACTGAAATAGGTAGAATGTACTTTAAATTGTAGGTACATAGATATTAAAGGCAAGGGCACCATAACAAAAGACAAATTTTTTAAATGACACAAAATTGTAACAATAGTATGAAGAAAGTTAAGCCTACCAGGAAAAGAAAGTTTTTGACATAGAAAGAAAGCAAGCAAAACAATCTTCATTTAGCTCAACAAACTTGACAGAACATCAAAGGTGACTGAGTGGACCTCTGGAGCTGGCTTGCACTGTCTGGAAGGGCCAATTGTTAAACATCAGATAATTTGCAAGATGGATGTTAAAATGTTTGGGGTTTCATATTTGCCATAGTGAGAGCATTTACAACATGAAAATCAGCAAATGATAAAGTCAGGATCATTTTTTTTTTTCTTTATTAAGTCACCATTGCAGCTGCTGCAAGAGAGGACTTATCTTGGACAGATTTTGAAGGATTAACCAATAACAAAGTCAAGGCTGAACTTACTACATCCGTTGGTGTCTTGTCTATTTAAAAACAAGTCTTAAAATCAGAAGGCATTAATCATATTTTGGTAAATAGAGAATTATAGTCTAAGTTAATAAAACTTGATCTAACAGAAATTTTTAAATATGGGTTTTTTCTTGATTATATAAGCAATGCATTCTCAGTGTAGTGAATACAAAACATTAAAAAGTTAAAAATTTAAGAACATCTAATTCTATAACAGAGATACACTGTTAATATTTTAATGTATTATACTTGTCTTGAAAAATTAGTGTGTGTATACACACACACACATGCATATATATGTGTGTGTATATATATATATATTCTGTTTTGCAACTTGCTTTTTATAATATTATACCTTAGCTGCATAGAATTGTATTGAGATTTTAACCATTCCTTTATCGTAGGTTATTTATAATATTTTATGTATTTAGGTATAATTATAAATAAAACTCCAATAAGCATCTTCAAACATTTATCACCTCATTCCTGCTTATTGCCACAAAACAGCTTTCCAGAAGAGGAATTACTGCAACTAAGGGAATGAACATTATTGTTAAGTCTCTTCCACATAGTAAACCACTGCTTTGCAGAAAGCTGGTTTGAACGTTTACTTCCTTCATCAGTGTGCATGAATGCTCATCTCCCGACAGCTGCCTAGCATGGATTATTATCATTTTTAGGAAATGGGATCAAGGAGTCAGCATCTATAAAGGTTTTCTGAGACTAAGGCTAGGAAAACTCTACCAATAAAAGCTGTCCGTCCCTGAGAGTAATACATCACCTAGCCAGGTCTCAAACTGTCTGAAGTCCATTAGAAAACAATAAGTTGAAAATTTCCCTCAGATGCTCCAGATGAGCCAGAGATCTCTTCTCTTCAACGGCATTTATATTTTTAGTCCAATTTGTCTCTAGCTGAGGCAGGTTGTCTAAACTCAGCACTGCAGCTAATCTCAAACTCAGCATGAACTTAACAAATGTTTGGTAGTAGGTATAGTGGTGTTGTTATCTATCTTTTATAGGTAATTAAAGGGGTCATGTTTACTGATCAGCCCAGGCGGTTCCTGTTTCTTTTCTTTATATTTTCATCTGCATGTTGAGATTTGACCAGATTCCAGTACTTGCTGCTCTCTCACAGCTGGAAAAATTGGTATTGTTTTAATTTGCACTTACTATTATTAAAAGTAAGATTCAACATAATGACTAAGTTTAATTAATAGCTATGTGTGTTTACTCTTCTTGGAGTTGCCTATTAACAACTTTTTCCTATTTTTCTTCCTGGTGAAAGGGGAAAATTAAGTGTATCTCTCACCTGATACACAATGAGTCAAATCTTACAGATTTTGCTTTTCCATTACTCTCAGATTTGTCTGCACTTCTCCTTATCCAATGTTACTTGCTCCATCATCTCTCTTAGACTGCAGACTGGTTTCACTGCTTGTAAGCCTGTTGCCCATTGCTCCAAGAGTCATTGTTCTAAAATACTTCAAAAAAAGAAAACACGAATCAAAATCATTCTGATCGGGTTTTTATTTTCCCCTAGACCCATCCATGCATTTTATGCTACAGAATTTTTCAACTCTGTCCAGTTCTTCACTTAAGTGTCCCAGAGTTTTCTTCTACTCTGCACCTCTGTTTCTTTTCTTTTTTTTTTTTTTTTGAGTCGGAGTTTCACTCCTGTTACCCAGGCTGGAGTGCAATGGCACGATCTCAGCTCACCGCAACCTCCACCTCCTGGGTTCAGGCAATTCTCCTGCCTCAACCTCCCAAGTAGCTGGGATTACAGGCATGCGCCACCACGCCCAGCTAATTTTTTGAATTTTTAGTAGAGACAGGGTTTCACCATGTTGACCGGGATGGTCTCGATCTTTTGACCTCGTGATCCACCCGCCTCGGCCTCCCAAAGTGCTGGGATTACAGGCTTGAGCCACCGCGCCCGGCCCTTCTTTCTTTTTTAAAGTACACAGAACCAAAAAGGATACTACAGTGAATACTGGAAAAAGACAAAATGAAATATTTACCTACTTCCCATTTCTATTGGATTATTGATTCCTACTGATTTGAACTGATTTATATTGACCTTTTAATAAATGAAACCCTTAAATACTTTTACAGAAGTTACTGTGATTTTTTTTTAATTCTTTATTTGTATGATTGGCTTTAGGGTCCATTTGCAAAGTCTTTGATTCACTCCTGTTAAATTTTACCTTAAGAAACACAGATTGAAAAAAGCAAAAAGGACTTGGTACTATATAAAGTAATCAAGAACTAATAGCCAACTAAGACCAATAGGTTGCCATATTACCATAAAAAATATAGATAGAAATACTGTCTCCTAAAACAATGTTGGTCCATGAACCATGTGTAATTGACCACAATACGATAAGTAAAGACATTGAGAGCAAGCATTTAGAATCTTTTGTGATAATTTGGCATTTATATGACATCTAATGCAATATATAATTTTGTGCTACTTAAACCTAACAATAAAAAGTTGGGATTTGTAAAAACTATATATGCATCCTCTGTGATTTGTTTTTGGATCCTGGATGTGGTATCACTTTGTGTGGTAAGGAGGCCTTCTAAATACTCACCAACTTCATTAATGAACAAAGAGAGGGAGAGGACCAAGATATCTGACTTGAAGCAGCCAGTGTGTGCCACTGTCATAGAGAGGAGAATGAGTGGTGAGTAAACATCAGCTCTTCAACTCGATCTTCCAACCAGACATGGTGGGATTCATCAAGGTAGCAACATGACTCATGAAAAACAGAGTAGAAGGAGACAAGATGAACACCCATCCAGGACTGGTGTGGGTCAGGAGTCTTCCTACTGCAGGGAAATGAGTGAGAGGCTCCAGGAACCCATACTCTGGCACTCTGCCAAAAACCTTTGCCACACTGGCCTCAGGAGATTGATTCCCTGTAGCACTCTCGTTGCTTCTAGACCGATGAAGACAGCCACAAAAAGTCTGGGCAGAGCTACCCTCAGGCACACATTGAGTCTGAGGGTCCTTGGACTTCTGGGCATCCTGGTGCCAATGGCTGCAACTCCAGCAATAGATGAGGCCAGTCTCTTTTAGGGACCCCAAGGATAGTGGCTGAATCCACGGGGCTGAGGAGCAGATGGACTACAGGCCTCGTCTATACTGCATGCCACCAGACAAGGCCCACTGGCCTGGGACCCTAGCCTGACCATCCCATGCCCTCCTAAGCTCTCCACTGGTAGCAGCCCTGCACTTCCTGAGGATGGAGCAGCAAAAGGAAGGAGACAGGCCTGCCAGTTTTGCTGCTTTGCAGCTCCCGCCCCTACTGCTCTCAGGCTCAGGAGTGAGCAAAATGATTAATGACTAACATGGGTCCCCACACAGTGCAGCTGCCTTACGAGAAAGCAGCCAGACTGTTTTCCACACAGGTCGCACTTCTCAGTGGACAGGGCCTCCTGACCTGGGACCCCAGCCACCCCACTGCTACCTGGGCTATCCGGCGGGCAGCAGCTTTGTGCTTCCCTGGGACCAAGCTCCCAGTGGTGGCAGGCAGGCCCATCATTTTTGCTACTCTGCAGCTTCAGCCCCTACTGCCCTGAGTCTCAGGAGGGAGAAAAGTGATTAAGAGCTAAAGTGGGCCCCTAGCAAGCATAGCTGCCTTACAGAAAAGTACCCAGATAGTATTCCATGTGGATTCCTGCCCCTTTTACTCCATTGGGCGGGGTCTCTTGACCTGGAACCCCAACACAATCATCCTGCTGCTACTTAAAGGCTCCACTTGGTAGAGGTTCTGCATTTCTCAACAAAGGAAATGGCCAGAGAAAACCTACCACCACTCTCCCATTGTAGCTGGAATGGAAGCACCCTTACTACCCATGGGCTGGGAAAGGAACAGAGGGCCTGGCTATGTCACTGGCACCTCCAACACACCACAGCAACAATACAGAGAGGAGGCCAGTCTCTCTTCCCTGTGAGTCTCCATCCCCTATTCTTCACCAGGTAGGGCTCCTGGCTCAGGACCACAGAGCAGCTGCCCCACCCCCATCTGAGCATTCCCACTGGTAGTGGCTTTGTGCATCCCTGGTGAGCTCCCAGAGGGAACCAACAAACCCTCTACCCTGCCACTTCAGCAGTTCTCCCCTTGTTGTCTTTGAACTGGGGTAGGAAAAAGAGCCTGAGGGTTCTACTCATGCCTCCAGCACACTGCAGTTGCCATATGGAAATGAGCCCAGTCTCTCCTCCCTGTGAGCCTCTGACTCCCTGCTCTTCACCAAGCAGGGCCCCTGACTCAGGTCTGCAAAGCAACCACCACACTCCCTGGTGGAACATTCCCCTGGTAGCAGCTCTGTATTTCTCTGGGGTAGAGCTCCTAGAGGCAACTGAAAGCCCCTTTGCCACTGCCACTGCACTGGTACTGCCCTTGCTGCCCTCAGACTGGGGAAGGAACAAAGACCCTGAGTGCTTTACTGAGACCACCACCAGACTGAAGTCACCCTAAATAGAAGAGGCCAGCCTATCTTCCCTGTGAGCCCCCCACTCCCCTGCTCATCACCAAGCAGGGGATCCCAGCTTGAGCCCACAATGCAGTCACCCCAGCCCAGACTGATCATTCTGATTGGTAGTGGCTCTGTGTTTCTATGGGGTGGCACCCCAATAAACAAGTGAAAGGTCCTCTGCCATTGCCACTGCCAAAGTCATGGTCCCTGCCACCCCCAAACTGGGGAGGAAGCCTGAGTTCACCCCAGCGGTGTTGTGTGTAGGCCAGGTGTGCCAAACTGAGATTGCAGTAAGAACTCCAACGGGAGAGGAATCCACACCATCAGACAACTAAAAGGAAGCATGACCACAACTGTGAGGAAATACAGAAGAACAATATGACTGAATAAGAGTATACCTACTGGCCATTACACCTCAGAACCATCTACTGAATCACAGCCCAAACATCAACACCAAAAATACTTTGCTAATGTACCCCCTCAGTGAAACCAAGGGTAATAATTCAGCTTCAAATAAAGACCCTGCACGAAGCTTCAGCCCTCTGAAAACATCCAGAAATGAAGACAACTGACTATACTCAAATCACACCACAGTTAAAGGAACATCAGCCCATATAGATGAGAATGAATCAGCAAAGTCTCCAGCAACTCAGAAAATCAGAATGTCTTCTTTTTTCCAAAAAACTGTACTAGTTCCCCAACAATGGTTCTTAACCAGGCTGAAATGGCTGGAATAACAATCAAAGAATTCAAAATACGGAAAAGAATGAAGATCATTGAGATTCAGAAGAAAGTTGAAACCCAATTCAAGGAATCTAAGGACTACAATAAAATGATATAGGAACTGAAAGATGAAGTAGCCACTTTAAGAAAAATACGAGCTCATCTGATACAGTTGAAAAACTCAGTGTAAGGATTACATAATGCAATCACAAGTATTAACAACAAAATAGACCAAGCTGAGGAAAGAATGTCAGAGCTTAAAACTGGTTTGCCAAACTAATCAATCAATCAACCAACCAATCAATCAATTCAGTCAATCAACCAAACTGAAATGTGGGATTATGTAAAGTGGCCAAATCTAAGACTCATTGGTATCCTTGGAAGACAAGGCGAGAAATAAGCAACTTGGAAAACATATTTGAGGATATCATTTATAAAAATTTCTCCAACCTTTTTCCAGAGGTCAACATTCAAACCCAGAAAATGAAGAGAACCCCTGCAAGATACTATACAAGATGACCATCCCCAAGACACATAGTTATTAGATTCTCCAAGGTTAACAAGAAAGAATAAATGCTAAAGACAGCTAGAGAGAAAGGGCAGGTCAACTACAACAGAAGAGGCAACTACAAACCCCACCAGGCAACAGCAGACATTTCAGCAGGAACCACACAAACAAGAAGAGTATGAGGGCCTATATTCAGTATTCCTAAATAAAATTCCAACAAGGCATTTTACATACACCCAAACTAAGCTTTATAAATGAAGGAGAAATAAGAACCTTGGTCTGGGCGTGGTGGTTCACACCTGTAATCCCAGCATTTTGGGAGGCCGAAGCAGGTGGATCACAAGGTCAAGAGATCGAGACCATCCTGGTCAACATGGTGAAACCCCGTCTCTACTAAAAATACAAAAAACTTAGCTGGCCACAGTGGCGCGTGCCTGTAATCCCAGCTACTCAGGAGGCTGAGGCAGGAGAATTGCCTGAACCCAGGAGGCGGAGGTTATGGTGAGCCGAGATTGCATCATTGCACTCCAGCCTGGGTAACAAGAGCAAAGCTCCGTCTCAAGAAAAAAAAAAAAAAAGAAAGAAAGAAGAACCTTTTCAGAATAAAGAAGTGCCAAAGAAATTCATTACCACCTTTCACTTTACAAGAAGTTCTTAATGGAGTGTGGAATATGGAAATGAAAGATTGTTACTGGCCATCACGCATACAAACAAATAATTAGGTACATAAACTATTGACACTATCAAGTAACTATACAATCAAATCTGCATAATAACCAGTTAACAACACAATGACAGGATTAATATTAACTGTGAATGTAAACAGGCTAAATGCCCCAATTAAAAGGCAAAAAGTGGAAAAGTCTGTTCAAGAAATAAGATCCAAATCTGTGCTGTCTTTAAAAGGCCTATCTCACATGCAATGACACCCATAGGCTTAAAATAAAGAAATATAGAAAACTCTACCAGGCAGACAGAAAAGCAGGAGTTACTATTCTAATTTTAGATAAAACAGACGTTAAACCAGCAATGATTTAAAAAGACAAAGAAAGGCATTACATAATGGTAAAGGGTTCAATTCAACAAGATTTAACTATTCTAAATATATGTGGACCTAGGAGAAGAGGAGCACACAGATACATTTTTTTAAAAAAAGGTTTTTAGAGCCCAACAAAGGAAGGTTTCCTTTGTTGGGCTCTAAAAAACTTCCACTATAATACAATGATAGAGGAAGAATTCAACACCCCAGTGACAGTATTAGAAAAATGATCAAAGCCAAAAGCTAACAAAGATATTCAGGACCTGAACTCAATATTTGACCAAATGGACCTAACAAATATCTACAGAACTCTATGCCCCCAAAAAGGAGAATACACATTATTCTCATCGCTACATGACACATACTCTAAAATTGCACACATAATCACTCATAAAACAATTCTAATATAATTCAAAAAATCAAAATTATACCAACCATGCTCCCTCCTGGATCACAGCACAATACAAATAGAAAGCAGTATCAAGATCATTTATAACCATACAACTACATGGAATTAAACAGCCTACTCCCAAATGACTTTGGAGTAAACAATGAAATTGAGGCAGTAATCAAGAAATTCACTGAAACTAATAAAAACAAAGATACAACATACGAGAATCTCTGAGACACAGCAGAGGCAGTGTTAAGGTAAAAGTTTATAGTGCTAAGTGCCCACATCAAAAAGTGAGAAAAATCTCAAAACAACAATCTAACATCACGGGTAGGGGAACTAGAAAAACAAGAGCAAACTAACCTCAAAGCTAGTAAAAGACAAGATATAACCAAAATCAGACCTGAATTTAAAGAAATTGAGACCAGAAAAAAAACAAAGAAAAGATCAATGAAACCAGAAGTTGGTTAGTTGAAAAAATAAGATACAGAGACTACTAGCTAGACTAACAAAAGAAAACAGAAGATCCAAACACAATCATAAATGACAAAGGAGACATTACCACTGACCTCACAGAAATGCGCACACACACACACACACACACACACATCGAGACTATTAGAACACCTCTATGCATACATATTAGAAAACCTAGAAGAAATGGAGACATTTCTGGAAAAATACACCTCAAAATTGAACTAGGAAGAAAATCAAACTCTTAGCAGACTGATAACAAGATCTGAATTGTCATTAGCAATAAAAAGCCTACCAACGAGAAAAACACCAAGTCCAGAGGGATTAACAGATAAATTCTACTAGACACATAAAGAAGAACTGGTACCATTTCTACTAAAAGTATTTTAAAAAATCGAAGAGGATGGACTCCTCTTGAACTCAGTTTATAAGGGCAGCATCATCCTGATACCAAAACCTGTAAAAGACACAACAACAACAAAAACTTTAGGCAAATATTGTTGATGAACATAGATGCAAAACCCTTCACAATATACTAGTCAACAAAATCGCTAATCAACCACAATCAAGTAGGCATTACCTCTGGGATCCAAGGTTGGTTTAACATACGCAAATCAATAAATGTGATTAATCTCATAAGCAAAACCACATTATTATATCAATAGATACATAAAAGGCTTTGATAAAATTCAGTATCACCTCATATTAAAAACCCTCAACATCGCTTCTTGGCCTTTTGGCTAAGATCAAGTGTAAAAACTCTTAACAAACTAAGCATTGAAGAAACATATCTCAAAATAATAAAAGCCATCTAGGACAAAGCCACAGCCAACATCAAACTGAGTGGGTAAAACCTAGAAGCATTCCCCCTTGAGAACCAGAACAAGACAAAGAAGCCCACTCTCACCACTCCTATTCAACATAGTACTGGAAGTCTTAGCCACAAGAGTCAGTCAAGAGAAATAGATAAAAGTCATTCAAATAGGAAGAGAGGATGTCAAACTGCCTCCATTTGCAGACAATATAATTTTTTACCTAGAAAACCCTACAGTATCTGCCTCAAAACTCCTTGATCTGATAAACAACTTCAGCAAATTTTGTGCTACAAAATCAATGTACACAAATCAGCAGCATTTCTATACACCAATAATGCCCAAGCTACAGGTCAAATTTAGAATGAAATCTCATTCACAATTGCCATAGAAAAAGATAAAATGAGGTGGCTGGCAAGATGGCCAAATAGAAACAGCTCCAGTCTTAGCTCCCAGTGAGGTCAATGCAGAAGGTAGGTGATTTCTGCAGTTCCAACTGAGGCACCTAGTTCATCTCACTGGAACTGGTTAGACAGGGGCTGTAGCTCATGGAGGACAAGCTGAAGCAGGGTGGAACATTACCTCACATGGGAAGCATAAGGGGTCAGCAAACTTCCCCCCTTAGCCAATGGAAGCTGTGCGGGACTGTGCCATGAGGAAGAGTGCATTCCAGCCCAGATCCTACACTTCCCCCACAGTCTTTGCAACCCACAGACCAGGGGATTTCCTCAGGTGCTTACAACACCAGGTCCCTGGGTTTCAAGCACAAAACTGGGCAGCCATTTGGGCAAACACAGGTCTATCTGCAGGAGTTTTTTTTCCACACCCCAGTGGTGCCTGGACCACCAGAGAGACAAAACTATTTACTTCCCTAGAAAGGGGGCTGAAGCCAGGGAGCCAAGTAGTCTAGCTCAGTGGACCCCACCCCCATGGCACCCAGCAAGCTAAGATCCACCAGCTAGAAATTCTAATTGCCAGCATAGTAGTCTGAAGTTGACCTTGGATGCTTGAGCTTGGTGGGGGGAGGGGTGTCTGCCATTACTGAAGCTGAGTAGTTGATTTTCCCCTTACAGTGTAAACAAAGCTGCTGAAAAATTTTAACTGGGTGAAGCCTACCACAACTCAACAAAGCCAGTGTAGCCAGACTGCCTCTCTAGATAACTCCACTCTTGGCAGGGCATCTCTGAAAAAAAGGCAGCAGCCTCAGTCAGTGAGGAGCTTAGAGATAAAACTCCCATCTCCCTGGCACAGAGCACCTGTGGGAAGGGGTAGCTGTGGCTGCAGCTTCAGCAGATTTAAATATTACTGCATGCCAGCTCTGAAGAGAGCAGTGGACCTCCCAGCACAGGGCTTTGAGCTCTGCTAAGGGATAGACTGCCTCCTCAAGTAGGTCCCTGACCCCTAGGCCTTCTAACTGAGAGACACCTTCCAGCAGAGGTCGACAGAAACCTCATTCAGGAGGGCTCTGGCTGGCATCTGGCGGGTACCTCTCTGGAATAAACTTCCAGAGGAAGGAACAGGCAGCTATCTTTGCTGTTCTGCAATCTCCACTACTGATACCCAGGCAAACAGGGTTGGAGCAGAACTTCAGCAAACTCCAGCAGACCAGCAGGAGAGGGGCCTGACTGTTAGAAGGAAAACTAACAAATAAAAAGGAATTGCATCGACATCAACAAAAAGGACATCCACAAAAATCACAGCTGGAGGTCACCAACAACAAAGACCAAAGGTAGATAAATTCATGACGATGAGGAAAAACCAGTGCAAAATGGCTGAAAATTCCAAACACCAGAATGCCTCTTCTCCTTCAAAGGATCAGAACTCCTCGCCAGCAAGGGAACAAAACTGGATGGAAAATGAGTTTGACAAATTGACAGAAGTAGGTTTCAGAAGGTGGGTAATAATAAACTCCACCAAGCTAAAGAAGCATGTTCTAGCCCAATGCAAGGAAGCTAAGAACCTTGAAAAAAGGTTAGAGGAGTTGCTAACTAGAATAACCAGTTTATAGAAGAACATAAATAACTGGATGGAGCTGAAAAACACAGCACGAGAACTTCGTGGAGCATACACAAATATCAGTAGCCAAACTGATCAAGCAGAAGAAAGGATATCAGAGATTGAAGATCAACTTAATGAAATAAAGCATGAAGACAATATTAGACAAAAAAGTAAAAAGGAATGAACAAAGCCTCCATGAAATATGGGACTATGGGAAAAGACCAAACTGCATTTCACTGGTATACCTGAAAGTGATGGAGAGAATGGAACCAAGTTGGAAAACACTCTTTAGGATATTATCCAGGAGAATTCTCCCAACCTAGCAAGAGAGGCCAACAATTAAATTCAGGAAATACAGAGAACACCATGAAGATATTCATCAAGAAGAGCAACCCCAAGACACATAATTGTCAGATTCACCACCAAGGTTGAAATTGAAGAAAAAAATGTTAAGGACAGAGAGAAAGGTTGGGTCACCCACAAAAGGAAGCCGATCAGACAGATAGCAGATCTCTCTGCAGAAACCCTACAAGTCAGAAGAGAGTGGATATTCAACATTCTTAAAGAATTTTCAACATTCTTAAAGAATTTTCAAACTAGAATTTCATATCCAGCCAAACCAAGCTTCATAAGCAAAAAAGAAATAAAATCCTTTACAGACAAGCAAATGCTGAGTGATTTTCCCACCAACAGGCCTGCCTTACAAGAGCCCCTGAAGGAAGCACTAAAGAAGGAAAGGAAAAACCAGTACCAGCCACTGCAAAAATATACCAAACTGTAAAGACCATTGACAGTGTGAAGAAACTGCATCAACTAATGGATAAAATAACCAGCTAGCATCATAATGACAGGATCAAATTCACACATAAAAATACTAACCTTAAATGTAAATGGGCTAAATGCCCCAATCAAAAGACACAGACTGGCAAATTGGATAAAGAGTTAGGACCCATTGGTGTGCTGTATTCAGGAGACCCATCTTACGTGCAAAGATACATGTGGGCTCAAAATAAAGGGTTGGAAGAAGATTTACCAAGCAAAGGGAAAGCAAAAAAAAAAAAAAAAAGGCAGGGTTTGCAATCCTAGTCGCTGATAAAACAGAGTTTAAACTAACAAAGATCAAAAAAGACAAAGAAGGGCATTACATAATGGTAAAGGGAACAATGCAACAAAAGAATAGCTAACTATCCTAAATATATATCCACCCAATACAGTAGTACCCAGATTCATAAATCAAGTTCTTAGAGACCTACAGAGACTCAGACTCCCACACAATGATAGTGGGAGACTTTTACACTCCACTGTCAATATTAGACTGAACAATGAGACAGAAAATTAACAAGGATATTCAGGACTTAAATTCAGCTCTGGACCAAGTAAACTTAATATACATCTACAGCACTGTTTACCCCAAATCAACAGAATATACATTCTTCTCAGCACCAGATCACACTTATTTTAAAATTGACCTCATAATTCAAAGTAAAACACATCTCAACAAATGCAAAAAAAAAAAAAAAAACAGAAATCATAACAAACAGTCTCTCAGACCACAGTGCAATCAAATTAGAACTCAGGATTAAGAAAGCCACTCAAAACCGCACAACTACATGGAAACTGAGCAACGTGCTCATGAATGACTACTGAGTAATAACAAAATTAAGGCAGAAATAAAAAAGTTCTTTGAAACCAATGAAAACAAAGACACAATGTACCAGAATATCTGGGACTCAGCAAATGCAGTGCTTAGAAAGAAACTTATACCACTAAATGCCCACAGGAGAAAGCAGGAAAGATCTAAAATCAACACCCTAACATCACAGTTAAAAGAACTAGAGAAGAAAGAGCAAACAAATTCCAAAGCTAGTAGAAGACAAGAAATAACTAAGAGCAGAGCTGAAGGAAATAGAGGCACAAAAAAAAAAAAACCTTCAAAAAAAATCGATGAATCCAGGACTGTTTTTTTTTTTTGAAAAGATTAACAAAATAGATAGACCACTAGTCAGATTAACAAATAAGAAAAGAGAGAAGAACCAAATAGACACAATAAAAAATGATAAGGGGATATCACCAATGATGCCACAGAAATACAAACTACCATCAGAGTATAAACACCTTTATGCAAATAAACTAGAAAATCTAGATGAAATGGATAAATTCCTGGACACTTATACCCTCCCAAGACTAAACCAGGAAGAAATCAAATCCCTGAATAGACGATAACAAGTTCTGAAATTCAGGTAGTAATTAATAGCCTACCAACCAAATAAAGTCTTGGACCAGACGGATTCACAGATGAATTCTACCAGAGGTACAAAGAGGAGCTGGTAGCATTCCTTCTGAAACTATTCCAAACAACAGAAAAAGAGGGATTCCTCCCTAACTCATTTTATGAGGCCAGCATCATCCTGATACCACAACCTGGCAGATACACATCAAAAAAGAAAATTTCAGGCCAATATGCCTGATGAACATCAATGCAATAATCCTCAATAAAATACTGGCAAACTGAATCCAGCAGCACATCAAAAAGCTTATCTGCCACAATCTAGTCAGCTTTATCCTTGGGATACAAGGCTGGTTTAACATATGCAAATGAAAAAACATAATCCATCACATAAACAGAACCAATGACAAAAAACACAGGATTACCACAATAGATGCAGAAAAGGCCTTCATTAAATTAAATGACCCCTCATGCTAAAAACTCTCAATAAACTAGGTATTGATGAAAAGTATCTCAAAATAATAAGAGCTATTTAGGATAAACTCACAGCCAATATCATACTAAATGGGCAAAAGCCAGAAGCATTCCCTTTGAAAACTGGCACAAGACAAGGATGTTCTCTCTCACCACTCCTATTCAACATAGGAATGGAAGTTCTGGCCAGGGCAACCAGGCAAGAGAAAGAAATAAAGTGTCTTCACATAGGAAGAGAGGAAGTCAAATTGTCTCTGGTTACAAATGACATGATTACGTATTTCGAAAATCCCATCACTTCAGCCCCAAATCTCCTTAACCTAATAAGCAACTTCAATGAAGTCTCAGGATACAAAATCAATGTGCAAAATCACAAGCATTCCTACACACCAATAATAGACAAGCAGAGAGTGAAATCATGAGTGAATTCCCATTCAGAATTGCTACAAAGAGAATAAAATACCTAGGAATACAACTTACAAGGGATGTAAAGGATCTCTTCAAGAACTACAAACCATTGCTCAAGGAAATGAGAGAGGAGAAACAAATGGAAAAACTCATGGATAGGAAATGCTCATGGATAGGAAAACACAGTATCATGGAAATGACCATACTACCCAAAGTAATTTATAGATTCAATGCTACCCCCATCAAAGTCCCATTGATGTTCTTCACAGAATTAGAAAAAACTACTTCAAATTTGATACAGAATCAAAAAAGAACCTGTATAGCCAAGACAATCCTAAGCAAAAAGAACAAAGCCGGAGGCATCACACTACCTGACTTTATACTATAAGGCTATAGTAACAAAAAAAGCATGGTACTAATATCCAAACAGATATATAGACCAATGGAATAGAACAGAGGCCTCAGAAATAATGCCACACATCTATAACCATCTGAACTTTGACAAACCTGACAAAAATAAGCTATAAGAAAGGATCCGTATTTAATAAATGGTGTCAGGAAAACAGGCTAGCCATATGCAGAAAACTAAAACTAGACCCCTTCCTTACACCTTATACAAAAATTAACTCAAGGTGGATTAAAGACTTAAATGTTAAGACCTAAAACCATACGAACTATGGAAGAAAACCTAGGCAATACCATTCAGGACATAGGCATGGGCAAAGACTTCATAACTAAAACACCAAAAGCAATGGCAACAAAAGCCAAATTTGACAAATGGGATCTAATTAAACTAAAGAGCTTCTTCAGACAAAAGAAACTATCGTTAGAGTGAATAGGCAGCCTACAGAAAGAAGAAAATTTTTGCAATCTATCCATCTGACAAAGGGCCAATATCCAGAATCTATCAGGAACTGAAACAAATTTACAAGGAAAAAAAAAACAACAACAATGCCATCAAAAAGTAGGCAAAGGATATGAACAGACACTTCTGAAAAGAAGACATTTATGCAGCCAACAAACATCTGAGAAAAAGCTCATTATCACTGGTCATTAGAGAAAAGCAAATCAAAACGATGAGATACCACCTCATGCCAGTTAGATTAGTGATCATTAAAAAGTTAGGAAACAACAGATGCTGGAGAGAATGTGGAGAAATTGGAACGTTTTTATACTGTTGGTGGGACTGTAAATTAGTTCAACCATTGTGGAAGACAGTGTGGCAACTACTCAAGGATCTAGAACCATTTGACCCAGCAATCCCATCACTAGGTGTATACTCAAAGAATTATAAACATTCTACTCTAAGAACACATGCACATGTATGTTTATTGCAGCACTATTTACAATAACTAGGACTTGGAACCAACCCAAATGCCCATCAATGATAGACTGGATAAAGAAAATGTGGCACATATACACAAGGAATATTATGCAGCCATAAAAAGGATGAGTCCATGTCCTTTGCAGGAACATGGATAAAGCTGGAAACCATCATTTTCAGCAAACTAACACAGGAACAGAAAACCAAATATCACGTGTTCTCATTTATAAGTGGGTGTTGAACAATAAGAACACATGGACACAGGGAGGGGAACATCACACACTGGGGCCTGCTGGGGGTGGGGGGACTGGGGAAGGATTGTATGAGGAGAAATACCTAATGTAGGTGACAGGTTGATGGGTGCAGCAATCCGCCATGGCATGAGTGTACTTATATAACAAACCTGCATTGTTCTACTGCACTCCAGCCTGATGACAAAAAAAAAAAAAAAAAAAAAAAAAAAAAATCTTCCTGTTCTACACATGCATTCCAGAACTTAAAATATAACAATTTTAAAAAAGGTAAAATACCTGGGAATACAGCTACCTGGGAAGGTGAATGATCTCTACAAGAATTACCAAAAAACTGTAGCAAAAAATTAAAGATGATGCAAACAAATGGAAAAAAGTCCATGCTCATGGATTAAAAAAAAAATCAATATTGTTAAAATGGCTATATTACCTCCAAAAACTTACAGACACAATGTTATACCTATAAAATTACCAATGACATTCTTCACAGAATTAGAAAAAAACTATTTTAACATTCATATGGAACCAAAAAAGAGTCTGAATAACCAAAGCAATCCTAAGCAAAAAGAACTAAGCTGGAGGTATTACATTACTTGTTGCTGAACTATAACACAGGCTATAACCAAAACAGCATGGTACTGGTACAAAAGCAGACACATAGGCAAATTGAACAGAATAAAGAGCCCAGAAAAAAAAGCGGCCCGCCTACAAGCATCTGATCTTCAATATAGTTGATAAAAACAGGCAATGGAGAAAGGAATCCCTATTCAATAAATAGTGCTGGGACAATTGGCTAGTCATAGGCGGAAG
The DNA here is from genome assembly GCF_049354715.1 of Callithrix jacchus. Taxonomy (NCBI): domain Eukaryota; kingdom Metazoa; phylum Chordata; class Mammalia; order Primates; family Cebidae; genus Callithrix; species Callithrix jacchus. The sequence continues at coordinate 118,002,414 of NC_133508.1, forward strand.
ATTGAAACTGGATCCCTCCTTTATACCATATAAAAAATCAAGTCAAGATGGATTAAAGACTTGAATGTAAAACCCAAATCTACAAAAACCCTTAAGAGAACCTGGGAAATACCATTCTAGACATGGACCCTGGCAAAGATTTTATGCCGAAGATGCCAAAAGCAATTACAATACAAGCAAAAATTGACCAATATGACCTAATTGAACTAAAGTGCTTCTGCACAGCAAAAGAAACTATCAACAGAGTAAAACACAACCCATCTCACATCTGTCCAAAATGACTATTGCCCAAAATAGCATACGCCAGTGAGGCTGCTGAGAAAAGGGAATGCTTATTCACTGTTGATGGGAATGTAAATTAGTCTAGCCACTGTGGAAAGCAGTTTGTCAATTTCTCAAAAAACTTAAAACAGAAATACCATTCAACCCAGAAATTTCATTATTAGGTCCAAACCCAAAGGAATATAAATCATTCTAACATAATGACACATGGATCCACATGTTCATTGCAGCACTATTCACAATAGCAAGACTTCGAATCAAATTAAATGTCCATCAGTGGTGTACTAGGTAAATAAACTGCAGTCCATATACACCATGGAACACTATGCAGCCATAAAAAGCATGAGATAATGTCCTTTGCAACACAGGTGAAGCTGGAGGCCATTACATTAAGTGAAATAACACAGTAACAGAAAATCAAACACCACATGTCCTCACTTATAAATGGAAGCTAAACACGATCACAAAGAAGGAAACAGTAGACACTAGGGCCTATTTGAGGGTGGAGGTAGGGAGGAAGGTGAGGTTGGAAAAACTACCTATTGTATACTGTCTTTATAACACAGTATAAAATATGTACACCAAACCCATGCAACACACAATTTATCTATAGAACCCACCTGCACATGTACTCCTGAAACTAAAAGTTAAAAAAAAAAAAAAAGATGACCCAGACAAGTCATATTATATTCATGGTAAATCACTAGAATCTTTCTATACCGACGTTAATATACTATCAGTATTTTATATTTAATTAGCTACTAGATCTAATTATGCTCCCTTTCCTACCCAAGTTTTCCATCAGCATATTATATTTAAAGGTCAAATTCTGGGCTGAAATTATATTCGCACATATGACAGGCCTTCAAATTGTCCAATATGCTATTTATTTTCTTTTCTTCTCCACAGGGCAAGTTCTATGAAATTGCACAATATTCTCAATTAGTGTCTATTAACATAGCAAAATGTATGAATACTAAGTTTGATGCGAAGTTTTTAATATTATTTTTCTGGACATTCAACTATCATTCTTTGAATAATTTCTTCCAGATTGTTTATAATCTCTGGCAGCTTCAAATTTTTAATGTCTTTATAACAGACCCATTCACTTTAAGATTTGCTATACATTTTAACTACTTTTTTGTATTTTTATTTGTTTGTGCTCTTTTATTTTTTAACCTCCATTGGAACAGGGATTAAGACTGATTCTCCAATCCAAATATTTCTAGAGAAACTGTAGGTTCTAGACCTGGAATAGTGAGTAAACACATATTTGATGTTTGATTGGATGTGCTTATCTCAATAAAATATTTATATTTCTTCCCAACTGGAAAAGGTAGTTGGGGATTGTGGTCCTGTGGTATATTTCCAGCCACTGTATAGGAAGAGTCTTAACTCTGAATCTGTGCCATTGACAGTCCTGGTAACTGAGCTTGTGGATACCTTATCCACTCTTTCAAAAAGTGAGGAAAAATTTATTTTAGTAAGCGTGAGAGAGAAAGATAGAAAGATAGGCAATGCAGTTCAATATTGATGAAGAGATGGATGGGATGTGACAGAAAACTTCAAAGTCTACTAGTCTCCAAATAACACATGGCTACCAGTGGTAGAAACAGGGAAGAAAATCAAGCGGATTTTGATTTCCCAAAATTATTAAAGTTTAAACTATTGCTCTAGATTCATAACACAAAACAATTTAATAATTTAGTAGTTCACTTTGAGTAAATGTCCTTGTTCTGTGATTTTAGATGTAAGAACATCTTTAGCATCAATTTCAAGAACAATATTGCACTTCATAGACATGAGACAAATTCAGGATTTAGATCTTAGGTTTGTATCACTTCAAATGCCTGCAGTTGGCACTTTGATAAAATAGGCAGCATCAGAACTACGATAGTAGTTTTTGAGATATAATATATGCTGTAGAGTTAGAGTGTAACATATTAATTGTGGGAGCTTATATCTGCTGAAGAAAGAGCAAACGTTTGTAGTTCTTTATTATCTTAAAATATTGTATGTATCAAAATTTGGCCCTAGGCCGTCTGTTAAACTGGAAGGGACTAGCCCTGGGCTTGTTATATTATTAATGCTATAATATCTAGAATTATTACTCCAATACATAGGAGAAATTGGTTTAATTTACAAAGACAAATTAAGTGTTACTATGCTATGAATATACTAGAAACTAGTATTAAAGAGATATAACATAAGCCAAGGATATATTGTATAGAGATGGTTGCTTGAAATTTTAAAAAATTTTTATTTTATGTTTTGAGACAGAGTATAGCTCTGTTGCCAGGCTGAGTGCAGTGGCACCATCTTGCTCACTGCAACCTCTTACTCCCTGGGTCAAGGGATTCTCTTACCTCAGCCTCCCAAGTAGCTGGGATTACAGGCATATACCATAGCTAATTTTTGTATTTTTAGTAGAGACAGAGTTGGCCAGGATGGTCTTGATCTCCTGACCTCGGGATCCGCTCGTCTCGGCCTCCCAAAGTGCTGGGATTACAGGCATGAGCCTCCACACTGGGCCTTTTAAATGTTTTAATAAAGAACATGATTTATTTTTTAAAAGTCTACCTGAAAACATTTACAGCATGACTCATGAATAATTAAAAAGTTGATTAACATTCTTAGCTTACACATTTTATGTTATGCTTGCATTCTAGCATTTTTTCCATTACAATATTTGAAATTATTTTCAGTTGTTTTCCTGAGCAATCCTGACTGACGGTAACCTTAATCTTGGCTCTCTCCCATTATTTATTCCTAGTACCTGTTTGCTTCATTGATGCCAGAGTGCCTTTCTGAATTGCAAATTTGATCATCTTACTTTATTCCTTGAAAGCTTCTACAACAACCCGTTGCCTACACAGCCAACTCTAATTTCTTAGCATTCACTCCTGTCACAGACTGACACTCATTTTCTGTCCCAAGCTAGGACTACTCCTTGATGTAATAAATTCAATAGACACACAATCCACCACATCAGGGTCTCTGGTTTGCTTGGAAATTATGTTTCCATATGCTTTTGTACAAGCTATTAACTCCCTTAAATATCCTCTTCTAGTCCCACCTTGTAGGAAAGTTCAATTCCTTCAAAGCACAAGTGACAACTTCAAAAGTTAAGCCTCCCTTGAATTCTTCTCCCACTTCAAAGTAGCATTCATGACTGACCTCTTATCACTCTGAACTACCACAAAACTGCATATCTTAATATTTTCACTTCATGGTTGACCATAGGTAACTAACATCATGAAAGTGAAATCACGGATGAGGGGGGACAACAGCATTCTCATAGTGGTCAGCTGCTGCTCCCTGTGTTTAGCACAGGGCTTAGTATGCTGAGGGGTTTTCTCAGTGTTTATGCTCCACTCTGTTTTATAAGTCCCTGAACATCTGCACTACAGAGATGGGTCTCCCTGCATGCTTTCATAGTTCTACATTGGTAGACTAATAGCATCTGCTGCTCTGTGTGAGGCTTTTGGTAGTGGATAGGTGTTTGATTCTTGGTTCTCTTGGTTGAACCTCAGTATTAGGCAGGTTCCGTACACCTGAACTGCAAGGGTAGGACTTTCTTTGTATTCCTTCTTCTCTCCTCTATTAGGGTTCTTCAGAGAAACCAAACCAATAGGAGAGGGAGAGAGAGACTGATTATAGAAATTGGCTCATGCAATATGGAGGCTGACAAGTTTCATGATCTGCCACTGGCAAGCTGGAAAACGAGAAAAGTTGACAACATACGTCAATCCAATTCCCAAAGCTCGAAAACCAAGGATGCAGTGTATGTCCAGGATTGAGTCCAAATGACTGAGATCCACGAGCAGCAATCTCAGATAGCAGAGGGAAATATGCATGCCCCAATTCAAACAGAGAGAGCAAATTTGCCCCTCTTTTTTGTTTCATTCATTCCTACAACAGATCGAATGATCCCTTTTCACATTGCTAAGGATGGTCTTAACTCAATCTAATGACCTAAATGTGAATTGTCTTTAGTCCTTTTTTGTGATACCACAACAGAATAAATGAGATGTGGTAATTTATAAAGAACAGAAATGTATTTCTCATAGTTCTGAAAGCTGGGAAGTCCAAGATCAAGGTGTCAGCTGGTTCAGTTGTCTGGTGAGGGCTGCCCTCGGCTTCCAAGATGGCACTTTGATGCTGCATCCTTTGGAGCGAACACAGGCTATATTCTCACACAGAAGGTGGCAGAAAGGCAGAAGGAATAAGCTTCATCCATCAAGTCTTTTATAAAGGAACCTAATCTCATTAATAAGGGAAAACACTACATGGCCTAATTTCTTCTTAAAGATCCCACTCATTAATACTATCCCATTGACAATATCTGAATTTTGGAGGAGGCACATTCAAATTATAGTACTAATGTCTTCCAGAAACACTCTCACAGACATATTCAGAAATGATGTTTGATCAGCTATCTGCTTTAGCCCAGTCAAGTTGACACATACAATGAACCATTACAAAACCCCACCTTAGCAGCCAAATTTTGTCTCGTATCTGTGGGTGGTCTTGGGTAGTAGAAAATTTCCTATCCTTCCTTCAGTAGTAGCATCCATCCACTTCTATCAGCACCACATATTGTGCCCAAGTGAGTTTCCTGTCTCTTTACTAGGGACAGACGTATTTGACTTCTGCCTCTTCCTCAATAGCAGAACACCTTTGCCTGAGACCAGTGGCAGGAAGTTTTCCTGTTTATTCACAGTAGTTGAATATGGTTGATGCTACTTGGTGCAATAGTTGTGAGACAAACAAAAAAATCTGAGAGAGATACAATTTTGCTTCATATGAAGAAGGGTCTGGGGAAGTGCACAGGGTTCTGTACCTGTCTGCCACTAAGGGAAACCTTCTCAGTTCTCTAGTTCTATCCCTCTCTGTCAAGATTACTGGGTGGAGGACCACAGAAAAGGAACTGAATAAAAGGAGACTTAGTGTGTGTGTGTGTCTGGGACTCCTAGGGATTCTGAACTTTTGCAGGAGTATTCGTTTGGTTTTTAACAATCAGTTAAGGTTTTAACCATTTTCTTATTACCCACTTTTATTGTGGTTGCCTCTTCCTCCCATATTCTGCCAAAGGCAAAATTGGCTGGTATATCCTGTCTCCTCAGAGGGACTTAGAATTTAGTTTGCCTGGTTATCTTGTTACCTCGAAGTTCTGATGTTTTCAATAAAAGGTAAGATTTTATCTATTATCCAGACTTTGTGTAGTTAGGATCGGAGAAATGTATTCCTGAGTTTGTATACATTCTATGTGGAAGCAGAAGTCATAACACACACAGAATATCGCCATTTATGATTTTTGACTCCAAAATATATTACACAAATCTTTATAGGCAGAACTGGATTCGATACTTTCATTTTAATGACTGCATTGTAGTGCATAAGCCAGAAATGTAAACTAAGCTTTTTACATTAACATAACCACCTAATAAAGAAATTAAAGAATTTATTATCCAATGGTAAAATGCTACATTAAAGTTAACTTTAAGTCACTAGAAAAGGTAAAAAGGTTGACTTAAAAAACAAAGTTCAGTTACCAAAAGAAAAAAAGAATTACATTAAATTTGCTGAATCAAAAGTATCCCAAGGTAAAGAATATTTATAATATCGAAGGTAGGAGGTACAGATTATAGGAAATCTTTATGTTTATGTCACTTGTTACACTCAAATTGATGAACGTAGAAAATTACAAATAAAATATATTTTGAAACAGTATCAAATTTAATGATTACATATTTGATGCTATTACTGGCAGTGAATTCATACGGTTCTATAGCAACCTCAATTCTTGCCTCATGAGAAGAAAGAATTCCACTGAGAGGCATAAGGCAGAAGGAGAGTCCAAGGCAAGTTTCAGAGCAAGAGCAAGTTTATTTTAAAAACTCGGAGTGGAAATGGAAGGAAGTAAAGTACATTTGGAAGAGGGCCAAACAAGCAACTTGAGAAGGGTCAACTATGCTGTTTGACCTCTGACTTAGGGTTTTATATGATGGCACACTTGCGGGGTCTTGCATCCTTTCCCCGATTCTTCCCTTGGGGGGGTGCTGCTCACATGCACAGCGGCTTGCTAGCACTCAGGAGGTAAGCATGCGTAGTGTATTTACTGGAGTTGTATCTATGCACACTTGAGACATTCTTCCCTTACCAGTTGAATGGCCCTGGAAGTTCATGTACCAATTAAATTCCACCATTTTGCCTCTTCACACACAGGCTTGAGCCCACTTATCTAACTCCTGAGATCTTATCAGGAAGCTGCTGACCACCAGTTTCAGGTTTTTTTCTATCTATTGAGAGGCTGCCTTTCCCTGGCACTGGCTGCAACCAATTATTATTTTAGAGAGACAGTGTGACAGCTGCCTAACCATCATCTGACGGTTGCCTGATATCACTGGTTGGGGTGGGAAGAGGGGCCTCTCCTGACCTGCTTATGTCTGACAAACTACCTACTGTAACGATGCTAGGCTCTTTGCTAAGACTTGGAAGCATAATATTTTTAAATCATTTTTTCTGTATTTAGAGCTTATGTATAATGATACACATCACAGACTAAATTAAAGAAGGGCTTTATTAAGGCATAGCATTGGAGTTTAGTTTTAAAGAATGAGTAGGCATTTGTCACATATAGAAGGAAAGATTAGTCTTACAAATGGTCACAATGCAAGCAAGTGTGAAAAAAATTTCCCTAATTGAGGAGGCATCTTGAAGCAATAACATCTACAAATTTGTCACATGTTTTTATGTATTTTTTGCTATTAATATAAAATCTGGAAGCTCACTACTCCCAGTGCTAGTGGATACACGACTAGACTAAGACCCACAAAACCATGATTTTTAACAGCTTTAAAGGGAGCTACATAAAATAATCAGGGCACATAAAACCAGCAATATCTTACATGCTCCTATATTGTATTGCTCACATGTCTGTGACTTTTATTATTAAGTAAAGAAAACTAGTAAGTGATTTTTATCAGAGTAAAAGAGCTGATAGTTGCTAGGCTCCAATGATACAACAAACTTGAAAATCTCAATAATTCTAAGAGTGTCAATGAGGTTAACACAGACCACTTGTTTAGCTCTCATCTAAATGGTAGCTAAGGGATCTAGGCTGATCTAGCATCTCACAGCCTTTTACTTCCAGTCTAGAAGACTTAAGAGCTTGCACATGAAAAAGACACACCCATACTTGATAGCCTTGGAATGGAAGTGCTATATCACTTCTGCCTACCTGCCACTAATGAGACCCAGAAACATCTCCCCCATTTGATGCATGGGTGCTGAGAAATGTAGTTTCATTCTGTTCCCCAGAAAATGAAACAGTTTGGTGAACTCAGTATATTGTTTTCTATAACCACCAATTCTAAAAGAGTCTATAAATAGAGTGGTTATATAAATAAAGTATACAAAATAGTAAAAAAAAAAAAAAAGTAAATAACTTAGGAACATTCATAATTCTACTTTGAGAGAACTCATTATTAATATTTCCATATTTTTCCTCCAATGTTTTTTCTGAGCATATATTTTTCTATTATATTCTATGAAAAGTTTGGGGTAACTTTTTATTTAACATTTCTTATTATACGATATGTGATTGATTATATTACACACAAGTAATTTAAGGGCTTCATAATATCACAGTATATGTACATACCGTCATTTACTTAACTGTTCTTATCATTATTTGTTTCTACTGTTTAGTTATTTCAAAATAAATCTCCCTATAGAAATATTTAGATGAATTTCAGATTTTGCCCTTCCAATCAATTCAGAAAAATGAAATTATTCAAAGCATATGGATATTTTTAAGGGCATGTAAAATTATTTCAATATTGTCTTTTAGAATTTTCCATTTCATAATCCCACCAGCAGCAAAGGAGACAGTGCATCTTGTAAACTTCTTGTTAGTTCTGACTCAGGAACTTGATACTTAGAACTAAAGTCATCCTAGCCAAGATTACAGAGCAAATAAAAACACAAGCAAGAAGAAAATGAAAATATGAACTCTTTTCCTGTGTAATGAGCACAAATTTGATTTTCCTAATATAGATGTTCTCCTATGATCTCATTGCTCTTCACCAGACCTGAGTGATTGAATTTGTGAACCATCACTTCCTATAATATAATCCAACTAACTATAAAAAAAATCTAAGATTTACAGTTAAGACCAAACTTATATGACATTATTACATTCACTCCCTCTTATTCTGTGTATATGCACATCATTTGTTGGGGTTATAGAGGGAGAATAACAATTCCAACTCCTCCATCAAATATCAAGCTTCAAAAATTCCTCTGGTTAGCATCACTTTGTTACAGTAAACACTTTGCTTTGCAATGCTTCCTTCGTGCATATTGCTAGATATGTCACACTCAACATAGACATTATAAAGATCTGCCTATGTTTTTAAGTAATCATAATGTATGTATGCTTTCCTGATGGGGGTATAGTTTTTCTGCCCTTGATGATGATTACAAGTTAGTCAACAATTAATAATGTATGTGCATCTGTTTTAGTGAGTACACAGAGTAAGAGTGGGTTTAGGCACATACTAAATGAATTCAGCTGTGATACATAGACTCCTTTCTCGAATTTCAAGGAAAGCATCCAAATAGATGGCATTTATCAGACAACTGTTAACAATTCTTGAGACACAAGCTTTGCTGGGAGAAATATACACCCATCCACATTATTATTTTATGAACTTTAATTTTTTTCTTTTGAAAAACCCAAATTTCATGGCCAGCAGTCAGTCATCGTTAGGTGGTTCTTCAGTATGCCATTGACAATTAATATACGAAATAAAACAGATTGGCTCCGGGACCTACACAGAAAGATCCACACCTTCTACACTTTTCTGGAGAGTCCAGTCATTAAAAAGCTGCTGTTTTGAAACGTGCATTTATAGTTTAATATCTGTAATTTGTACTTGATTTGTCAAACACGTGCTTCCACAGCAGCAGCACACACGGCTACGTTGCTATGTGTTTAGAGGGTAAAGTGGAGGAAGCTCCCAGTGTGATGCTGCTGGGGCATGCTCACAAATGGCTCAAGTCAGCCAAAAGGAAAGGTTGTAAATCATGATCCAAAGGAGATTGATGATGTTTGTGGAATATTCTCTCAGGATGCCAAAGAGGTGTTTGTTCCTGAGGCTTAAGAATTATTTTTGTGCAAGGCTTTTATCATTAAGGTTGATGATCTGCCTGCAACCAAAAAGAAGAGAGAGAGAGAGAGAGACTCTCATAACAGCACAGTGATTTGTATTCTTTGCATGACAAAAACTTTCATCAGTATCACTGACGGTTATGATTTGTTAAAGTTTTCTTCAGGGCGTTTGTTACAAACCTGGAATTTATTGTTTTGTGATTTGCATCTTTATTTCCAAGGTGTACAGAATCTGTAGCATTAAGGCACTCTACAATACTCTACAAGTATTAGACTTACTGCACATACAGTAGGAGACCTTTTTAAGCACAAATCCTTGGGGTACAATAAATTTGTTCTTTTGTAAGAGGCTGGCTTTTCTTTTTATAAGGTATTAAATAAGGATGGACTCACCAATGCAAAAACATTAACTAAATTGGAACATAGCAAACACAGTCCTGTAATTGAGTGTTTCATTTAGCAAAGTGTGTCACACATGCATATGGATTCTATGTGGGACTTTTAAAAAGAGGTTTAGGGAGAACATGTCAAATTTCTAACTAAATTTATGAGTCTAAAAGCTCTTGTGAAATATCACTTATTAAAACAAAAAGATAATAAAACTTTAAAAAATTATGTTGAAATCCATCAGAATTTTGTTTATTTTTGTTTTCTTACTGACTTGTTGGGAGAATTCTCATCAAGCAATTTATAGCAGAAAATTGAACTTTGAAAAGAATATTTTCTATTCTGAATTCATTTTCAATTACTTCCCTAAGCCTCACCTAATAAAACAATAAAAATGCTATGGAATCATATTCCATAGAACTTGGGAGTTTTGTTTCATTCTTTAACTTCTAAGTATATGTCTTCCACAAGGAGTATGCAATATACTGACCAAATCATGTAGGGTGTTTTACTTAAACACCCAGGATATTTTTAAGTGCTTAACTTAAAACAACCAAAGACTGGTGAAGTTTTGTAATTCTTAATTTAGGTGACAGTTTCAGCAAGCATTAAACAATAATTTTATTTAAAAGATAGACTACTTGGAGGCTGTCAACAGAAGCATCATGTCCATTTTTGAAGCTCTCACTTCATACTATACAATAGAAAATCACCTATGTCTAACCTTTGTTGGAATGCTTTATGGTTAAGGAAGCTTTTTGTGAACTAGCAAAATGTAGTAAAATAAAAGGAACTTGACAATTGTATTCAATGTTCTTTGTGGATTTCCCAAATAATAAATGTTGAATTTATATGAATTTCTATATAAGAAAGAAAAATCCATGGGAATTTTCAACTTAACTCAAAGAGATAAGACATGTGTCATCATGGAAAAGGCTCAACTCTGAAGTAGAAAAACCCAGTTCCTTATTTCAGCTTTGTATTTCTTGGAGTATAATTTAATGTCCATCTACATGTCTCATTTTCCTTATAGCAAAAGAAGAGATTCAACTGGATGAGTATCTAGAGCTAAAAGCCTATACAGGTTACTTTTAAAGACTCACTCTCTCTTTTTCTCTCATATATATATATGTATATGTGTGTGTGTGTGTGTGTATATATGTGTGTGTGTCACACACACAAAAATTACCAAATATCTCCCACACTCCAATAACATGAGTGATTGCAGCTACTTTTCCAATCCAATTACAATTGAGGCCCCTTTCCTCTCATCACCCAGATAAAACTTAAGATTATACATATATATGTATGTATGTGTGTGCGTGTGCATCATTTCATATGAGACCCACTTATGAGAATGACTGCTCTAATTCAATAAGATTTAAAAGCTCAATACTTAAATTTTTTTAATCTTAGAACTTAAAGTATAATAATAACTTAAATATTTTATGCTGCTGAAATAGCTATTAGTTTGGGGCAAAAGTAATTGTGGGTTTTGCTATTGTTTTTAATGGTTAAAACCATAATTATGTTTGCACCACCTTATGTGCAGCATCAATGCTAACATTTAGATTATTTGGCATAAGTTCTACTTTCAATATGTGGGATATTTGTAAATAATAAAATTTTAAATGCAGATCTTCTAAAGATAACTCAAAAAATGATCAGTATCCATTTATGTGAGCTGCAATAATATTTAAAGGCCACCTGAAGAAATTGGATGTTTCTTTGTAATAAGTTACAAGAAGACATTTGAACTTTAATTTTTATTGTAAATGCTCTTTTCAATCATCATGCTACCTGACTTCAAACTATACTACAAGGGTACAATAATCAAAACAGCTTGGTACTGGTATCAAAACAGAGATATAGACCAATGGAACAGAACAGAGGCCTCGGAAGTAATGCCACATATCTACAACCATCTGATCTTTGACAAACCTCACAAAAATAAGCAATGGGGAAAGGATTCCCTGTTTAATAAATGGCATTGGGAAAACTGGCTAGCCATGTGCAGAAAGCAGAAACTGGACCCCTTCCTGACACCTTACACTAAAAATTAATTCCAGATGGATTAAATACTTAAACATAAGCCCTAACACCATAAAAACCCTAGAAAAAACCTAGGCAAAACCAGTAAAGACATAGGCTTATGTGAGGACTTCATGACTAAAACACCAAAAGCATTGGCAACAAAAGCCAAAATAGACAAATGGGATCTAATTAAACTCCAGAGCTTCTGTACAGCCAAAGAAACAATCATCATAGTGAACTGGCAACCAAGAGAATGGGAAAAAATTTTTGCAATCCACCCATCTGACAAAGGACTAATATCCAGAATCTACAAAGAACTAAAACAGATTTACAAGTGGGGGAAAAAAAATTCAAAAGTGGGCAAAGGATATGAACAGACACTTTTCAAAAGAAGACATATATGAGGCCAACAAATGTATGAAAAAATGCTCATCATCACTGGTCATTAGAGAAATGCAAATCAAAACCACATTGAGATACCATCTCATGCCAGTTAGAATTAATCATTAATCTGGAGACAACAGATGCTGGAGAGGATGTGGAGAAATAGAAACACTTTTACACTGTTATTGAGAGGGTTAATTAGTTCAACCATTGTGGAAGACAGTGTGGCAATTCCTCAAGGATCTAGAAATAGAAATTGCATTTGCCCCAGCAATCCCATTACTGGGTATATACCCAAAGGATTATAAATTGTTCTATTATAAAGACAGGTGCACACATATGTTCACTGTGACACTGTTTACAATAGCAAAGACCTGGAACCAACCCAAATACCCATCGATGATAGACTGGACAAGGAAACTGTGGCACGGATACACCATGAAATACTATGCAGCCATAAAAAACGATGAGTTTGTGTCCTTTGTAGGGAAATGGATGAATCTGGAAACCATCATTCTCAGCAAACTGACGAACAGAAAAGCAAACAGCACATGTTCTCACTCATAGGCAGATGTTGAATAATGAGAACACGTGAACATAGGGAGGGAAGCATCACACATTGGGGTTTGTTGGTGGGGGCTAGGGGTTGGACAGCAGGGGGTGGGGAGGTTGGGGAGAGATAATATGGGGAGAAATGCCAGATATAAGTGACAGGGGGATGGAGGCCACAAACCACCTTGCCATGTATATGTCTATGCAACAATCTTGCATGATCTGCACATGTACCCCAGAACCTAAAGAACAATAAAAAAAAAAGATACATACATTACAAACATGTGTGGCTAATTTCACTTTTTTCAAACTATTGTTTAGTTAGTGTATATATGTATTTTTTATTTACAACTGCTTAGCTAAGGGAGGTTGAGTATTGGCCTGGTGCGGTGGCTTACGCCTATAATCCCAGCACTTTGAGAGGCCAAGGCAGGCAGATCACAAGGTCAGGAGTTCAAGATCAGCCTGGCCAACATAGTCAAACCCTGTATCTACTAAAAACAATAATTACCAAGGCATGGTGATGGATGCCTGTAGTCCCAGCTACTTGGGAGGCTGAGGCAAAAGAATTGCTTGAACCCGAGAGTCAGAGGTTGCAGTGAGGAGATTGCACCACTGCACTCTAGCCTGGGTGACATGGCAAGACTCTGTCTCAAAAAAAAAAAAAAAAGGAAAATAAAAGAAAGAAAGGTTGAGAATGTTGAGTATTAGTTTGTACCAAAACTAATATTATACATTATTTAAAATTTGATATAAAATTATGCTGATTTTTTCTCAAGAATTATATATCTTAAGAATGAATTCTCTAAATGTGGTAACTTATCATTTAGTTAAAAAAAAAGAATTAAAATTGTCAAAACCAAGTTTGAATAAATGTGCATGTGTATACAATGCCTGGAAAAGGAAAAGGCAGCCCGTGACATTTGGAAGCTTGCCTGACCCTGGAAGTTAAGCCTTAGTGTTGCTAGAAGCTGACTCTGTACTTAGAGCAAGGTCTTGGTGACCACCTTTTGATCACAGGCAATTTCAGAGGTCACCTATATCAGAAGAGGTCACTCAATGGCTGCAATGAAGTGAGTCAAAAAATAGGCCACTCTGTATTTATGGAAGAGCACAAAAAATAACAAGATTACTGTGCAAATCACACACACCAAAGTACCAATATCTCTCACCCTCCACTAACATGAGTGATTGCAACTATTTTTCCGATTGTGACCCACTTTTCCTCCCATCCTCCAGATAAAACTTAAGATACTCATAGACTGTCCCCACTTCCAAACAGCACTTGATCCAGACTACTTCTTGAATACTCCCCCGAAATTACCTAACACATTTCAAATCCTGTAACTCCTTTATAACACTCTCTTACTGAGACAGTTCACAGTTGCCCCAAGAAGTACGGTCTCCCTCATTACAATACTCAAAAAACCCAGCTCTATTTGACTACAGATATGTTCCTGGTGGTCTTTGACAAAGATATCCATGCATTCTGGTAAGGTTTATATTGTGAGTGAAAAATAAAAGCCATCAAAATGTATATTAGTATGTTTAGAAACAAATACATAATTGACTAGAAATCTACATCTCACAAAATTTCCTAAGGAAAATGTTCCATATAATTTTATTTTCATAAACATAAAATTAGGACTCCCAATAAAGATATCTTGATTTGTTTAACACTATCTCTTCATTCAGAGGCAAATTCCATCAACATTAATTTGTCATCTTCTATCTGCCGAGCAGTGTACTAGGGACTTTCATGTAAATGTTCTATACAACCCTCAAAGCAACCTATAAGGTACATGCTTTTATTTGTTTAATCTCCATAACAGAGTAGTAAAGTTGAAGTTTTAGCCTCATTTTATGTATAAGGCAACATTAAATGACTTCCCTGGCAGCAAGGAGTCTGAGGTAACAACCAGACCGGAATTCCCAATCATGATCAAAATAGAAAGTTAATAAAGCTACACTATTTATTTAAGTGTATTTCTTATTCCTATTTTGTGCCAGGTACACTAAACAATAGAGAGGAAAATATCTCTTGTCATGGATATTACATTCTAGTGAGGCAAGATAAAAGATAAATAATACAAATAATTAAAATACACAGATGACAACATATCCTGTAGAAAAAAAATAATATAATGGATTAGGGAAGGGTGTTAAAGATGTGGGGACAAGGTTTCAATTTTAAAGATGGTGTTTAGGGAAGCTTTCCTGAATGAAACCTGAAAACAGTGAGGGAGCAAATTATAAGGATATCTAAGAGAAGCATGCACCAGGCAGGTGGAACAGCAGGTTCAAAAAACTAGGGACTAGCGCATGCCTGATGTGCTCAACGAACAGCAAGGAGGTCTTATGTGTAGAGGAAACAAAGGCAAATGGGAAAGTGCTGATGATGAGGTCAGAGGGATGGGGGCGAGGACGAACACACAGGGAGCCCCAGAGATCAAAAAGAACCCTTGGATGGTCAGAATAGAAGAGTGTTATGATCTGACTTACAGTAAATGAGATTGCTTTGACTGCCATTTTTAGAACTGTCCAAAGGGAGCAACATTTGAAACAGAAAAACCAGGTTGTTTCAATAATTCACATAAGAAATGATGGCAACATGGACCAGGCTTGTAGTGGTGGAGGTGGTAAGAAGTGGTTGGCTCCATGGTGTAGTATTTTGACGGTAAAGAGGAGAGAGGTATGAGAGGTTAAGTCATTTGCAAGGATAGAGTGGCCCAAATTTGATCCCAGATATTCTGACTGTGCTGTCCAACTCTCTACTGAACTATGTTGCTATAAACCTCAAAATACAGTTATGAAATATTTTTAATGAAAATTTGCTTATTTTCAATTTAATTCTTCAAAACACAGCCATTTTATAAAGTTCCCATGATTTTTCATGATTACTCATAAGTTTAAGAAAGACTGAAAAATGATCTCATTTGTTAGAAACACTGAAATTTTATCACTAAGAAAAATAATCTACTATTAACTATATGCTCTTTCTTTAATTAGCTGCCAAATTAATTACTTTCCTTAGCAAACAGACATATTAATGGAATAATTATGCTTTTCTACAAGTCAGAGTGTTTTTTAAGTGTGTACACTGCACCATTCTCGAGTAATTTTGGTAGACTTTTTTCCTTTTTGTCAGTTTCCAAATTTGTATAAATTAAAGGCTCTCTTAATAGGATAAATTCTCAAATTTTTATATACATATATTAAAATGTCAATGGGCGATTCATAGTTTTTTGCCCTCTTTAAGATAATTATTATTACCAATCAGTTTCCTAGGAAGAAACATTCTCTCTGTCAATTCATCTTCTCCATCTGCTTGCACATACTGCAAAATTATAATCATCCGTAATTTGTGATAAATTCCTGCCAAACGTTGCTAAAACAATTTGGAAAGTGCCAGACAAGGATACTAGCCAATTTACACACATTGCAGATGCTTTTGTTCTTTATGCTTTTCTCCAGAAAAGTTGAATGTGAAAGTTGTTTTACATGGACTTTTTATTTTGATTAGAAAGTAATTGTGACAGTGCGTTCATTTTTGTCTATCTAGAACAATGCCTTTTTTGTCTACTAAAAATGGGAACACTATTGATAGGATAGTACATTTCAGAAAATCATAAATAAGACCAACTCAGAATTTAATGGGGAATACTTATGCTGTAAGCTCTTTAATGACCCAGACCACTTCTCTTTATTTTATAATCTCTAAAACACAGTATAGTTCTTGGTATACAAGAACTTTGCTTGACTAGAGAATCTAGCAAGAAAACACAGCTATGCAAACGCCTTGGCCTGAGGAAAGGATATACCCATCTGGGAAGGTCATCACTGTTCACCAAGCTTTTAGTTTCAAAGAATCTGGGGATGAATAATACATGCAGAAAATGAAATTTATATATCTCATGAACTGTTCATATATTCCATATATTAGTTCATATATTCCATGAACCAATCATGAAAATAAATACTATGACAGCTGATAAAGCCAAAACACCTCATGTTTTACTCTTCAAATGAAACAGATGAATGAATTCATGTCCTCTTGTTTGCTATTTCTTGGCTCTCCTTCAGAGCCATGCTTCTCAAAAGATTTGTCTTGAACTCATGGTTTCTACAACCTATTTAATACGTTCTTAACCATTTCCAGTAAAGCTATTCCTCCTCAAGGCTCTGAGGCCATCAGAGATCTGTGCCATACCAAAGCCAATCGAATTCTACCTCTCATACTATTGATATGGCTTACCAACCATTTCTTCTAGAACTATTTCCTTTTTTATATTTAAATCATCATGTTCTTAGTTTGCCTCTTATTTCCCTCAACTCTTCTTCACAGTTTTCTTTATTGGTTCTTTCTCTTCCTCCGGATTGCCAAATTTTGGATGCTAAGATCTTAATTTTTAATGTTCTTCTCTTGCATAGATCCATTTTTTCCATAAACAATTTTATATAATCCCATGATTTTATGTGTTTTATCCACTGACAACTACTAACTTTATCTGTCCAACCTTGCCCCTTTACTTCACTTCTTAACTCATGCATTTAATTTCATTCTTAATACATTTACTGTGGCATATATAAGAATCTCAAACTGAATGTAGCTCAAGCAAAACAATTTATTTCATCCTGTACAGATATTTTATGTTCTTGTTTCTAAGCTTTTCCCATCTTAGCAAACAGCAGCAATGACAACCCAATTCCTCAGGGGAAGACAAACAAAACTAACATGCACACTTGACTCCACTCTTTTGCTCACTCTCATCTCATTCATCAGGAAGATCCCTCAAAACATATGTCCTGAATCCTACCACCTCTTAGTGATTACAAATTCACCATCATCTCTAGCCAAATTTACATCAACCGCTTGTTAAGTTTCCATCTCCTTGCTTTCCACTCTTGTTCTCCTATCATCCAACCAGCAGCCAGAATTTTGTTTCTGAGATGTTCAATGTAATCAGATCACCATCAATAGGTTTTTACTGCAGGAAACTAAAATCCAACTTCTTGCCACGTCCCTCAAGGCGCCACATAATCTTGTCTGTGCACAATGTCATCTTCCCACACTCTTCTTGCTTTGTTGCTTACTTGCCCCAGCCACATTGCTTTTGGTTTCGTAAAAACACCTGTGCACTCCAGTTTTATAGCATTTGCACCTATGTCTTTTCTTGGAATGTTGTTCAAACCAATCTTCAAAGAGCTGTAAGGTAAAGGGACCCTCCTGAATGCCTAATGTAAAGAACCCAACGACATTGAGCACACAGTCCTTCTCAAGTATGTGAAATCATATCACCTTATTATCAGTAGCTAACATCATTTTTTGGATTCAGCTTTCGAAACACAGAGTCTTATTGTCCACCTACCTTGCTCCTAGGATGGAAGTAATCTCAGGGCATCAATTTTATCATTTACAATTCCCATACCTAGAAATATATGACTGAAATATATTTAGCATTCTGAAAATATTTGTTTGCCATCTTAAAAGCAATGCTGGAATCAGAAGGACCTGAGTAAGTGTCTTGTGCACATTAACTGATGAATAATTATTTGTTGATCTATTTTATCTCAATCATTTTCTATCTTCATAAGTCTACCTTCAGGTTCTTTTATTAAACATATCTATATATACTGTGAATTTTAGAATCTATATGTATCCTCACCTACATTTGAAAGAAAAGGGGTAAATTTATCTTACTCATCTATTTCCTATTATTAATCACAAAAAGCTACCAACATGGTTATGAGTTGAGATGCATTATATATGTAACATAGACTGATTGTGCTCATGCTGCAGAAGATAATCATTTTTAATTTTAAAAGATTGTAACAGGTCTTAACACTTTTGTTATTTCCATAAATAAAACAAAATTATTTGACTGAGTAACTAACACCTCTTATTTAAAACTAAACATTATTTTGCCTCAGAAGTGAACAAAGAAACACTCTTCTAATTGTAAAATGTCTAATATCTCTTTGAACATTAGTTACATTTGAATTTAAGATATGGCTTTAAAATGAGCTAGAATTAATCTCTATGGCAGAATAGAAAAAATAGAAATAGCATGAGAAGGAATCTGATTTGCATGTCCACAGTAATTGCTACTTAGGGTTTATATTCATTAAAGTAGTCAGAAAAAGGGTTTGAAAGTATTTAGTTAACACTGATTTTATAATTTTGTATTTTTACTTTTTGAAAATCACACTCATCAACTTTTTGGCCTAATTTTATAATAGATATAGATAGTTACATAATTCTATTTGATACCATAAATATATTCTAGATACAAATAAAAATATAATGTTAATTTATAAACTTTATCTCTACACTCAACTACAGGCACTAGTTACTTTTTAACTGTAAGCTTCTATCTCTAATACTTCTGAAATAAGGGGTTATTCATAATTTGCCAAAATAAAAGATGTTTATGTGAGATTTTATTGGTAGATAATCCATTCGGAATAATTGCTAAAACTTAATTATATCAATGATATTCATGACTGTGGTAGAGGCTTCTGGCAATAAAAATAGTTGATATGGCTTACTAACCAACAACTTTATAATCCAATAGGAAAACAGGTTAGCCACAAACACCTTCATTGATGAAAGAGATAAGCACATATAATTCACCTCATATCATGATAATGTCTCACACAAAGTGCTTATTATGGACGCTGTTCTAAGCGTTTTACACATATTCAGTAATTGAATCTTCATTACTCCACAAGATAGACATTGCTATTATTTTAAGCCTTGTAAAGAAAAAAGTCAACTGATGCTCAGAAAGCTTAAGTACCTCGTCCCAGATCACACAGATAGAAATACTTGCTTGGAACGTGTGATATTTTATTCCGGTTTTAATGTCATGTCCCATGCCAATGTACTTCTTGTCATTATCAATGTCATCGTATAACTGTATCCATTGAGAAGAAATTGAGAAATGATTCACTGCAGTATTAGAATACGCACATACACACCCCCCAAGGCTTGTTACTGTATGTGAATGAATACACAGACATGCATATAACACATTTATTGTTACCTTCAGCTTACCTCGTACCAAACATAGTTTTAGCTATTTGCACATATTAATTCATTTAGTCTTTATAAAAACTCTATTAGTCACTTCCATTGCTAAGTATACTGAAGCACAGAGAAGTTATGCAGACTTCCTATGGTAACAGTATTAAAAAGTAGCTTAAAAATCAGTGTTAAAATCATACCAATTGTCTGAATATCTAAGACCTCAAGAAAGAGTATATACAGAAAACTGGCAAGTGAACTGTACCCCACTTCTAAAATTGAATCTGACCGATAAAAAAGAGGTAACAAAATAACCAGTGGTACAGAAGGTGAAAACCACGAGAGTGTTCTTATCAAGAAAACCAAAAGAAGGGAGTGATTCCACAAAGACAGAGAGGTCAATTGTGTCAAATGCTTCCAAGAAGTTATGAAACGATTAACAATAAAAAAGACTGGAAACAGCAGTGGTTATTATGGCACAATGGCAAAGAAAAAGACAGATGAGAGCTAAAGACAAACATGGGAGCAGTGGCATAGAGAAAGTTAATAAGGACGGTTCTTTCTAAAATTTTACAAAAGAGAGAAATGAAACAGCAGCATTAGGGAGATGTGAAGGCAGGGCTTTTAGAAGATGGTAAACTTTAAAATATGTTTATATACCAGTGGAAATGATCAAAGGAAAATATAAAATATGCTATATGAGAGAAGAAATATCAAGATTAGAGTCTATACTCATGCAAAACACTCAGCACAATTGTTAATTTTATGTGTGAGCCTGACTAGACTTCAAGTGTGCCCAGATATTGATTCAGGTATTTTTCTGGTTGTTTCTATGAGGATATTTTTGGATGAGGTTCCATTTATATCCATAGACTGAGTAAAGCATATTTCACTACCTAGTGTGTGTGGGTCTCATCTAGTTAGTGGAAGGCCTAAATAAAACAATAAGGCTGACCCTCTCCCAAGGAAAAGAGAGATCTTGCCTGATTGCCTTTGAGCTAAGACTTCAGCTCATTCCTGCCTTCAGACTTGAACTGAAACATTAGCCTTCAGACTGGAAAACTATGCCATATGTTCTAGTTCTTGAGGCCTTCAAACTTGAACTGGACCTGTACCAGTGACTCCCTTGGGTCTCCAACTTGCCAGCTCACCCTGCACATCTTGGGACTTGTCAGCCACAGTAACCACACAAACCAATTTCTTATTATATATAAGAAATTTCTTATTTCTTGTAGAACTTTGACTTATATAACCAGAATCCAGAGCACCAGGCTTCAAATCCACCTAAGCTGGGCATTTGATTTTGGGTGCTTAAGCTCAGCTGACCATCAGACCAGACCAGACCAGACCAAAAACTAGCAGAAATCATGAGTCAGACTTTTCAAGCTTATCTTGCTTAGTGTCATTTCCAAACTAGCAGAAAAGACATCCAACCACCACCATGAAGACCAAGAGTATAATCCATGGACTTCCTTTGTTCCTCACTGAAGTGATAGTCTGAGCAGTTGGTGGTGAGTGAGGAGCATGAATGATGTCAGTACTCAGGAGTCTGCCAAAGGGCCTCTAAGGAAATGTATGCCATACAGCAATGTATCATGTATTTCCATTGAGCCTACCCAAAGGTCTCAGAGCATTAGGCAGAAAATAGCTAATCACAGCGTTTCTTTTAATATTGTCATTTTGTTTCTTTTCATTCTGTTTTGTCTTTTTGTTTTCTTCTGAGTTATATTTTCAAAATTATTTATAGTGGTTATTCATTTGTGTGATTACAAAACAAAGTATAGTCATTTATTAAATTTAAAAACAACTGAAACATCAATCTCATACCATTATTCTACTGTCTATCACTTGCTGACTATTTCAGGCTTCAGAATAATGTCCAAACTCTTACTATTGAATCCTAAATACATCAGTAAGGTAGGAATACATGCTTTTCTTAAGTTAATTCAATTAGTTTCTTTTTCTTACAAATGAGCCTCAAGATGTTATTATTCCAAATAATAAGCAGCAACAGAACATTATTTTTTGTTTACAGTTTAATTTTGTTTATGGTTTAATTTCTTCAGTGCATGATACATCATCATAGTTGTTTTTTTACCATATTTTAATTTTTGTTTGGTTTTTGCTTTAATTAGTGGAAGGCAAAAAGAGATTGAGCAAGGGCAGCTACTCGTACTGTAAAGAACAGGACTCTAGGGAGATAAATGAAAAAAAAATTTTTTTTCAAGAGTTTTTCTGTGTATGTGACAAATTAATTAAACCTTACAAGAGTCTGTGAATTTGCTTTTAATTTCTATGAATATTTAATGTATCTTATTCTGTATATTTTATATTTCTATGTTCCCAACCTTTATAGTTGATGCTGTTTTGTATTTATAGTTGATGCCATTTTAATTATTTGCTACCAACTACAGCAGATTGTTCACACAAAAAAACATCCTATAGAAAAGGTGACATTTGAAACTGGAAACATATTACATTGTAAGATTTATCGATGTTATTTAATAATTATGGACATTTATGTTTCAATACAGAATAGAGGTACCAGAGCTACACAGTAAGAGCTCAGCAGCAGATATGAGATGGATTAGATAGCTCTAGAAATTATCTGATTTAATATGTAGTGTTCACCTAAGTTTAAAAATATTAGTCGACCTAAATTACTATTAGTCAATAGGTTCAGTTATCTTTTTTAAAAGATGAATCATCTTAATCCACTTCCATAAATATGCTGCTGTGATTAGTTTTTCCATGCACTATAAAATATTACCACAGTTTTAACCTCACACTAACCATAAATAAAGCTTAAATGATGCTGTAATTTTTGCAATCTGGGGCTATTCACAGATGAGTTATTCAGTGAAAAGTGATATCTCTACTAAAGTAGTCTTGCCTCATTATCTTATTCCAAGATGAATGAAGGGGAGGAGCAGTGTTAATTTATATTGTTGCTACAGTTAAACTGTTCTCTAATAAATTTAATATTGTTTGGTAAACTAAGAATGAGATATTTGCAACGATCTGAAATTTGCTTTAAATGGAAGAATTTCTCATAAGAAATAGAACATTTTTATTTGAAACATTCTATTACATTGTTAAATAATCTTCTAGAAGAGAGTGCAGTTACATTAAATAATTAAAACAAAGTTGGAATATTACACAAACTTTTCATGTTTTGTGATGTAAAATAAAAGATGTAAGTTGTCTCTTTCAGATCAACACATACACATTCTAGTTTAAAGTGAAAGTTTTATTACCAGCATTAGAAATGCAAAGAGATGCATTGTTTAATTTGGAAAGATTGGTCTTACTGCAAATGTTCACAGCTCATGGTGATATGTTACTATCATCTTCCTCCTTAGGAAACATGATCATTATCTGGCTCCTTGGGATTCAATTCATGAAATCTTTAGGCACCACCTGGACCATTATAAAAGCATACACACAGGCAGGACACTCTGCAGACCCACAATCAATACACACTGATTACACATTTGACTAATATATGGGCTTCCTATTTAGATCTCCTCAGGAGATTGCATTTGGTATTAAACAAGTGTGTTCCACCATGTTTTAGAATCTGATACTGAAAATATGAGTGAAAAATAACATCCAAGAAACCATATCAGAAGGACCCTAATACAAGCCATCATTGTCTTTCTCCTTGACTACTGAAATTGTCTCTTAAATGTTCAGTCTTAGTCACTATAACCCATTATCAAACAAAATTGTTTTGAATTATCTGATTCTCCTGATCAAAACTTTTCTCTCGTTTCTCATCGTCCTTTGCATAATGACTAAGTATTGCAGTCTGCCTCGTTATTTGCTTTACCAGCCTCATTTCCTGCTCTTCTCCTCCAGGTGAAGTGCTTATCTTTCTCTTTTGTCCATCTCATCCTAAATGTGGCAATGTCAGTGAAGTTTTCCATAATTCACCATACTAACTTAAATGTCCTTAACATACACACTCACAAACTCCTGTACGTTTCCTTCATTTCAATGATTAATACTGTAACTAAAGAGAAACTCTTAGAATATCCATCTTCCCACCTCTATGAAACTACATGCTCCCTAAAGGCGGGACACATCTGCCATTCAGGATAATATCCTAGAATAGTATCCAACACATTAAAGACACTAATATTTTTGAATGAATGAAATAATTTTTAACAAATCTCAATTAGAACATTTTGCTTGCACATTTTAGCTCATTTAAATGGTTTCTTTATACATTTGTTTATATTTTCCATCTGCATAGTATAGCCATAGATACCTTCTGGATGAAATTTGCTTTATGACTTTACCCTTAACTGGGTCTATTGGATGTACCATTCTCGGATTGCAACTTTCCACGTGGTGGAAGTGCAACCTTCCCTCCTAGGTGCTGTTTGTTCCCAAACTTTAGATTCTCTGGGGATAGAAACTATGTGCTATGTATCTTTTGTACCCCCTGCCACAGTTCACATGATAGGCAAACAAGAAATCCTTGTATTAAATTAGGAAATGCTGCAGTGCAAAAGTGTAAAATAGTCTAAATTAATATTCTCGAAAAACTTAGGTGGAATCTAGCTATTTCTACCAAATTATTTGTTGTTTATAAATAAGTATAATGGCCTCACCAAATGATTGAATTAGAGTTGAGTATAGTTTGCTTAAGAAAAAGACAGTTCTCCGGCCCATTTTAGAAACATGAAAATTCTGAAAACAGATAGAATAAGAAAAAAAAATTTAAGAGGTAAACTGACTTAGTCCAGAATATTTATTTTAATGTCCTCTCAAACAAAAATACCAACATTTTCAAAGGACCACCTGGTCCTTTGAGTACTAAGCATTTACACCAACAAGGGTATGTTCTGAACAGATGTTTAGCATGGCATGAGATATTATTTAGAACTGACTCCAAATTGCTTCCAAATAGTGCAGAGTGTCCGGTAGTTTTTAAAAGAAAGTTTTCTAGATTTTATAAAATACAGGATGATGTATTAATCTCATAAGATTTATATGTGCTAAGGTATATGAGTCGATTACAATATTCTAATAAACGATTTTCATGTAAGGCACACAATGAAAATGTGTGTGTGTGTGTGTGTGTGTAATATCCTACTGGGGGATCCACATATATTTATATGAGACCCTTACTCACTGATTTCCAACATTCCTTGTATAGGATGCAATGAGCTCATACTTTCCTTTGTTCATTGCTGCTGCTTCTTAGAAGATTCTTCTAAGGGAAGTGTTCACAAGTGAACCCTTGATTCTATTCTTAAATGGAACAGGGCCAAAAAATGTCCTGATTTCATTTTTAGCAGTAGTTTATTCTTTATTTACCAATTTTTAAAATATTTTAAAATCCAAATTTAAATTTTTAAGTAGGACAAAGAATGGGTGTGTTGTTGTTCACTGACCGGCAAATTCCTCTAGGAACAAAGCAGATTATAAATAAACAAACTGAGAAAAGATGAGATAGACACATAGACACAAAAGATCTTGTTTTTGCCAAGTATAGAATATTTTGAAAAACATAATCAAACTTATTACAAATCTAGCATTCGAAATTTGCCCTCCCTAGCAATTCTTTATTATTCATTACTAAGCTGAGATAGTTAGAGCTGAAAAAATTGTATGCCTCTGGTTAGCCCCTAAAGACAAATATGTCTATCTAATAAATATGAGGTCCAGCTTTGGATCAATGAACTAGGAGCCAGGATTCCTACAATTAATTCATGAATCTTTGAATGATTTTTTTCCATAGATCTAGGAAGAGCTACTTAAGCTCTTTATATCTTCACTTTGCAATGTGATTAACAACACAGCATATGCATTACTGGATCCTGTGCAATTTCTTTGCAAAAACACTTTAAGATACTTTGATATGAAGGACTATATTAAAGCAAATTAGTGCTGTTACTCATTTAGCTGTTTGTAAAACATAATGAACAAAGGAAAGTATGAGCTCATTGCATCCTATACAAGGAATGTTGGAAATCATTAATCTCGTCAGATTTCTTAAACAATTTCGGTCCCACAAGCAGTTGTCGTTGATAGGGACATGACAATCTCTTAGCTCAGATGTTTGCACACCCCTCACTATATTGAATCTAACTGGAAATTTGGTTTCTTGGGTGAAATAGAATAGAATATTCCATTTATTTTTCTTTGCCTTTTGTGTCTTATAAACAATTCATTGTCAAATATACTTCATGTTATGTCTTCTAAATCGGGGAGAAAGGAGAAATTAAGGTTTATAAATCTTAGAATTGAACATAGTTTCAACATCAGTGTCTTCACTGGTTCAATTAAAAAACAATGTCATACATATTTTTTAAAATATTAGCCATTAATTGAAGTCAACTTTTGTCTAGTAAGATAATGTTCACTAATATGTCTTTTCTAATGAATTTTGTCAAATACAACTTTTGAGTTTCACTTCTCTTTTTGCCATTAAGTTAACTAAGGATATTTTTATACTCCACAGATAAAGTCCTTATGCAAAATCAAGCTTAACTATCTGATGCCTTGTTGAAAACATGTATCCCCACTTTCAAAGACTACAAGCCATCAAGGATGTATTGACCTTTTTTTCACCTTAAAATAAACCAGAAACCTCTTACCTTAACCAAGCACACTCATTGATCAGAGGGTTCTCTTAAATTGACTTGCCATCAGAGAAAACCTCATTTTCGTTCGTCCTTCTTCCCTCTCTCCTCAATGAGAGGTCACTGATGGGAACAAGAATATATCACAAAAAGGGTTTAGAATTTCTTCTTGGCCTTTTCAGAAAACCACATCCAAAGCAAGTTCACAAAACCTCACATTTCACAAAGATCCAGTGCCTTAAAATAGAAAACCAAGAAACTGCGGAGAATACCTCTTACATTTTTTTCAAAGAAACATTGTCTTCTAATGTGAGAACATTATAAGAATTCGTAGTTTATTAATCATTGCAACTTTACTCTTTAGTGGTTTTACTTTTCTTCTAGAATGGCCATTTGTTCTGACCTACAGAGTTCAAGTTAATAATTATGGATGTGGTGTGATTTTATTGAATAGCATAAACAGGCCTGAAATAGATCTGTAGCTGCTGGAGAAATCTAACAAATAAAAAAAAAAATCACTGTTTGAGAATTCTAACAAAAAATCACTTTCAGTAGTTGATGCTTCTCCTTTTCATGCAGAATTATCCCTAAACTTGGCATTCTAACTTTTTGTTTTCTTTTAGGTTGATTTGTTACTTTTTTTTTCTAGAATGCAATATTAATTTTCACACTGAAGATGCAGCAACATCAATATAAGAATCATTGATTTCAGAAGAATAGATTTAAGAATTAAGGACACATTTTATCAAATAGACCCAGGAAGAATTAAGAAATGATCCAACCACTACATTTTGTAGCACTTCCACACATCTATGTAGAGGTTTAGTAGAGTTCTTCCTCCATAAGGGTCACAATTTTCTGTTAGCCAGTCTATTTTGTTCACTGCTATAACCCCAGCACTTAGAACAATGTCTGGAACAGAGGCATACTTGAATATTATTAAATGAATGAATAAATGAGTGATTCCTGCTTATCTTCAATTTCTGAAATAGTAAAATATTTCCTTTACTAAATTAATGTTTCTCACTATTCCAATTCACTTTGCTTCTGAATAACAGAAAACATTGCTTGGCTATTGGTTTAACTAGATCATTTCTATCAAGAGTTATTCATTACATTACAAATTACTGTTTCAAAGTCCTATACCATGGATTTCTCTGCCATCTAAACTTTTTCTCTCTCAATCCTTTTTTCTCTTTTAGCCTTTGCTATCTTGCCTGAAAAAATTAACATATAGCTTTTTCAATTTTCTTTAGATTTTCACATTTATAAAGAATGTATTTCTTGTACATCTTTTATGATATCATTATTTGATATATTTAGTAGCTCCTAAAATCCCATTTTTACCTGAAGATTATCTGGAACAATTTTTTTTTTTTTTTTTTTTTTTTTTTTTTTTTTGAGACGGAGTTTCGCTCTTGTTACCCAGTCTGGAGTGTAAATGGCGCGATCTTGGCTCACCACAACTTTCACCTCCTGGGTTCAGGCAATTCTCCCGCTTCAGCCTCCTGAGTAGTTGGGATTACAGGCGCGCACCACCATGCCCAGCTAATTTCTTTTTGTATTTTTAGTAGAGACGGGGTTTCACCATGTTGACCAGAATGGTCTCGATCTCTTGACCTCCTGATCCACCCGCCTCGGCCTCCCAAAGTGCTGGGATTACAGGCGTGAGCCACAATTTTTAAATAAAATTTTCCCTGTCTACTCTCCTCTAACATACAATAGTCTATAGTTGTATATAGACAAGTAATCAAATGCTTATCTATTTATTTATTATTTCTTGCTGAATTATAGCCTATAGCTATGAATTACATGAAAATATCAGAGCAGGCTGGGCTTGTTGGCTCATGCCTGTAATCTCAGCACTTTGGGAGGCCAAGGCCAGCAGATCAGGAAGTCAAGAGATCAAGACCATCCTGACCAACATGGTGAAACCTTGTCTCTACTAAAAATACAAAAATTAGCCAGGTGTTGTGGTACATGCCCGTGGTCCCAGCTACTCAGGAGGCTGAGGTGGAAGAATCGCTTGAACCCAGGAAGGTGGAGGTTGCAGTGAGCTGAGACTGTATCACTGCACTCTAGCCTGCTGTCAGGGCACTACTCCATCTCAAAAAACAAAAAGAAGTATCATAGCAAAAGAGTTAATTGGATATAATGAGAAATAAATTATGAAACATACATTTTTATACTTTCATGAATTAGAGCCATAATACCTAAAACTATTAAAGTTTCAATACAAACTTCTAAATTTCCTTCATTTTTCTTATTAACTTAGCATTAGAAAACTGATTCCTTGATTGCTTATAAAGACAAAAAAGAAAACAATATCTATACTTCTTTCCCAATAAAAAATAGATAGTATAGGATAAAAAATAACCAGTCATAAATAATAAATGTTATCAAAGAAAATAAAATGGGAAAAGTTTTTATTGGAGTCTCAAATTATAGCAGATAGGTAATGAGAAATTTCTGGGCCTCAGTCTTCTCACCCAAAAATTAAGAATAGTACTGTCAGAACTATCATAATACAAAATTTCAGCATGAGTTCTTGAAGTAGACTCTGCAATACACAACTTCACAAGTACTAAGAGATACTTATCAGAAGACATACCACCTATTTTGTTGGCCTTTATTTTTAATTTCTATTTGGTTTGGTGTAAAGACTGCTGTTATCACTTTCAATTAAATCTTACATTAGAAACTTTTATTTAAATTAAGTTAGTACAGAAATCAAGCACACAGCTTGGGAATTAACACTACCATGGCTGACATCTAGGATCTGCCACTCTCTGGCAGATGTCTGGCTGGTTAACCTTAGGCCTTAGAACTATTTTGTTCTTATTGATGTTCTATGTTAATACTACTGATCTAAGTATTTTGTGAATTTACTAGATTTTTTTTCTAATTCACTTTTACTTCTTCTAACATATCTCAAAGAAATAAGCAAACATTATACAAAGGATGAGCTTCCCTCTAAATCAGGAAAAATTCTGCATATAAGAGGGGATCCATTTATTTATTCCTGTCAAATTAAAATTAAATCACTCCTAGTTTTTAATAGGTTAATCAGCGAACATGTTGAATGGGGTTCTTGTGCTTGAAAAGCTATGCAGAACACTTGACATTCACAGCCTCTCCAGTAACTACCTAAGTAATAACTTCCAGGAGAATCTTTGCAGCTGTAGTTATTATTATGAAAAGCCACCAAAATGGCTTATCTTACTAGAAAGTAGAATATAAGGAGAACAGCATTCGATTTGGATCCACAGAGATCTTGATTTAAATTCTAGGTCTGGCCAGGTGCGGTGGCTCAAGCCTGTAATCCCATCACTTTGGGAGGCCGAGGCGGGTGGATCACGAGGTCAAGAGATCGAGACCATCCTGGTCAACATGGTGAAACCCTGTCTCTACTAAAGATACAAAAAATTAGCTGGGCATGGTGGCGCGTGCCTGTAATCCCAGCTACTCAGGAGGCTGAGGCAGGAGAATTGCCTGAACCCAGGAGGCGGAGGTTGCTGTGAGCAGAGATCGCGCCATTGCACTCCAGCCTGGGTAACAAGTGAAACTCCGTCGCAAAAAAAAAAAAAAAAAAAAATTCTAGGCCTGTCTCTTGCTTGCTGTGTAATCTGAAGCAAGCTACTAAAACTCTTAGAGACTTTATTTCTCTTTCCGTGAAGTGGTAGTAATACTTTCCCTATATGACCACTATGATTTAATAAGGTCATGTCCACAAAGTTTGAGGCTTGGCAAATGGTTAATATCTAACTACGTTTTAAAAGTTTTTCTTACTTTCCACCTTTATCTTAAGGTATGATTATGGATTCACCTATGTGAATGCTTTCAAAGACAAGATAGCAAACTTGCTCACTGGATGACCATAAGAATAAAAACCCCGAAACTTTGTGATTGCCAAATGACATACATTATTAGGAATCAGACTGACTTCTGTGAGTTGAGAACTATATTTTCCCAAAGTTGTATTTCTCAAATATTAAAACAATTTTGAGTAGTGTTAACAGGAGAAACTAATAAAAGATAATTAATCTTTAGTTTTAGTCTTACCCTAGCTTTGTCAATTAAGGCGAGATAAAACGATTTTCACTTAAAAAGCATGATGATTTGGTAACACAAATTGAGTCTCTGCTTAAGGCTCATTAAGGATGAATTTTGCTAAGACTCTGTAATCACTATTTTCTCTATGTTCTCAGTCTTCAGAGTCCTATTAAATGTCATGGTTGAGGTTCCAAGGCTAGACATTGACTCCACTGATATTTGAGCCAACCTATAATTTCTTATTTCAGCATTTTATACTCCAAAATATTATTCAATCATAAATATTGTTGCATTTCTAATAGATGCAATAAAGTCTAACATTATCTGTAATCAAATATCAGTTGAATCAGTGGAAAATGAAACTTATCTTTGTAATCAGCATTTTATAAAAACAAAGCAATAATTTCTTTTGATTTGAAATAAATACCTCTTTAACATGAGTTTCTCTTGAGAAATGTGGGATCATTATTAGAAATATGAATAATTCTTGAATAATTCTCTTGAATCCTCATAAAAGAATATTTATTTATAGTATCAAAAATTGGCAAATGTCCCCATATTAGGTTTATGGAATTTCAACCCATGTTTAAAGTAGTTCCAATTCATAAAACCTAAAGCAAGAAATTGTTTGCCAATAACTTCATTGCTTAATTTCATTCTTCTATTTACATAAAGGTAACCCATCTGTGTTTGATTCATTCACAGTTAAATCACTTAAATGTTGCTTTTAAAAGTATTTACTTTGTTCTTAGGTAATGTCTTTCTTTTGTGGAGCTCAAAGCACTCTATAAATGTTAATGGGCATTTTCACAATACCCTTATGAGGTAGATGGTAATGAGTTCTGTGAATTTCACTTATGTCATTTTTCGAGGAACCAGGGAAATGTTAACATATAAGAAAGAGCTCAGAGTCTTAGTAGTGTTAGGTCATAAGAGATACGTGTGATATAATATTTCAGACTTCACTTTGGTTGTTTGCAATAAAAATGATTTTTTAAAGATAATCGAAATTGATTATGATTACATGGGGGTAAGATAACCTATTTTTCTCTCTCTTTCCTTTACTGTTGTTAGTCACATCCACTAGTCTTTCTCCTCTCTCAACTTTCCACAGACTAAGATGGTAGCTGCTAATAGCTCTCCTTAAAAGTATCTCCTGGAAAGATGCTCTCCCCTACAGTTTGGATAGAAAAAAAAAATCAAGCTGAATAGACATTTAGTGACAAAGTTTCTGAATATAACCAAAAATACACATTTGTGAAAATGACAAAAATAGCAAGACCTTTTTATTCTTGGTGTTCCCAACCTATAATCTACCATGAACTAGGAATTCAAGAAAATATTTATAAATTGCACTTAATTTATTACACTCCAGTTGCTCCAACATGCCTTTAATATATAAGTTAAATTGATAATTAGCATATTTTCTACTTAGAGAATTTAAATGGTTACTTCACTCTGAGTATTAGGAGAATAATATTAGGAAAAGTTAACAGAATCTTACAATTGTCACATTGTAAGAAATGAAAGATTGGTTCCTAAATAATATGTAGACTCTTATGGAAAAATAGAATTAAGATTTTCTACTTTATAAATTTGACTTAAGGAAAATGCATTCTTGAGCACAAACGGAATCCAAATCAGGGGAGCTATAGTTGTGATTGTCAAGTACAGAAAGGGATGGGCAATCACTGAACTAGTGCCCAGAAAATATTTCCCCCTTCACAGGAGGCAAGTGACACAATCAGCCATTCAGGAAATCTGAAGTTGCCGTTACCTTGCACTAAAGTAATTATTGCAAATAAAATAATGCTCTGAAATTAATGGTAATATTTGTCATAAAACTGAATTTTCTAGGCTTCACCAGGAGGATTTCAACAAGTTGGCTAAGGAATATTGAAGGACATCCAATAACCATCTCCATACTCTGCTGTGATTTTTGAATCACTCTGAAATTATCCTTTTTCTTGTTAGCAAAAAAAAGTTAAGATGCATTCTATGGATACGATTTTTTTTTTATTCTTGCTGTCCTTTAATTACACTATTTCTATATGTCCTTGTATGAGCTCTATAATAGAAACATTTTACATACAAAATAGGGAAAAACTAATACACACTGGGAGAAAAATACCTGGTGAACACTTAGGCCATCGCATTGTCATTAAATTTCCTATAACAATTTTTATCATAATATTGCCTTTTTTAATGAATGACGAAACTGAGGTTTACTATAGTAAGCAACTTGACCATGGTTACAAATCCTAAAAATGCCAAATTTTTAATCAGATCCAAAATTGTCTAACATTACAATGTATGACCTTACATGCATATCGCTGAAACTCAACTTATTATTGCTGAAGCTTCTTTAAGTAAAATGAATCTGCAGGAGAGAAAAATTAATCAACTTTTTAATTTTAACTGTATTAGAAAAAGAAAATAATTGGCTTTTTACTAAGTTGTAACAAATTATCTCAGGGAAAAAAAAAAGATGCTGAATTATAACATTTAAAAAGGTTGAAAATTTATTTTCCAGTAGAAATTTTACCTTAAAAAAAATTTACTGTTTTCAGTTCTTGAAAGTATAATTGGGCACACATCAAAATATCATCAAGGTTATTAGAAGCCACTGCTACGATGAAATAAGATAACAACTAATTTTGCTAAATGGAATCAACAAGGTCTTTAAACACAATTATATTTAAGTCATAATAGGAGCACCGAGCTGTTTTATGAGGCAATAATCTGGTTCCCGTGTGGATAAACTATGAGGCTGAAGGCTGGTCAGAGTTTTTCAATAAGAGAAGTGGATTATTGCCTCGTAAAATCATTCAGCACTTTTCTCATTGTGATTATTCTACAAGTCTTCAAGAATTCACTTTTAAATAAGTGTCACTACACAAGTGCTTATGTAGCAAGAAAACTATGAAAAAGAAAGTAATAGAGGTAGATTGTGCCCTTTGTAATTATAATAAAAGACACATCATCTTTAGCCCCAGAGAAAGTAGTTGTCCATATGTAATAAGGTAGCTATTCTAAATCTTCAAGATCTCTTGGATTTTAAAGAAATCTTTAATTTTCTATTATTTTTTGGGCAGCAGTCTCCTCAAGTGGGGAATACAGTGGTTTTCCATGCTGGTTTATCTCATAATCATCTTCACAAAAAGACCCAATATTCATACAACTCCCATTAGAAAAGAATATGCACTTCCAGTTCTGTGTTCTATTCTGATTATGGCCCTTACAGAAACTACGTTAGTTAAAATTGAACTGTTCTTTTATTAATATAAATCATTTGATAATTATCTTTAGTTACTATTTCTTCAGTATATTTTAGCACACAGAAATATGGCTTAGGCATAAGAAGAATTTAATACATGTTATTCAAAATAGCGAAATGGCCTTTATTTCACTGTCAAATCGAATTTTCTATTTCTATAAATAGAAAAGGACTACAAAACTATGAATCTATGATACAAAAGGTATTTTTCTTAGGAATATGCATCTAACTAAATGTTAAAAATTTTTTTTTTAATTTTCTGTTGTTTTCATTTGAAGGTATAGTTTCCTTTTTATTTTCTCACTCTCTTCAACATAGCATTAAAAAATACAAATACAAATGGTTAATATTTAATAAAACTTAGTTATATGTCAAGAGTTCCTGTGTGTGTGTGTGTGTGTGTGTGTGTATGTGAGACAGAGAGAGAGAGAGAGAAAGTGTGTGTGTTTGTGTGTGTGGTGTGTGTACATATTTGTTTTTCAGAGCAACCCTTGGAAGAAGTAACAATTATCCCCATTTCAGATAAAGAAAATGTGGCAAAAAGGTAACCATACTACATTAGAATAAGTAAAATTCAATCTAAGCAAGTTGATTGTAGAGTCTATCCCTTGAAATTACAAAGACAAACAAATTGACATTTTTTTTGTATTTTTTAATTGACAGATAGCTATTGCATATATTTGTGGGGTACAACATGAGGTTTCAATACATGTATACATTGTGGAATGATCAAATCAGGCTAATTTGCATGCTTATCACCTCAAATATTTATTATATCTTTGTGGTGAGAACACTTAAAATCTTGTCTTTTAGCTATTTTGTAGTAGTATGTAATTATTAACTATAGTCACCTATACAGTGGAACGTTAGCCTTAGAAAAATTAGCATAGATTTAAACCAGCAAATTTTGTCCCAGAAATTATATTTTCAGTTACCCCACATTTATTTCTTGCAAAGAATGGTTAATGAAAATAACATGTATGTGAGATTGAAAAGCAGAAATAAAAATATCTAGAATAAGAGTATCAAATGAAATGGGTCTACAACGTGAAAAAGATGAAAACAGAATGATGTCCTTGCTTTCGTTACCAGATAATAGAAAGATGAACATGAACTGATGTATCCATTGTACCTCATCCCTCCAAGAGTCCGTTATTATTGGTAAGGCATGTATATATAAATTGAATTAAATTACAAAATGGACATGGCCAAATGCCAAGTAAACAATCTAGATATAAGACAAAGACAAATTGATAGAGCCTAGAGAAAAAAGACTTTCTCTCTCTCTCCATATATCTATAGACCTATATATATATACACACACACACATATAGATATATACATATATATGTAATTTACTTATATATGTAAAAATGGTAAAAATAGAAAAGTAAAAACACAATATGTATGTATATATACACATATGTTATATATAAATATTTATGAAAGTACACAGGGCAAGTAAACTAATCTGTCATAATTCAGTTTAATTACTTGTCTTCTTGGTAGGAGGATATAATTTCTGACATATTAATTGTTTCATAATGGTAGATATGTTTGTTCAAAATTTCTAGGTACCTTTAGAAGAAAGATGTAGGATTATCATATAAAAA
This sequence comes from Callithrix jacchus, assembly GCF_049354715.1. NCBI lineage: Eukaryota > Metazoa > Chordata > Mammalia > Primates > Cebidae > Callithrix > Callithrix jacchus. The sequence goes on from NC_133508.1 coordinate 118,037,797, forward strand.
ACAAAAACAACAATGAAAAACTACTCAATCACCAAAAGAAATACACGTTAATACAAAACATTAAATTCCATACATAAGACAAAATAGAGTAATAAAAAGAAAAACAGGTTAAACTCCCATTTAAAGACAGAGAATCACAAAACAGTTAAAGAAGAGAAAAAATGTCTATTCACATGCCAATTAATTTTTGAATAGGTTCTAAAAAAAAAAAAAACCAGGAAGACTGATAACAAAGGGATGGGAATATATGCAAAGTCAGATATGAACACAAAGAAAGCCAATGTAACAATATTAAAGAGAGAGAAGAAGCTGGGCGCGGTGGCTCACACCTATAATCCCAGCACTTTGGGAGGCCGAGGCAGGTGGATCACGAGGTCAAGAGATCGAGACCATTCTGGTTAACAAGGTGAAACCCCGTCTCTACCAAAAGTACAAAAATTAGCTGGGCGTGGTGGCGTGTGCCTGTAGTCCCAGCTACTCAGGAGGCGGAGGCAGGAGAATTGCTTGAACCCAGGAGACAGAGGTTGCGGTGAGCCAAGGTCGCGCCATTGCACTCCAGCCTGGGCAACAAGAGCGAAACTCCGTCTCAAAAAAAAAAAAAAAAAAAAAGAGAGAGAGAGAGATAAAATGAAACTCAAAGCAAAGAACAGGACAAAAGAAAAAAAAAAATAGTGCCAAAACTCTCAGTTACACATCTAAAGCACCCAATAACACTAGCTAAAAGATACTGCTAAAACACCATATCACACAGAAACTCAAGATGTGTTAAAGTTTTTGTTTACTAACAGCAAATTCTAATGGCTTCCATGTTTAAACACTTTATTTTCTCTCCCAGGTCTTCAGGTTGGCTGGGACAGCTCTGGTCCAAGTTAGTTGCATGTGTTTCTCCCATTCTGGAACTAGCAGTTACACTAGTGCTGCTGGCTCTACTGCCAAAAATAAAACGTGCAAACATGTAAAGTCTCCACTCCTGTCACATCCTCATAATCCATTAGCCAAAATAGCACATGGTTAAAATCAAATCAAAGTCACGTGGCCAAGGGTGTTGGTGTATATATCTAGACTAAGGATGACACAAAGAATTGGAAACAAAAATCCACTTGTGATGTTTAATATTGAGTGTCAACTTGATTGGATGGAAAAATGATTGTGCGGTGGCTCAAGCCTGTAATCCCAGCACA